>NW_020450889.1:100663-244349 GCF_003343035.1 Apteryx rowi | reverse complement strand
TTTTTTTTACACTCTTCAAAACTTAGCAGAGGAAATAATAGGAATCAAATTACCTAAGTTCATTACCTGCTCTCTGATCTATCCTGCTCTTATATAAAATTAAAAGTAATAATTTTCATACTTCTTAAAGATTTGCATTTGTAATGGATGCTTCATGAAAATGAATGTGATGAAAAAAGAGAATGAGGCAGTGATAGTTATTTCTTCAAAAAAACAACCAATCCCCTCGCCAATTAATTTAACAGAGGCTTTCAGCCCCAAAAATTTAGATCTTTTTCTTCTCTGCCACAAGTTTTATACAAAAGTATTATATATACCTGAGTAAATATATGTAAGTGTAAACTCTAAAACAGATTTACAAAGTACTCTCTCTATTTTACAATGGGAGAATTATATTTCATAGAAACTGTGTTGGTATCTAAGCAAAGACAAAAATTAATTTTGTTATGGTCTGACTGCTAATGAATGGTAGTTAACATGAGGAAAAAATACAGTAAATACAGTAAAGACAGAGAAGCTTTTACCAACGGGCAACGGGTTAGCAAACTGAGCTAACCCTAGAATCCTGCCTAGCATTTATCCTAAATTGTTTTCCCTAAAACATAAACACAATGAACTATGAACACACCGTCAATTAGTTATTTCATCATAAATCAGTTATAGTATGTTCTTTCTTCATGTTAACTAAGGCACCTTTTTCCCTTTTGTGGTGTACTGTTAAGTGATTCTCCCAAAGGCAAACAGCACACCACTCTCAGAACCACATCCGAATCCACAATATTCCCAAACAGATTTATGCCTAATCCATCAGATACCACCATCCCCTAAATAGCATGCACTATTAATCTGTCTGTATTGCTCTGCTAAGATGGAAAACAAACACAGTAATCAAACCCCTGGAGAAAGAGGAAAAAATGCGATAGCCTGAAGAAGAAAAGGGAGCAGAAAGGAAACACGGTGGTAACTAGACTAGGATTCAGAATGAAGAACATTCTCCTCTCTTCCCACTAAGAGTGTTATTGATAAAAACATTGCACAGACAGACCTACATATTAGGATAAAGCCCTAGTTATCGTGTATGCACTTGAAACTATTTACCCATGCAGGCAAAAGGAAAGAAACAAAGACGGAGCAAAAAGGCCAACCCCCAGGACACATTCTGACCACAGCGGATGAACAATGAACTGAATATTTCCTTCGGGACAGGAGCGTCATCTCAGCACTATGTGATGTATTAGCCAAAAGCCAAGCACAGGTTTTTAGTTTCAGTCCAACATCACACAGACAAGTCAACTCTTTGAGAAACTGGTTTACATAGGAAAGTAGATTTGAAAGGTTCAATTCAAATACAGTAAAGGAATAAAATAAAATTTAAAAACATTAAAAATCAGTCACTGCCTGCCAGAGTTGTCATAACATGCTCTCTATCTTCATTTTCTTCATGACAAGAACTGAGAACACGGAATTCTCTACTGAATAGCACTGATTCACTTGCATACTGCTTGTACTTTCTTTATCCAACAGAAAGGTGTAGCATAAAGTTGAGCGAGGCCTGGATATTTTTATTCCCCAATCATTTCTTCTGCCAGTTTTTTCATACTTTCTTAGTTTTGCTCCAAGCTTCAGATGCAAGAAAATTTAAAAAGAAATGGTAAAACCCAAATTGAAACCACCATGTTTCACTATGCAAACAACAAAAATCAGGGATGCTTTGCACGATTTCAGCTCACAGCTTAAGGTTTCACTGTGCCTGTTTCAAGATTAAGCAGCTCACAGACACACACAAAAATTAAAATATTCTGTCCCTCTCCATGATCCTAAAATTACAAAAAAAAAAAAAATTAAGCAAAAATCCTCCTGTAACACAGGAGATCCCATTTCTTGTCCTGACCCTGCCACAGGCCTGATGTGTGGCCACTCCATTGCCCCAGTGCTTCAGCTACCTCATGAGTTACATGTGGATACTGATATTTACCTCTCTAGCAAAGAGCTCTGAGATGTACAGGTAAAAAGTGCTACAGAAGGGATAAATGTTATTATAGAGATGACAACTACTTTTAAAAGTATATGCTTAAGTCAAACATAGGTGTCAAAACAGTAAAGTTGGAAATCAYGAACAAACATTTGATAACAGAGGAAAAAGCAGTACACTATGATTTACTTCTGATTTTTTCTTTGAAAGTTTCTACACTCCAACCACCTATTGTCTCATATTTTTGGTCACGTAGCAAAAGACTGTGATATTCTATGGCTTCTAGATTTTATTTCACATCAGAAGTTTTGGAAATGTGGTGTATTTTTTGATTTCACAACCATGACCAACAAAAAAGTGTTCTTAAATCACTCAAGCGGTCTTGTATCACATCTTTAACTGACACAGGTGCATTATGAGATTATTCTCCTCTCTTTGTGTGACTTTCTTTTGCATAGACTGTTCTAGAGTCACAGATAGGTCTCACGACTGCCTTTGGAAAAAAGATAGCCTTCCTAAATTATCTGTGTTAGGAGGTTATGTGAATTGCATAGCTGGTACTTGAAAAAAAGACTGCAGACAGGGCACTGACATGCTGCAAAGTTTCCAGCTGAAGATGAGTCACTGCACATCTGATGCTCTGCAGTAAGTCTCTCACATGCTCTTGGCCACAGTAAACATGATGCAAATTTAACTTCTTTTGTGTCAGTGACTAAGGTAAGTTACATTACCCCACATTTTCCACACACTCCAAGAAATAAAACTGGACACATGGACTCACTATAGAGCTTTTTTTTTGTCAAAGCCTTCAGAGTTGAAAATGTGATACTGGGTATAATCCATCCATTCTACTCTCGCCACCAATTGGGACTGCTGTATCGCCCATGGAGGGAATGTTATCCATAGCACTGATCAACAAAGAACTCGCTTCTCTCCTATTTTGACAGAGGATGGGTTCAACAAGTGTAATCTGTCTATCGACTAGGCAAAGTAAATTGAGAGAACTATTCTTTATTTGGAAGTTCATTTGCATAACAAAAGCAATTGGGAAATATGAAGGGAACTTGCTCGGAATTTTCTTGGAGCTCTGAATAAAAACTATCCTGCTACAATAATAATATATTTTATTATAAACATTTCCCTTTTTCATTTTCTCTTACCAYGAGCAGGGGTCTCAAGGGCAACATGTTGCCCATAGGCCTTTGACAGAGAATCATTTGCCCTGAAGCATCTTTTCTCTGAACATGTCTCTCTCTTTTAATCTTTAACAATCTGGCCTGATTTTTAGAGACAAAACATTGTCAGCTTCTGTTGATTTCAGCAGGGATTGAGGACGTTTCCCTCAAAGTTTGTCCACTTTCCAACTTTATTAGTTGGTCTTAAAAAAACAAAACAAAAAAACCCAAAAAACAAAAAAATCCCAAACACCTTTCCCTATAAATCACGTCTCTGAAAATCAGGTGCACAGCTTCTTTCAGATGCCTTTGAACTAATTTAACTCAAAATGGGTATCTTGATGAAGTCTGCAAAATACATGGCTCTTCCATAGACTAACTACACTCTGAATCTCAAATCTTTACAAAGAGGTATTTCTACCAYGAATGTAGGAAAAATAACAGTTCACCTCTCCTCCAGTCTACTTTAACTCCTATTTGATCCTCTCCCCCAGTTTGCCAAGACGATAGATAGCTGTAACACAGCACAGATACTTTTAAATGAAGCAGCAGTGGCAACATGCAGCTAACAGGGAGAATGTGTGGCTTCCACATGGAAACTTACTCATTAGCACACTGCCTTCTCACACTAGACAGTAAAGGGAGAGTAAACTTTCTGCTGTAACACAGATAAAGCTATAATAACAACAGGCAAGTAGAGCAATCTACTCGTTTTTTATGATAGGCAGTGGCAAATGCTATTCCCAGGATGAATGCAGATGAAATAAAATGTAAAACGAAGCTTCCCTGCAAAGATACCTCTCTGTCTTTCACATTATCTAGACTTGTCTCCCAAAGGAGATTTTGCAATGGGTCCTGTAACTGACACATCAAAAATTATGGCTCTGATTCAGGAAAGATTTAGTCCATCCCTATTCAGTTAAGCATTTAAGTATTTTAAGTACATGCTGAAAGTCCTGTCAAAGTTATGGATATGCCCAAGCAGTTTTCTTGAAGAGGGAATGCTGACTTGAATGAAGGCTTATAAGAACACATTTATTTTTGAGAATTGATATCCTCGCTCATTTGAAAACAAGACCGTGAATAGCACATAAGACAAGAGATCAGTGATGACAATACAGCAAGCGTCAGAGGAAAAAGGAGAGATTTATCCTGACAATCTGCAGGAAAACTTGCATAATTGTAACCAGTGCCAAAAGTACCAGATGCAGCACTTTGGGTAAATGCAATAGGAATTGGAGAACCTTAAGGTAACTATGACTTCAGCCTCAGAAATGCGACTTTGGGAATGCATTTCTATAGTGAAGCTTGTAGTGCAGCTGCCAGACAGATAAACCTATACATACTGATCTTTAAACTAGGTCAGGCAACAATGGTACCTGACCTGGATGTATGGTGGCTGTATGACTTGTTAGACTAAAGATAGAAACCAATATATGCAGCAATTGCTCACTCATGGTGAAACACAATTAAGAAAGGATGGGCATATATTTAGTCCCCCAGCTGTGGGACTGTATCATATATGCCACCCATGTAATGATGCATCATCAGAGCAGCACCTTTGACATCTGAATCACACCACACTGCAACAATGAAGCTTGGAGAGGCCCAAGTTCAACTTGAAAAAACATACAAGTGATCCTTCATGAAAAATATAGCACTTGTGAGAGAAGTGAAAAAGCCACAGCCAAACAAGGATCATTAAATGGTTTGGAATCTGTGCCACTAAGCTCCTTCTGAAAGAGTCTCAATTTATATTGTGGCCTCTTCAGAATTTTGATAGCATGACCTTGGACCTGACCATTTCAAAGATGCCGGATTTAGTCTGCCACAAAATCTGAAGCAGAAAGCTCACAAAAGAGCTTACAAGAGAAGAGGGGAAGGCAGAAGTTTCCCCTGAAGCCTGGGAAATTAACCTCCTCCTGGATGATACTATTTAATTCTAATTAATGTATATTTCTGCCACTTAAAAAAAAAAAAAAAAAAAAAAATCAAACTAAGCTAAATTCTGGTCTCTTTACTCACACAAGTTGTACTTCACATAGCAAAATGCACCAAAGAAATCAGTGGAACTACTTCAAGTAGTAGAGGTCTCATCAGCCAAACATCCTGCAGTTTGGCCCACTATTATTAAATAAAAAGAAGATGTTAACTTTTAAACTATTTGATGTAAAGCATACATACAAAGCTTTGAAAAACACTGAAGATCTGGTTCCTATCTGTTTTTTCCAATCACAGAACAAACAGTGTATGAGAATAATAAAATAAACTGTAAGTAAATCCAGCCCATGGATTTACTTATAGTCAAATATGAAGCAGCTTCAGTGCTTGAGAAAGAAATGAAACTTCCTTTCTTCAATGACTTCCAAAATTCTTGAACGAAATTTTAGCATTCATCAGTGTGAATTCTTTTACAAATGTACTACTCAGGAAGTTCCTGGCTTGGTATTAGTAAGATTATATCTAGTGGTCTGTACAGCTTAAAAAACAAAGAAATGCCCACAAGCTGTTAGTGACAAAGATATAAGAATATAGACATTACCAGGCCTAGAAAACAATGAAGGAGCCTTGTGTCCTTCTCTGTACCTTCCACAGGCATTTTCTTATCTCAATCTACCTCTGTAACTGTGGGTTAGATTCTGCTCAGGGCAGTGTCAGAAGAAAAGGAATATTTTCAAATGGTCAGGTTTGAACAGGCTACCTCAGAAGCAAATTTGGCTGAGGCAAAACTTACGCACAAGTGCTCTTCTAGAAAAGCTGTAGTTTACGTACTGCTTCACACCTGGCCTGTATAAAAAAGGCTCAAGGCAGAAACAGGCACTGACTTCTCCCCCAGTTTTTATCCCTGGGAATGTTCTAATGTCAAGTACGAAGCTAGCTAAAAACAGAGGAATCTGAAATAACACCCAGGACCCCTCCCCAGTGTGCAATGGGAATCTCACTATGAGGAATGCAGAATATGGGCCCTCCTTGTCTGCTTTGCTCCGCTGCCACCATAAGGCTCTGTGCATTGCAGCAGGAAGGCTGTCAGAGGGCTAAGGGAGAAGCTGGACTGAATTTCCACTAGCCTATATATCCCCTTATGCCAATTTTCAGAAGAGAAAACAGGGTACATTGCCAACAGAAAGCCCCTCAGCACCTTCCTGATTCAGTGGGATAAAACAGCTTCTACAAAGTAGTTGTGAAGATTCCGGGTGTGTGTGTATCTCTACTTCCGTTCTCCCATACTGTGCTATATGACAAGTCCAGCCAAGGACTAACACAGCACATTGCAAGGCATGGAGGCTGCATTGTTTTTGCCATTACGTACTCTGTTCTGAGTGAGAACTGCATTAAAAACCCAACACCTTTACAAGAGATTCTACTGCAGCTCCTCTATCCCAATTACATGCTGCAAATGTAGATTTTTAACTCTGTTGGCTGAAAAAAAAAGATATTTTAACAACATTTTCCAATTCTTTGACCAACCAGCTTGTTCTGTAAGCTTGTTTGTATTACAGTAGTCATCATATTACACTCACTGGGAGTATGCCTAAGCGTACATGTGTACATGCATGTTTGAATGCATACACACACACACTAAAGTTATAATACATGTGTAAATTTCATTCTGTATTTACTCATTTGTTGTAAGCACCACTCCTAATGGAAAATAGACCATGTCTCCTTTTTAAGGGAATGATTAGGACCACATGTTTCACTGACTTATGTTTGAAGACCTTGCTGATATTTTCAAAAACAAATTACTAACAGCACACTAAACTTATTTCCCTGGTGGAAACCACTGGCTACTAACTTAGTGAATACAAATACATTTGTCCCTAAAAATGCAGGTAATCATCATATAAAGCCAAAGGCCTATAATGATAGGTATGGGGCAGAAGAGAGCAAGTTGCCTATGCAACAGCAACATATTCTATAATCAAATGACTTTGTTTATCTGAGAAACCCAGTATTACATCACTTTTCCTAAAGAGAATATAAACAGCACATTTTTGAAGAAACAGTTACTTAATGTGCAACTTGTCACCACTATCAGCTTCAACATAATAAAATACATGTGGAAAATCCCTTGAAGCAAACCTTCTGCAAAGCAGATTCTTCTCTAGTCTGGGTCAGAGGGTGTGTATGTCTGTGGAGGAAATGCTATCTCCCTGCCTTTCACACACCCACTCACTGGAGGTCATGCAGCAGAGCTCACTGTTGTGAAGTGTCTGCCGTATGCGTGGCATCAGCTCCTCAAGGTAAAGAAATCACTGCTGTTTCTTGGGGAGCGTCTGTGCCTTCTAAAGAAAACCAACAAATGACACTTCAACATATTAAATAGCAGTGCTCATTGCAGTTCCAACCAAGGACCTCAAAAGTACTTTGCAGACAATAAATAAAGCATGTTTCAAGCAAGGTAAATATTACTATCTTTATTTTGTAAATATGGAAACCGCAGCACAACCTGGCTGAATAACTTAACCAAAGTTGCTCAGATGATGTGTGGAAATGACAAGCATTATAATCAAGCTCCAGACTCTCTAATTCTGGAACCACCAGCCTTCTAGCATTAAGTTGGGGTGAATGTTTGCATGGCCTGATCTTGCAAGGAGCAAAGTGTCTCCTGACAATAGATAAGGCTTCTCATTTCTCTTTGACTCAGTGAGAGATATCGATACTCATATGTCAGGGGCAGGCAAGCAGGACAGTTTGCCCCAAAATCTATTTTAAGATATTAAAGAAAACTTTCCAGTAAATGGTTCATAAACTCCCCATATTTTGGACTGGGCTCCTAGATAATTCCTGTGCAGCAGCCTGAAGAACTATCCTTGCACTAACCACATTTTCTAGAACTATGCAAACTTCAGCCTTGCCTGGTAAGATTTCCTAACACAGCTCTGTCAAAAACACTTATACATTATTAACACAACTTTTATATGATGGCTTTGTCATAGCCCTTTATGAGTAAGTGCTGATAAATTTTACGAATTCTGAGATACAGAAGTAGCAAATATGAAATAGAAGGCAACTATTACACCCTTATTTCTTCTAAGCTCATAGCCTTAAACTCAGATATCTAAAGCAAGAATACTTTTTTAAACCATAATAGTATTTTGCTTCTTACAGTACCATAAATCTTGGAAACGTTTAAAGCATTCTGTGCCATTCTACTTGTTTTCAAAGTCTATTTCAGAAATAAAAAAACCTGCTCCCTTTCCTCAATCAAAGAAGGAACCAGTATATCTGAAAAATATTAAGAGCAATGGAGGTAGTAGATGGAGAGAGATACAGATATATGAAGGGATTTAACTTCTATTTACATATGACAAATAAGTAGTTTCATGCCCATTACAGAATTATTTTTGCAATATGAGTTCACATTTCTTTTCCTTACTCAATACAATCTCTCTAAAAACTGCTGGCAAAAAATTATAGGTGAGCAGCAGCAATGGGTTAATAAAAGATGGTATGCTATTAGATAAACTTTTTACAGGTTTGCATCTGAAAGTCATAACATAACCTTTTATTTCATGTGTCACTGTGACAGAAGGTTTTCAAGGCAGAGTTCTTGAAACTGCAAGATGTTAAACAGATGTACTGCACAGCCTTCCAGATTTAAATCATGAGAACTGCATTTGCAGCCTGTGTGTTGTATCCCCATTTTTTTCCCTTATCAGGTTTGGATGCTTTAAATAAAACTGTTTTATGCACTTTTTTTTAATGCAACAGATCTTAAGATCACATTTTTTCCCCTTGCTTTCTTTTCTTTTTCACACTAGAAAAGGTTATGTAAAACAAGTCTTTTAGACAGGGTAATCTCTTTCTCCTTATTTTGCAGGTGCTGGCAACCTGATCCAATATGTTAGTGTAAAAAAGTCACCCATTGTAGAAATAGGCAGGAATGATAGCTGAAAGCAGAAATAAATAAAAACAGCCCAGCTGAAATTTCAGCTTGAACACGCATCTAAACTACTGAAATATTGATAATCACCACCCTTTTCCATTTCAGCTGCTGCTTGCACTCTGACAAATCTCTGATTAGCAATGTTTTCATAGTCATACAATATGGCTTGCATGCCGAGTCAGATGCCACCACTTGTGTCCTTTGACAGAATTCATGCAACCATTCTTTAAGTATATGGCTAGAATCATAGAATAATTTAGATCATCAGAGGCCTCTGGCAGTCTTCTGGTCTGACTCCCTGCTCAAAGCAGGGCCAACTTTAAAGTCAGATCAGGCTCTTGGGGATCTCATTCAGTCCCATTTTCAGTAACTTCAGAGATGGAGATTTCACAGCCTCTCTGATCCAAAGTCTGACCACCTCTACTGTGATTTTTTTTCTTTGTATCTAATCAGAATTTCCCTTGCTGCAGCCTGCATCCATTGTCTCTGCTTTCATTGTGCACTTCTGATGCTATGATCTTACTAATTCAGTACAGCATGCAATTAGTATTTCTCACACTGCTGACTCATGTTCAGCCTCTTGTCCATGAGGACCTTCAGGTCCTCATGCACAGCTGCATGCAAAGCTGCTTTCTATCTAGTCAGTCCACAACTTGTACTGGTACATGGGGTTATTCCATCTCAGGTGCAGGACTTAGCACCTGCTTTTCTTTAACTTCATGAGGTTCCTGCTAGCCCATTTCTCCAGCTGGTGAAGGTCCCTCTGAATGGCACTCCTACGTTCCAGCATATCAACCACCACCCCCCTCCTCGTTTGGTGTCGTCTGCAAACTTGCTGAGGGTGCACTCCGTCCCATCATCCAGATCATTAACAAAGACTTTGAACAGTATCCACCCCAGTACGGACCCCAAAGAAACAGACTGTATTGTATATTCCAGACTACAAAGACAGCATACACAGACTGTATTGTATATTCCATGCGACATTGCATGAAATAAATTAAATGTCAAATTAATAAAAATATGTAAATTCACTAAACTGGACAAACAATTTTACAGTAGTCAGCATAGTACAATAGCTAGAACTTGCACTATATCATAATGGCATTTATTTGCATTGATGTATAATTTTTAATTGACATTGCTAGTACTGTTCCTAGGTACTCAGTGCTACGGAGAAACATGGCATGTAAAAGAATGGAGGAAAAACATTTCTTGATCCAAAGGGTTTAAAACATATCTCAATAAAATACATTATACAAAATTTCAGCCATCACACTGGAGAACTGAGTGAATGCATAAATATATTAAAAACACAGTTACTATCAAAAAAAGGCCCACAGAATTTACATAGCAAAAAGGAGGAATAGGAACAAACACTTCTTGCAGCAGAGGGAAAGAAAGACTAGGCATATACGGACAAAACACATAGTAATCAATCCTGAAAGAATGCAAAAGAGCAACACTACACAGCTTTTTATCCACACAGAATAGACAAACGACATGAGGCAAGCAGTTGCAACAAAAATGAAGATATGAAAAGAAAACCCTTCACTGGAGAAAGAATAGATGGAATTCAATAATGAAATTGAAACTTTGAAATATTTCAAAGTCTACACTACTACAAAATAATAAAAGCATGAGTAATTGCACTACTGTGAATGCAATACTGCACGATAAGCATGTGCGTTGATGGACTGGGGTCACAATGCTCAGCACCTTTCACGTTCAAGTCCCTGGAGCTGTTCTAGTCCAGGAAAACTCCAAAGTAATTGCAAGCAGGTGAAGATCCTGTTTTACTATGAAAAAAACAAATACATGGGGTATATTTGCAGCTATCTCTGACCTGGCATTTAGCTACTCATAAACAAAAAAACATATTCCAAAACCACACCAAGCTAAACTGCTCATAAAACACTTCACGCAGAAATTTTCTTTCTCAGGTGCTTGTCCCTTTTTGATCCCACTTGGGATCAACAAAACCACACACAGAATCACAGAATGGTTGAGGTTGGAAGGGACCTCTGGAGATCATCTAGCCCAACCCCCCCTGCTCAAGCAGGGTCACCTAGAGCACATTGCACAGGATCGCGTCCAGGCGSGTTTTGAATATCTCCAGAGAAGGAGACTCCACAACCTCTCTGGGCAACCTGTTCCAGTGCTCTGTCACCCTCACAGTGAAAAAGTTTTTCCTCATGTTCAGATGGAAGTGTCTGTGTTTCACTTTGTGCCCGTTGCCTCGCGTCCTGTCACTGGGCACCACTGAAAAGAGTCTGGTCCCATCCTCTCGACACCCTCCCTTCAGATACTTGTACACAGTGATAAGATCTCCTCTCAGCCTTCTCTTCTCTAGGCTAAACAGGCCCAGCTCTCTCAGCCTTTCCTCAGAAGAGAGATGCTCCAGTCCCCTAATCATTTTAGTAGCCCTTCACTGGGCTCACTCCAGTAGTGCCATGTCTCTCTTGTACTGGGGAGCACAGAACTGGACACAGCACTCCAGATGTGGCCTCCCCAGGGCTGAGTAGAGGGGGAGAATCACCTCCCTCGACCTGCTGGCAACGCTCTTCCTAATGCACCCCAGGATGCCATTGGCTTTCTTGGCCACAAGGGCACATTGCTGCCTCATGCTTAACTTGGTGTCCACCAGCACTCCCAGGTCCTTCTCAGCAGAGCTGCTTTCCAGCAGAGAATGCACCTGACTCTTCAAGAACTTCCTTGCATCCTGATTAAGAAATAATTCACAGATAATTCTTGCTTTTGCATGCAAAGCCTTGAAAATTGCCAAACTTCTGAATTTTTATAGCATGAAATTGCTGAAAAAAAGCACACTTGGCCCAATCTATAAAGAATCTTCTGCCTTAAAATTAATACATATCAAATAATACTTTTTATAATACTCAACACTAGATTCATCTTGATATATGGCACAACATAAAACAGTACCAAGTTGAAAAATAGGGACGGCTTTTTATATGTGTAACATTTAACTGAGTTCAAGTCAGCTGCAAAAACAAACAGTTGCAAATGTTTTAAAAGCACGTATTATTTGCACAATATAGAAAGCCAGATTATGAAACTGGATTTTCCAGCTGTAAGCTGGATTTTCATTAAGATTTATTTTTACATGTAGTATTTTATCAAAAATGCAGAGTTTTAGCATAAATTTTACAGAGAATATGGAAAGTCACAATGCTCATGAATAGTTTTGGAATAATAAGTGAACATGAGTTTATAAAAAATTCAACCTTATACTTGCCATGTAGTTACTTTTAAAGATACTAAACACCAGGAAGATGTGAGTAATTGCTAGCCAATCTCAGGGAATAATTGCCAGCCAATCTCATTCTCAACCACAGGTAGAGGATAGGAAAGAAAGAGAAAGGGAATGAGCAATATGAAGAGGAAGAACCTTCTGTTTCAGGTCTTGTTTTGCTTGCGTGAGAAGTTCTAATGGAACCGAAGACGACCATTCCTACACCCCTCCTGACAACCACCCTGAGACCTCTATCCCTAGATTCTCTGCCTGCTCCACTTGTCCAGAGTGGCTGATGGTCTCTTGCAGTTTTCAGCTATTTAGTATACAGCTCATTAGATCAAAAAAAATGGATGACTATTGAATCAATTTAACATTTTCACTGACAATGTTCCTCTTTGCATGGGCCATTCTGGTTTTTTGAACTATTAAAAAAAGAGTATCATAATACATATTTATGCCAATGATCATCCTTCTGAGAGGCGGAAAACATTTCTTCAGATTCTTCTTCTCATTTGGGATAGGGTATATTTAAAGAAAATGCTTCAATACCTCCTTAATTTTTGTTCACATTTAAATTTTTGTCAGTAGTTGAAGCAAAAAGTGAATGATATAAATTACAAATAATTTTATCTGTACCAGAACCGTACTTCCAGTGAAAGATTCACCATAAAAAGTATTAGTCCAATTCTACTAAACATAATTGTCTCATAGAAAAACAAAAGCCTAAGACACAGAATACAAAAGAAAGAAAAATTGCTTTTAAGCTCTGTTTTCATGTCAGAACAGTAAGTCAGAACCGTAAGTCAGAACCATACCTCAATTTGTTCAAGGAAGCAGTGGAGAAATATTTATCTGCTGAATACTTCTTTGCCAGGAAGAATACAGGTCAATACTAGGCTACATGCATTACGAAAACATTGTTTTGTTTGGTAACAGAATACATTGTTAGGTCAGCAAATATACTGAGTATTTTACTTTCCTGAGAACAGCTGCAATGACTCCAGTACAGGGGAAAAGGGGGAGAGGGGAGAATTTTATCATTTAACTGAACCAACTAAAACACACAACCACTCAACAGAGAAAACATGATAGATGTTATCAACTACAGCAATCTCCCTGCGCATACTTTTATCACTCTTTGTAACCTCCTTGGAGATTTTGAGCAAATGATAGCAATTAGACACAAAACAAGATTTGGGGACACAACAGCTTTGGGGAAATTATAACATACTTTGTTTAATACACATAAGCATATAAAGATAGAAGTTTTCTAAGCAGGAGCAAATTTCATATGGTCTTTCACCCTCAATCATCATTTTAAATATAACTAAATCAAGTTACAATCTATTTTATTTGCAATTTTAGACTCTTCCAGAATTTAAGGCAAGTCTGATGCTTTACTATGTGACCACACAGACCAGCAGGCAAGACTCCTCTACAATAAGACTATGTTCTGGAATTCTGAAACTGGTGAAATCATTCCTAATTATGCTTTAAATGTATAAATTTTAAACCTGTATGTTATCACTATGTATAGATTTTATACTTTGGCATAACATTTATTTCTTCCCATTTAATTATCTAATGCATACAAAATTCAGTAACAAAAGTTCCTGACAAAAGTCTTAAATAAAAAATACACAATTAAAAATAAATTAAAAATGGATTTATGAATCCTCATTTACTTCTGTTGTCACCTGCTAAGCAGTCATGACTGAGTAATTAGGACCAAACTCTCTCCTCTCCAAAAAATAATGGCCTCTATAAATGGACTTTTGACCTAATATTAGATACTGATGTCCAGTGCAGCGTGTGGCCTATTTAACAGCAGCTTCATCAGAAAAAAGCAAGCAGCGAATAAGCAAACCAGATTTTGTGGTCAGCAGCAGTTGCACTGCTTTTCCTTAATATACTATATTGTCTTTTTAATACCTGTATTACTTGGATCCTGACGTTTTTATTAATTTTTAGTTAAGGACATAGCTAAATACAAACCCTACTCATACCTAAACAAGCACTCAGCTTCGATCCCACCCATTGCCCTACTGACTTGTGAGATTATTTAGATGGTCAAAGTTAGGCAGGTGCTTCAGCTAACATGGCAGCATTGGTTCTTGTCCCTTTGATTTGACACAGGTCAAACTGATGCAAAGACAAGCTCAAAGAAATTACACCTACCATATGATGAGTGCATCTGCATCCCTTCTGAAGTAGCCAAAGGCTTGTATCCATAGGATTTGGTATGTTCAAAACAAAAATTCAATTAAAACAGCCAAGACGCTCAGAAAAGTACCTTGTATAGTGAAATGACAGTAAAACCTCTTTCTGCACCCTCTCCTAGACAACCTGTAAAAATATAAACTATCTCTGCATGCCTTTATTTCATGTTTATTTTTCCAATCATCTAAAAAGAAAAGTAAAATGTATGCAGTGAAAATGAATGAGTTTGTATTTTGCTCTAAAATAAGAAAAATGACTGGTTTGAAGAGAGTTCTGCAATAGCAAATATTTCACAAGGAACCTATAATTTGCTGTTATATTTATAAACCCATTTGTAATATATTACACATTTAGTTATTTACTTGATTAACAATTACTCTGGTTTTGCTGTGCTTTTATTTCAATCAGAATAGCTGTTTGGTTAAATAAAATTTTAGGTTTTTAGATTCTGAAAAGACATATTTAGAGGATAAGACATGAAGGTATGTTATTTAAATTTCCAAATATTTTGAAATTTCACTGCAGAGATACTGAATGTCACCTTTCTTTAAAAACACATGTATTTATAACAGACACTAGTTGTAGCAGAGTAGTTTCTGGAGTTGGAGCATATGACAGGAAAAAGACAATTAAAAAAAATCAGTCTATGTTAAGGACAGATACATTCTGTGTTTTGAAACACATGACTTGGAAAGCTTCAAGTATACATTCTTATTAAAGGCATATTCTTATATCCTTAGAAAAGGTTACGTAACATTTTGAAAAATGAAACAAGTTCCTACAATCAATAGGGTTTGCCTTGCAAAGTATATCCCTTTTTAAATACATCATAAGATTTGGGGTTTATTTTTTAATTCAAAAATACATCTGGATAGTTTTTCTAGAACTAGAAAAAGTAATGTTTCAAAGAACACCTGAGATCACTGACTATTAATCAAGACTTCTATGCAATACAAAAAATTTTACCCCTAAAAGATACCTACAAAATGACACAACCTCCAATTTATATTGCTATAATTAAATGCTACAGTTGCTAAGGAGCCAATTGAAATTGTGTGGAGAAAATTTCAACATGTGGCTGGCTGTACAGAGTGCTGACATCTGAGTGCTGTAGCCAGTTTTAAGCTTAGGATGAGTTCTTTAAAACAATGGTAATAATGCTCCTGGCCTCAGTGACCATGCACAGTGAGGAAAGACTTCCTGCTTTTTTTTTTTTTTTTTTTTTTTTTTTAAACAAACTGCCTACTTGAATCACAGTGCAAACATACATGAAACCAGTCAGGGATGAGAAGGAAAATGGCAATGACAGAGAAAGCTTGCCTGACTAATTAATGCCTTTTTGTGGTGGCTGGAAATCTAAATCTTCAAATATCCACTCCTACTCAGCCTACATACTTGCCTTTTCATTGCTCAAGTATTCCTCCTTGTCAGTAAGAAGCATACAACTAAAGCAGTATATTTTTTAAAATGTTGTTGCATAAGTATAATGCAAAGTGAGCAAGTCAGCATCTCATCTCAAAATATCCCTTCTTTTTCTGCAGTGAATGGGACTCCGAGATGAACTTAGGCTGAAGAGAGGAGGGGAAAACTCGTAATTTCAGGATGACGGAGAAGGGTCAAGGTTTGAGCTAAGACTTTAAATTAAGTAGAGCACTCAGGAAATGCAGCTGTAGATCAAACACTAACTGAAGTCTTATCTACTCAGTTTTTGCACTTTTTTTTGGTTAGATTTTCCATTTTATTTTCTTCCTTACTGGAATACATACATCATCATCAGAATCTCTCACACAGAAGTAGCTATAGAAGTGTAAGGTGCCAAATACTTATTCTTCAAAATATATTATTTTGATGCCTACAAAACACAACTCGCACTACAGARCTGCACCACACTAGTTGCACTGATTACAAACAAAACTATTTAAAAGTGAACAAGACCTATGACAAAGTCTAGCCCTTTTTCTCCCTGAGAAAGATAGAAAAACCCAGATTATCTTCACATGAATGCCAAGAAGACAGGATAGCAATTAACTTGGTGAATATAAAATGCAGCAAGAAATTTTAAAATAAATCCTTTGCTAGAGGGAGTTATATACTAAAGCGTGTTAAATTTTAGTTTGAAATGATAAAGTGTTTATTATTGATACTACTGTAAATTTTGCTTAGTAAGTGGATACATGTCAACTTAAGAAAACATTTTAAAACAAAAAATGGTGTTTTCTTACTAGACCAACTATGGTCTTGTGAGTCAGGCAACTAACATGCTATATATTCTCACAATGTATATACTGTGGGGAAAACAAAGAATATCCGTTTTTAACTGACCATCACTTTGTGATGACAATTCAGAAAATGCTCAGATGAACAAACTTCCAGAGAATCAATTGAATCTATTGCTTCAGGGTTTAAACACTCTGCTTAGCTTGTGAGACTTGATGGGATGGACATGTATTTCCCCCTCTACATATAACAGAATTTACACTCACCAAACTTTGCATAAATGCAACTGGGTTTATTAAAAGTTCTCTTTTGATCCCATAGTTGCACCATTTACATGAACAGAAGCAAGAGCTGGGCTTACGCCCTGTGAGGGATTTCTAAGTTATGCATCATCTATCTCAGTACATATTAAAGTTGGATAGCATTATTCTGAGCATATTCCAGTAATGCAAGACCCCAAATACAGATTCTTTGAAATCAACTGATGTCACTTAGAGAATGAGCGTGTAAATGCTACAAGGACAGAAACTAGCGTGGGAATTTGGGAGACAGGAGTGTCTGTACTATGGATCCCTAACCTGGAGCCTAACAAAGACCTGCAAGGTTTCAAAAAATAGTTTTTTGCTATGTTCCTTGCTGCAAAACGTCAACATGGCTTTTTGACAGGTCTCTTTCTAAAAGGGTCTGCTTAAATAGGCTAGGTGACTGACTCTTTGTACCTTTGAATAGCTATGACTGAAATGTTATTTTTAAACACAACTGACTGTCTTATGAGAACAGACCTCTAATGAGATGCTTTTCAGAACATAGTATTCTCTGTTACCAAGTATTTATTTTAATCTTTTCATCACAGAGTGAACAAAGAGTACTAGCCAAAGACATACCATACACATGTATACATTTCAAAAGAAACTAGAAAAGAAAATTAAAAATGTCTCTATTAAGCATCATTTACTTGACTGCACTAATGAAATACAATGCAATCTTCAGGCACACACTCAAACTTTTTGTCCTACTAGGATCCTCCCTTATTCAGTGAAGTAAAAGGTATTCAAAAGCATTCCTATTTCATATATGTAAGATGTAGTTCCAGACCTTATTTAATATACATAACTCAGATCACACAATACTAAATTAATTTCCTGAAGAGATATTTCTCTGGTGCTCTCTCACTAGAAACCGTATTTTTTCAGAAGCATAACAACTGCATCTTTACAATACGGCTTTTGGATAAGTCCCAATTTCACATCTGAGATGCCAAAGTACAGAGAAAACCAAGACCAAAACTGTTGTGTTAGATTTTTCAGCATTTTCAGCAATATTACATTTTTAAATGACCAAAGCACACTTTCAGTTTCATTTAAATCTATGAGAGCTCAATGCTTCTGAATATTTAGCATACGGTGTCACAAGGCAAGCACTTAAAAATGAGGAACACACATTTAATGGCCACTTTTCAACATTTTAAGTGACTTACTTCAAATCACACATGAACTGTGTGGCAATTGCAGGGAGATAGTCCTGTCTGACATTCAACTTCTATATACATGAAGCAGTATTTCCGCAACCCCTTATCTCTTTCACTACTTTTCATACACTGAATCAAATGTATTAGGAATCTGATAAGCAACAGTCTCGTTCACAAGGCAAACTAGATGCACCTCTACTGAACAACAAAGTCCATCCTATACACTGGAAGATGAGGGTACACCAGAAGGAAATGACACTCAGTTTAAAAATATCACAGTGCTTATGAATTAGAGATTCTTCTATATTCAATAAGGTTGTCCATTAATTTTCTCACACTTGTTTTCTTATTTTTTATTGCTTTAAATGTTTTTTCATAAGTTAAGTTTTAGAAATGGAAATTCAGATGTTGAAAAAAAGCTGACAATTTTGTCCAGTGTAGTTGCACAATCTTTAATCTAGCTCTTGAGCAAAGCTCACACCTTTGGGTTCACAAAACACATGAGACCAGAATATGTGGAAGCAAATGAAAGCTGTTATCTTTTGCTTACAGTATCTGAGGCTTCATAGCTTTTTCCAGGAAAAAAAGCAATCTTGCGACACAGATCTTTCAGCTTCCTTTACAGTTACTGGAGTTAAGGGTTGTAAACACTGCTGCTCCTGCCCACCAGCCTCTACCTTTCCTCTTTTATTCTTTATCACACCTTTTACTCAGTTGCTGCCACTTTTTCTTCCGTTATCTGCTCATCTTTCCTTCTAATCCATTTCTCCCCCTCCCCAACTCCTGTCTATGTTCTACTCAGCCCTCTCATTCCCCTTCATAACCATTACTGAATGGTCCAATCCCTATTCTTATTCCACCATGCAGCCCCAACATGCTCCTGAATCTGCTCCCACTTCCTCCTCCCCTTCCTAAGCACCCACAGGCTCCATCCCTCTTCAGTCACAACTCCGACATTTAAAAAAAAAAAAGGGGGGGGGGCAGCAAAAGAGCACATCCATGATACTGAAGTCACCTTCCTGCTCCATTTTAAGTCTCTTTGCAAAAGAACTGGTTACCTAGAATACAGGCAGTAGAGCTCCCAGATGAAACTAATTCCAAGAATACGTTAATATGGTAGACAACAGATTGCCCTAAACTTGTCCTCATATATAGCTGGATCATTTTATCTGAACTGTTTCCAAATGAAGTTCAGACTTTGGCTGATAACCAGCACTGGAAATTTCCACTCAAACCATTAAGGTCTGCAAAGTTATAAGTAACTGAAAATAAAACTTCCTAATAGAAGGTGTTGAACTACTTCCTGTATTATTATTTTTCTTTTCTATACAATAGATGTGTATTATATTTATGCGCAAAAAAAACCTATCATAAATACAAAACTCACTATACATTTTTATATAGAAATCCAACATATTTCCAAACTTCTCCACAATAGGATCTCTACTTTGTGAGATTGGCAGGCCAGACAAAAAACACGAGATAACAAAAACACTGCACAAATTTAAACACCTCCTATTACAATATTCATCATACCAAACCCCAGTTTATGTCTCATTTTGAGTCCATCTGGATACAGAACTATCTCATAATAAATAAAAGCCTGCATATTTGTGTATATGTGGGAATCATACTACAAACAGTCTTAGAACTGGATTTTCCATTTTACTTCTTCAAACTGCGTTCCATCTTTGAACGCTTTCCACTTCAGAACAGAATCTACTTCTAAATTTCCCACAAACCAGAAGCTTGAAAACATTTGTAATTTAGCATGAAAGAACTACTTTTGACAAAATTAAAGGGCTGGGTATGGGTTGTTTTATTTTTCCATTACATAAAATTTACAAATTGAAGTAAAAAGTTGGCTCAAAACACCAAATCAAAACTGCATATTACACATTTCCAACTTAGCAAAACAGCATGGAATAGAGCTCAATTTCTGTTTCAGAATAAAAATTTATTTTAGACACCTTCATGTGGATGTTTCACTTTCAATGAATTGGCATTTTTCAACGGAAAAACATTCCACCGGAAAATTTCCAACCAGCTCTAATACTGACTTAAGAGACACATGCAATATTTAATTCCTTTCTTTCTCTTGTCTGCTAGGAATTGCTTCCAGACACATTGTATTACCTCAGGCCTTCATCAACTGCTTTTCAGTTGCAGAAACCTCTGTATGTAAAAAATAACTCCCTACAGTATTATGGACATGAATATAATTTTACTCGACTTGGACAGCCCTCAGTGGGCCACAAAAGTCTATTTCAACAAAGAATAGCTAAAGCAATTAAAGACATGGTCCATAAAACGCATCACCATTTAAAAAAAAAAAAAAGCATCAGATGCTTTCTAAAAAAAAAAAAAAACTTTATTTCTTTTGCTATTTTCTGCGTTCATGACACTGATTGTAGAAGCTTTTACCAGATGCTAGCAAATTTTTTCCAGGATGTGTTCAAATGAAATGAATTACAGAATAAGAGATGATCTGGAGGTTAATAAAAAACTACCAGCTTCATAAGTTTCCACAAATAATAAACTGAAAACATCAGATAATTTCCAGCTATCAGATATTTTAATACTTCAAATTTCTGTTTTTTTCTGAGGCATATTCAGAGAAACAGTTAAAGGATCTGTAATGGCCTTCTGGGACAGGAAGACTAAGGTTTCTGTAAAAAATGTTAAATTAATTTTTATAGTGATGCAAAGTCAGGGAAGGGTTGTTAAGGGATGGCCTCTTGCCATAGGGTGGAGTTTTGTTTTGGTATCCTTTTAGAGTCTGCAGGTGTTTGGCAGGAGCTGAAATCAGGGCCAGCTGTGATATTTCAGCTCTGATATTTCCCTCCCCATGTTTCTCAGAAGTGATGCATCGGGGTGATGTCTTACACCTGATGTACTCAACTTGTGTGGTATGACTCTAACCACTCTGTTAAAAAAAAAAAAAAGAGAGAGAGAGAGAGAGAGAGAGAAAGAAAGAAATGTACCACCATAGGGCCTTCATTTTTATTTTCAGCTGGCAGCATTCATATAGTAAAATTCACCAATGAGCATGGCTTTAATCTGGCAAAACATTAACTAACAAACAATTTATTAAACTGCCCTTAATATTTCTGGGTTATTTAGTTGTTTCTTAAGTACCAGCTATTCAATGAACATAATGACACTGTAAAAGACTGTGAAAGAAACTACATTTCTTTCACAGGGAAGGGGGAAAGAGGGGAGGACAATGTTAATGATAATAATAATAATAATAATAATAATAATAATGTTCCCCTTGCTTAACCAGCAAAGATCTTTGTTCGTTCATAGTTAGCTGCAGTACAGCGCGTACCTGTTTTTGTTTTGTTTTATCTTTTGGGAGAATTTGAATAGTTTCTGTTAAAAATGGTATTCTCTTTTAAGTTTGTTTTGTTTGGAAAACCTCAAACCACACTGTATTTCATACACATGTTCCCAAGGGTATGTTAAATAGGACCATACTGAGGTCACTAGTAAGTTTTTAAAACTTTTTAAGAATTCCTTTAATGTTTTGTACAATCTTGGCCTGGTTAAAAGAACATTTTTTTTAAAAAAAAAGAGCTTGAAAAAGTTTGACTGTAAAAAGCTTCATGAAAACAGTCTATACTGTACTGTTAAGAGTTTGTAAGAACTTTCACAAACATTCTTTCCTCTGTCTTGCTTTTAAGAAAACTGCCCCCTTGACTACCGTATCTGCCCGTTTCTCTCAGCCCTTTTAACCATACACGCGCAAGCACACAGGTATATACTTGTACGCACAGACTGATTGACTCAGCAGTACAAATGGCAGTGGTATTCATTTTAACCTCACGAATGAATAAAAGATTATAATCAGTTGGGAAAAGTGGACGTTTCACTCCATTCATGGAAAAAACAGTATCACCTGGCACTCTACCTTAGTAAAAAATTTCATATTTTTTGGCAGCTCTCTTGGAGTACAATTGAAGCTGTTAATGACCTTAACAAAACATCCTGGGATCAAAAAATGTGTTGTTTTATCTCAGTTTATAAAAGAAGCTATATAAACCACTCTTGGCCTTCAGAGTTCCAATGTCCACTTAGTTAAAATAAAATAAAATTTGATTTTTGCCTGCAGCTGATTAAATTCCATTAGACCATTTTAGTTGGTCTTAGCTTGTCTTTTCTGTCTCCTCAGATTTGCTTCCATTCCTTCCTGCATTATTCCAGTCCCCTCCCAGGATTTTGGTCTTTGGCCGGTAACAGCCCACCGCACCAGAAAACCTCTTATGGCATTACTAACAGCTGTGCTGGCATATGCTTTGATGATAGCTGACATACATGCAGTGCATCTTGGTCATCAGTGGTGTGAGCCTGCACATATATATATAAAATGAATGATGGTTGCATTATAGCTACCAAAATCTGTAAATTATTAGGAAGACAATGGCCATGAAAGTCAATGGAATTGTCTTAAGATTCAGTTCTCCTGTATATACATTTTGGGGGGTTACTACTGCTCATAACACTCAAAATGGGAAATATCCAATGTAGGTTACAAAATCTAAACATATTCCATTAGAGGTAGATTTTAAATTTGTCTGTACTGAAGTACACCAGGTTTGGTATTGTTCTGGAGGCTATGCAGTGGTTGAAGGCAAATGACTTTTAAAAGCAGATTATTGGGTTATAATAAACTCTTTCATAAATCACACTCTTTGTGCTTGTTGTTATACAGTATTAGTAACTAAGGTTATTAAACACGAGTTAAGTGACATTTCTCCTACACATACATTGGTGATGTAAATACCTTGACTTAAGAGCTATCCTTTAAAAGGCTAACACCTTCCCATTTTTCAAGAAAGAACAGAAAAAAATGGAGTCCATTTTTCTCTCCCCTTCAGTAGAATGATAACTGCGAGAAAATGCTAAAGAAAGCAGAGAGCACCAAAAAGGAAACAAATTCATAATACTCGACATCACCACAAATGTTGACATTTAGTTTCCAATAGTCATAAGAATGCAGTGACTGAGTGTCACTTATTTTAGAGCAGGGTGTAGAAAAGACTAGCTTCATTAGAAAAATTAAAGATCAGTATGCTCCTTTACAAGAAAATATTTTGAAAAACCTGCTATGTGGTGGTATCTGAACCCAGAGCACTGTGGTACCTTTCATGGATAGGCTAATTCTGTCATATTATTTAAAATATAGGATGAACACTAACAAGAACAAGGTAACAAAGCTAATGCTCTTTTCAATTTGGGATGTAACTGCCATCCACAACATATTGCCTTCTAAAAAGTACTCTTTCACTTTGGAACTGATTTTTTAAAAATATGATGGAGCATCAGAAAGAAAAGCACAGGATATTTTTTCAGTATTACCCCAAGTACAATCAGCCAGCCAGGCACTAAGTAAAGTCAAGACTCTTGCTGTATGTTCTTCAAAACCCAAGTTTAATCCCTGTAAAAGTTATGAAGTGAGAAAGTTGGCCCAAGCACCCTCTACAGCATGGTGCTACCTCATTTCAAGGAGAAACAGCGTATTAATCTGAAAAGAGAGAACTTTTATTCTGTCACTGCGGTAGCCATATAAACGTCCCTCAAAGTATAACAAACATATTCCTCTATCCTAGAGATTTATTTGCTGTTCTTTCCAGAAAGCTATAACCCTATTCACACTCCTGACAAACACTTCTAGACAGCAGATACGGACACATACAAGATTGGCATTTATTTCAACCGCCAATCTCATTTTTCTAGTTATTGAAATGAACTAGGAATGTTTTCATTCCTCCATCTTTTCTGTTTCTTCATTAGATACACTTACGAGTAGAATTTCAGATACAGGTTTGCACTCAAAAAACACTTTGTCCTTGTTGAAAAGGTTACTTCCATTATTAGGAATTATTTTGAAGAAGATATGAATAACTCTAAAATACTGTTACACTATTTAAGACTATAATTGAATTTGTGATAGGAACATCAACCCAGCATAAGCCAGAGGTTGAGGAAAAGGGGAGGGATCACTGAACATGCAGATGTTACAACTCTACAGGTGCTAGAAAGTAAAAATATTGTTTAAGTATAGATGCAATTCAGTGAAATATTTATAAAAACTGAATCATTCTCACTCTGGGAAACCACCAGGCCAAGAAAAGGTTAAAATCTTTCTTCATCAGATTTTTGTTTCATTTTCACGATTCCATTCAAAATTTGGCCACCCCCCTCCAAACAATATAGATTCTGGTTATCCATATTCTACAGAAAAAAAAGATTCCTTGGAGAGAACAAGAAGGGTACTTTTCTGAATATTTATCTGACAGAATTTGATTAACAGTATGTTACATTTTCTTTCTCTCTTTTCCTAGCCACTGCTGAAGGATAGATTCCATACAGGACATGGGATACCCATAGTTTAATACATTGTGGCAAAGTATGTGTTCCCAAACGTATAATTCATTTGAGGATCTGTATTATCATTTCTTATTTTGGCCTTAAATTCAACCTGCTATATACCTCTTCTATCCCATTTTAAAGTAGCTGAAATCAGGTCTGTGTGGGAGGAAAAGTAACCATTATTCAGTATTTGTAAAACACATGTAATAACGTATAGAAAAGACTTGGTGAGAACAAACCTGAGGATCCGAAAATACTTGCTGCATATTGTTGATTGGACCATACGGAACCCCACTACCTTCAAAGAGCTGCAACCATTTGATCGCTGTTTTTTCAGAAAACCTAAGAACAAATAAAAAGCATGTGGTTTAAACTCTGTGCTTCAGATTCTGAGGAATGAACAGCATGTCTCCTCCCTCTCTCACTGCTTTTATACTCCCCCCACTGATTTCTTCCTGGACAGTCAATAACATAACAAAAATGTAGTACACGTGTTCTTCGGAAATGCAAAAACCAAAGCCATAGGGGAAAGAACATAGTTGAGCTGACTTATATTTCTATCTGATTGTCTGAAGCAATCCAGCAATGATGTAAAGCTAAATTATCAGCAGTTTCAAATAGGGATCAATGGGTTTCCTCCAGTCCTTAATTATACTAACATGCTTCACATTTGTTTTCRTTTATGTATTTATTTAACAACAAAAGGATAGATATAATATGGGTATGAGTCTAACATACGACACTGTTCACTAAAAGCTGATTTAAAGCACTACAGTGTTTTTCCTCCATTACATCCAAAACATATGTCAGGATTAACAGCCACATTTTTTGGTCAGATAAAAACATTGACTACATATTTATTTGTTGTATGATTGTACAATCTGTCCTAAGGACATCCGGTTGAGCGCATATACGTTGTGCCTACGCTGTTGAATCCAAAGCTCCATGTCCTTTTACCGCATTCAAAAAGCTTAGCTTATTTCTCTGTAAGCATTCATTTTCAGAATTGGCTGTTTTACTCTACTGTATTCCCCCTCTTTTGAGAGATGCTTTTTTCTCCATGTCTGCCTTCCAGCATTACATACATGAAGAAAACACACTCCTGAAGCACTACCGGCTACTGAAAGGCAGTATTTTCTGCAGCCTTCTGAAACTCTGAAGCAAAGGTGAACTCCTTTGGCATTCTTATCTAAAATTTCATGAAGATAAATAACACAGAGGTCTGCCACTATTATAAAGGAAAGCTCTACTCCATCATATGTACACTACTGAAAAGAAATGAAGTGAGATTAACAGGAAATTAATAGACCCCTTCATAAGAAGCACGCCAGTTACTAGCATTCTGCAACCCATCAGTTCCTAGTTACCTAAGTGTTATCAGGAACAACGTCGATGACATTCAGTTTTACTTGTAGCACCTTCTTATGCCAAAACCTTCAAAGTTCCTGGTAGAAGTGGGTCAAAGTTAATAGATACCCGAGCCTGCCCCAAAACACCAAAAGCAATCAGTATCAGTCAGTACAAAGGCCAACTTTGCAAGCCTTTTCTCATATATATGCAGCAATTGGCTGCAAAGTATTTTATGATACTTTTAGACTGAAAAAAAAAAAAAGAAAGAAAGAAACCAGTGATAGTGATAAGTTTCCATGATATTAACTATACTGCACAGGTACGGATCCAATCCTCTCTGGGAATGTCTTTCTTCCTGTGCTGAGGGGACTCCCCCCAGCTTTCATGAAATTAATACTGACACCCAAGGCATTTTGCACTCCAGATAAATAGGAAAATGCACAAGTTTCATATTTCTCTTCCCCAGAAATATAGATTTTACTAATAGGAGTAAAATTTATCACCTAATAGGTGTGAAGACACATAATACTTGTAGATATGGAAGAAGTAATATTACAAAAAAAAATCAGAGGAAAAGGCTAAAAATGTGCAAAATGTGTCATGAAGATTGCAAAGCATCACTTCTGAAGAAAAYATGTAAGATGTTCTTGCAACTTGCAATTATACACGTCATTGAATTTATTAAAGTTATTTCATGGTAAAGATGTAGTTAGCAACAAAGACAAAGCCATTCCTGGACACATCTACGGTCCATCTAATTTAGTACCCTATTTCTGAGAACACTCAGAACCAGGCACATTAAAGAAAGCTGAAGAGAAAAAAGGTAACCATAGAGAGAAATAGATCTTCTTTCTGCCTCAGTGATTACAGCCTAATCTCTTAGAAAAGCATGATTTCCATTAAAAATACAAGTTATATTTCCCTTCAGTACTCCTTGTTTGGCAACAATGCTTATAACGTGCATATTCTTTTTGTTCATAAACTTCTATTACTAATGTTTGGGGCTCAACCTATTGCATACTCTAAATACAATTCACATGAAAAACTGCTTCTCACCAGTTTTGAATTCGTCATTCTTTTGCGATCTTTTCTTCTCTCAATTGCCTATTTTTTTCCATAAAGGAGTTTTTCATGCTCTCTGTAACATCCTTTACATTTTTCTTACCTTTTTCAAGTTCTTTATTAATCTTTTTGGAGATAAGTGGAACTATAGAGAGGAATCACCATTTAATTACTTAACAGCATCGTATTATTTCCATATTACTGTCATTTCCATTTTGTTTCCACCCATCTACAATGAGCTTCCTGGGGAACGCCAAGATCCCTTTCCTGAGGCTGATACAGTTCATTCAGAACCTTGCAAAATGTATAAGCAATTCATTTGCCTTCTCAACGTGCATTTATCAACRTTGCTTTCAATTACCATCCTGTTCCACACCTATATACTTTAATTTTTCATAGTTCTTCCTGGTTTTAAATTACCTAATTAACCCATATTCTCTACAAATATTGTTCTTTCTCCTCTCCAGTCCATTATTAGTTAACATAAGACCTACTATGAAACCTCTTGTCACCTGCTGTTAGGCTGCAGGCAAAATAAAAAAATGATGACTGATTCTCACTTTTTATTTTCTGTTTCCTAAATTTAGATCCTGACCGTATTTGCCCATCATCTTGCAACTACTAAGCATCTTCAGTGGCTTTTTACTGGCAATCTTGTAAAAAGCTTCTGAAAGTCTAAGTTTGTCTTAGCCAGTCTGAAATACATATCTTTGACGTTATCAGTAAACCAGAGAGAGGGTAACAGAACACTGAAGCACAAGTTCCTTTCCATAAATTGTGCTCATTAGAGCCTACAAAATTACGTTCTTCAATATTTTATTATTCACATCTGCAAATCCAACCAATTACTGAGTATAACTGTAAAGCTTACTGGTCCGTCACTCTCTGTATCTACATGCCTTTTAAATACAGAGACAATATTTGTTACTTCAGTTTTCCAGTGTAGCTCTTTATATAAGAGACTGTGTTGACTTGCTGCTAGCAACTGAGCCACTTCCCTCCTGAGATGCTTCATAATTCATAGCCTGCTAACTCCCCTCTTTATGAATTACTAGCTTTTTTCCACTACTACTTTTTCAGACAACCTCTGCTACTATCTCCTTTTTATTAAGAAAAGACAGCACATCTGCAAGAGTACTTTAAAACTGTGTTGAAGACCAAAACTAAGAAATGATTTTAATTCTCAATAATCTGTCACCCATGATCATTCCCCTGATCAATTAGTAATGAATAAATTCAGGTTTGTACCCTGCTTTATCATACTCCTAGCAGTTCTTTTTAACAAAGAGATTATAAATGTGCTCCTCAGTTAAAAAAAAAAAAAAAAAAAGGTAATTTTGGATTTGAAGGATACTCCAACTGGAGTTTTTTCAACTGGAGTGTTAATTATTTACATTTGCATAATCAGTATGCTGTTTCATGGTGTCATAGTAAATTTGATTAATTTTCAAGACGAATACATAATCTTCATCAGTAATGTTATTAAGAGTAACTGAGTATAAAGTGAGGTAAATGCAAGTTTTGCAAAACATCTGTGGGGTGTAGGAACTTCTGAAATCTTAGCTTTTGCTTAGGTTTTTATTTCCTATGCAAGAGGCAAAAACTTACCACAATTTTGTGGAAAATAGGTGATGTTCTGTTTAAAAAAAATGTTCATTTTGAAAGAAAGATTCAACCTGATAATGATTGTCGTAGTCTTTCTTATTAATTTATTTAATGGTGGTTGGAGAGAATTCCTAAAAGCTTTAAACTCGAAGATGTAAAATCCCACATTCCACCCACCCCCAAAGGAGACATGCATCATTTTCACTTGAAATTGAAACTCTTGACCTAAATCTGATGTAGAATAKCTTCCTTTATTTGTGGTGAAAAGAGGCTGTTGAGAGCATATTGTTAAGCAAACTGTTTAAAAACAAAACAAAACACCACCACTGCCAATAAAGGTCTATTATGCAGATTTTGAGAGCAGCAGTATGCAAGTATTTGGTTCATTCAGTTGTGTTTCATATATTTAAATATCCATTGCACAGCATGAATAGAGAAGTGTGTTTTGAAAACTAATTAAAGATAACAGCACGATTTTAAAATACTCAAGTTTTTACCTCTCTGATGTCAGCTGCATAAGCTTTGCATTTTATTTTTTTGTACTAACCTCTGTGTCCTTCCCTTCATCTGAATATAACTTTTTATAATAGCATTTACACTAATAAATACCATAAGCTTTCCTCCTAGCAAAGGGCTGATGTTTAGGTTGCTAAATCAATCGATATGATCTCAGCACTCCAACATACTATGTAAAGACAACTGAAGATTGGGGCTTTCCAACAGAAGTAAAAGGCTCTGAAATTCTCTCCTGAAAATGGAAAGCTCTATCAGTGGGAATTTTCAAGGCCTTGTCAATCTTTTTTTCCTTACCATTTGTTTTAAAACTTTCTTCTATGCTTTAATATCACTTCTTACATTTTCCTACTTGGTATATAAGTTCTTCCTCTTCTTAATTAAAAAAATTACAATGCCATCTGCTGTCTTTCAGTAGGAAGAAAGTAATTATTTTTATCAAAAAAAAATTTTTTTAAGTCTAAACCATGGTCTATCTTCCTAACTTAAAAAGCTAGTGACATAATAATGTATGTACAGCATCTGAATTCTGAAGCACTATACTTGCAAGTGAATCTTCATCTGGCCACAGAGCCCCCTGATACTGAGTGACTGCAGGAGGGCTCAGCCATGTGATTCACACTGTAGAGCTACAGCTTATCACATATGTCCAAAGGAATCCCTTTTTCCCCTAAAATTCTCCATCTGTTACAGATATAATCCCATAAATGCCATTTAAATTATCTATGATTTATTTGTAGAACCATTTCAAATCTGTAACTTAGTTGTCTTCAATTACCACCAGTTATTTTCAAACTTCGAAAGAATTACTTTTTACCATATTAGTCCGTGGTATGAAGCTTGAATGAAGGTTCTTTCTAAAAACACTTGGGGAAAAAAAAAGGAGGATATGTACTCAGATGGAGAATAAATCCATTGCTAGGACCTTCATTGCAAAGCCTGTAGGTCTTCACTTAACTAGAAAAGTTAGTAGTCTCTATGAGGTCTTATTTCATATTTTAGGCAGAATTCTCAGCTGTCTCTGCACTGAATTGCACAGCACTTATGATGGTATTAAAGCTGTGATATCAAAATGATGCATCATATTCTGCAACCTTTAAAATTAAAGATATTTCATGTTTAAAAATGTTGTAAGAACAGGAAGTGTATCGTCAGCTAATGAGCTGAACAAACTGAAATGTTATTTCATAGGAAGAAATCAAACTAAGTATTTTTTGCTAAATTCTTAAATTTAGCAAGTACCATTACAAGAAAAACTCTATATTTAAACTATCCACTCAGTAAATTAATGCAAAAACATTACAGCACAGTATAAGAAATAGCCTAATGTGGTTAGCATAAGTCCGAAATTTAAACAAACAAAAGACTGTTTCCTTATACAAACCACAAGTGTAGTTTCGTTTCTTAAAAAAACAAGACCTAAATCCCCTTCTGCTTCCTAGCAGTTTCTAATAATCACTAGTAAAATTCACAAGAACATTTTTGCTGCAAATTTCAAAAAACTGAAACAACCTGATCTTCCAGTTGCTGCAGTGCACAGCAGAACATACAACCTGTGGATGTCCAGGGGAAGAAGGCAGGAACACGAGCTTTCCCTAAACCAGTAAGATATATGAGCCCTCTAACAAGCAAGTGCTTTGTCCGAGGTGTCAGAAAGTGGCATCCTCTTAGGTCTCCTCATGAAAGCATTTCCAGTTCTAATAGGCTTGAAAATTTGCTTCCAGTGTAACAAAATTTTGTTTCCACTTTAACCTACATTAGTAACGCTCCTTTAAATACAAAATAATAAGGTGGAAAGCACTTTGAGATTTATGTACAATATCTTTTCTCATTTTAATTTATGTTTTCTAAAACTGCATTTAGTTGGGTCCAGAAATTAAAGGGAGAGTGGATGATTAAGTGCCCAAAAGAAAGTGTCTGACTCGCATCACTTGGATGAAGTAGTGTTAATAGGTTAAAGAACCATACCTGTGACTTCCATTAAGTTGTAGTAAACTTCTCACCTTTCTAATTCTTTGTGTAATCCTAGTTTCTTTTAATAATCAAGGAATCTTTTTTAACTGACCAAGCAAGGCAACCAGACAAAACATACGACATTTCTCACCACAAGAACAGGAAAGAAGGTAGACAGTAGCAGAGGGGATACAGCTGCACTACAGTATACAGGAAAGCTGGGTATTACTAAGAATGAAGCAGTAGCTCTTAGAGTTCAGACAAGGCAAAAGCCATGGAGAACACTAAGGAAATAATATGGTTAGTCCTTGCTGTGTTCCACATAGCAGCAGTTATGCTTCTCAGCCAGCTGAGTCAAAGTTACTGGTGAGCATCTTCCCAGGTCACAGAGGCACTGTGGTAAGACAAACGTGCTAACAAGAAATCACTTTTATCAGACATGTACTGACATTCACATAGGAGCTTTCATAATAGGTCTGAAACATGGTATCAAAAGTCATTTTGTTTGCTTGTGAATACTTTGTTTTTGTATTATGTCTTTCAATAAAATAAAGCATGAATGAATCCACTTCGTACATATTCTTTGCAAATATCCCATTCTCCATGTTTCCTAGGAAACATGCAATCATTGCTACATAATACGAGGAAGTGCCTGCCCTCATGTCTCTCTAAAGGATAAAGCCATCCAATTACATGCAAAATAAGCTTGAAAGAACTACTGAACCAAAATATTGCTCTTTCTTCTCTGCTCTATATGAAGCTTATAGCAATTAATTTAGAGAAGTAATTTGGACAGCTATCAAATGGAGATGGAACAGCTACATCTATGATTTTGTGGTATTCCTTACATATAGTCAATCAAGAAAACCTCCTGTGTACTTGCTAAAATCCACAGTAGCATTCTTGCTATTCTTATACATTGCTGTGGATGCTAACAGCATCCACAATAGCATTCCTGTGTTTTCTAGCATGACCCAAGTTTGTGGCACGCTGTTTGCATCTTTTTGTTCTACCAACAGTCTATTTACTTTCAAATATCTCTAATATTTTCTCTCTTGTCTTCTAATATGCAATTTTTTTCACTTCACTATTAACTCTTTAATGGTAGTTAACTCTGTAAAAAACTTTGCAGTTTCTTACAGTATAGAAGACACTATACCAAACAAAATTGTAGAAAAAAGTTATTGTGAAAATTCAAATAATGCATCATTATTCCTTAGTGTACAGTAAACATACAATTAGGCTTTTCAAATGTTTGCTATAGTATTTACTCAATAGTCTATAARTGTCTCCATGATAGTATCAAATTAGTCTCTTGCTGGTTACTGATTAATCACTCAGCACACCACAATAGACCCTGGAAATCTTTGGGGTCAACCTGATTGTACTGACATGTTTTGCTGATGGATATGTGGGCTACTTTAAAGATGTCACAGATAGTAGATTATAAATGATAGCCACATAAAGTACAGTCCAGATATGTGTAGGTACCACAAACCCATCCTGTTTTAAATTTCTGCATGTTTTAAATATTAATGTAATGAATCTGAAATATAAATATTGATAAATCCTCACTTTTATATGCAGAATTTGTGCTATACATGAATGCACATTCATATTCCTTTATGATGTTTTGCATGCTGTTTTAAAATCACATATAGTTTTTAAAGAACAGTGTACAGAAGAGATGAAAATATGCCCATATTGTAAAATATAAATGTTTCTTATGACTCTTGAATAGCAGAATCCAGCATGTTCCAGAACTATTTCTTGTTGGATTCACAAAAATGTTAGACCATGCACATGTTAGAAATGTACTCCTTTTCCCAAACCTTCCTCTCCTTTTCTCAGATAAGCAAAAGGACTATAACTTCTGTAGTTATGACAGAGGGAGTGGAAATTAAGTGAAAGTCAGCTAGGTAAACATGTGCCTGTAAAAGCAGATTCAGAATAACAGAAAGCTATATCGATTTTGTTGCTCCTCTTCTTTTTAACTATTCAGGTGAAGTAAGGTCTGACAAGGGGCCTGATTCAAAAAAAATCAGTGAAAAAATTTCCCTTGATTTCAGCAGCCTTGTAATTAGTAATGCATGCTATCAGAAAAAAAGACAGCAGGTTTCTTTACAGAAAAAATCTTGAACTTCACACTTGCATATGAAAATGCTTAGAGCTTTACTAACCAGTGAGAAAAAGAAAGCACAGAAAATATACATTACCTTACCCAATCCAAAAATCAGATACTTGAGATTCTGGGTCTCCCTCAGTTGCACACATGGAAGTGGACAGAAAACTAATGAGAGTTTAAAACAGAGCATTTTAAAACAAACTGTGGCAGTTTGGTAGCTGATGCCCAAACAGCTCAACCATCTCTGCACTGATGGCAGGGCAGAGGACTAGGGAGAGTAAACCTCACCAGCTGCACTATGCTGAACTCACCAGCTTTCAGATCTCTGATACTTTGCTTGTCCTGCTGCAGGGGCAGGCAATCAGATGCCCATTTCTGTAAAGTTATTAACAGTGATTTCAATCTCAAGGGCCCCAGCTTAGGAAAAGAAAGGGTAGAGAGGGGCAAGGATATTTACAGAGAGTAGGAATGCCTCAACAAATGTGAATTTAACAGCGTTTCTCATCAGGCAAATTAAACATTTTACAATACACTTTCCTCTTAGGTGCCCTCCTCCTCTGTTATTAGGTGGAAACAATTTAGCAGAGATCTCATTAACTGAGGATCAGGTTCCTCTGTGCTTCCTTCCTGCTCATTTCTTTTCCCCTCACACTTATATATGCAACAAGCAGCTGTGGTGCAGTCAAGAATAAGGGCTTTAAAATGTAAGTGCTAGGAATAGAAGCTCCACCCTGAATCACTTCCAGCCCTAACACTTCTGATTTTAAGTCTACAATAATTTAGCTCTCTAGACGACGTGGATTCATTTAGCTATAGCTGCAGGAGCACTAGTCATGATGAATTTATGTGTTTTTCATTATACTAGCTGCTTCACTTTAAAGGCTGAGGGAATGTCTACTATTCCCCTTCCCCCATGCACACACACCACCTCACACACTCTGTTCCATTTAGAGGTTAATTTCCCTAAGTACTTTGGAGTACACATTTACCTGGACTGTCTTCAAATGTGTCTGCATTCCTGAGGTGCAAGGTAGGATTGATGTTCAAATTCCAGAGTAATTTGAAAGAGGTCAACAGATTCGTCTCCCTTCCCCAAAACAGCTTCTCTTAAATCTGGCATTATACTAGCTTTTGCACAGATATATCTCAAATTACACACACTATATGTGTGTGTGTGTATACATATATATAAAAATATATATTTAAAAATATCCCACATTGTGCCTGGTACTATTCTGTTCCAGAGGAAGCAAAGGTAAAAGCGGAAAGAGGAGGGAAGGGAGCAACAATTAAAACTTGGTTCTCTTGGATGGATGTACATCTAACTCACAAACCAGAGGTTTACACTGGAAACACAAAAACCAAAATGCTCTGTAGTCTGTCAGTTTGCACATGAGCTGGGAGTCTCAGTGGCCTCTGTAGCAGCCATTGAACTTGACCTCCACCCAGGTTGGGTCATTTTAAATTTGACTCTTGGCACACATCCAAGAAAGGGAGCCATTCTGAGGCAATTTGCTTTTGTCAGGGTTCTGGTTCATTTTCATTTGGGGAAAATGTCACCTAAGTAAAGAGGAAGATTCAGAAGGCACTGAAACTCCTTTTTTTTTTTTTCTTAGAGCAAACATAGTAGATGTGCAAACGTTGGCAGCAGGAGGAGAAAGAGGAAATAAGAAACTGGGGGAGCAGTAGCAACTGGAAGATGATGATAGGGACAGGAAAAAGGGGACATGGCAGAATAGGACCAGAGATGGGAAAGGGATAACAACATCGGTAGCAAAGGGAGTACAAAACACCCCATATTCCTATATTCTTCTTCCCTGTGCATATACTATGACCTAGTAGTCCTTGCAGCACTGTACTCGCTTCCTCATAGAAGATAGGAACTGAAAAACACTCCCCCTCTCAAAAGGACCAGGACTGCTTCCTGTAATTTCCTCCCCTCATCCCCATGTAAGAAGTTGGTCTCTCAGAAGCAGCATATCATTCTAGAGTGGTCTACGCGCCAATCCTTTTTATTGAGATCTGACGATCTCCAGGGGTATGTGAATTTATCCTCCCCTGCCTGCCCTCCCTCCTTCCCCCTCTCTCTCTCTTTCATGTGGCCTCTGTAGAGGGAGTTGAGATGTTGGAAGCAGATAGCAAGCACACACAGGCTGTGGTGAAGAGCTGAGGAGAGATGTGCTTCACTCTTCAGATCTGTCAGGAGAGAGAAGGGATGAGAAAATTCTTTCTGAAAGGAATGGAGCAATTCGCACCTCTCAGAACTGTTGTTTCAAGCTATATTTATCTTTCAAGCCATATTCATCTCCATCCTGTATTCTCACTCAGCTCAGGACATCCGACTGTGATGAATAGGTCATTTCACACCTTTCTGAAAACTCTTCTGTTTAAAGGTCAATTTGTTCTAAGTGCTCTATAATCCCCGTGCTTATCTAACTGCCTTGAAATCTGGCACAGTTACTGCAGGCAGTGAGCAGAATTATTGATCTAAATTAGAGGTCATTTGAGTCAAAAATTCCCAAGATACAGTCCTTTTTAAGAAAACTAGCATTCCTTAACATTGACCAATTGTACCAATGTTTCCTTTGTGCACACTTCTAGAATCAAGCTCCGGCCAAAGAATCTCAATTGCTTAACATTTACCCTGGCAAATGAAAGGCATCTCCTGTCTCCTTGGTATTCAGAGTTCAGATGTTTTCAAAAATTTTAGCTCTCCACATGCAGTGAATTCAATGCTCAGGACTTCTGGGAATTCCTGACCCTCTGAGTAGGTCTAAACATCTCCCTCTAAATAAAACCTGGGAAATCCTTTTCCATAAGACAAGGAGGTTATGAATCCTCCTTCCCGCCCCTACTAAGGGCTCATGAATTGAAGTTAGTCCATTTTGAAATTTAAGAAAAATATGAAAGGAAAAGGTAACTCACACCTACAGAAATAGCTCCAAATATTCCTGTGGTAGAGGAAGGGGACGAATTACATAGGCCAATGGAGGCCCAGCCAAGACTACAGCAGGGACCTCAACTCAACAAGATTATAATAGCATCAACAGCCTGGAAAGAAAGCGTGCAAATATCTACTGTGCAACAGCAGTGATATATGCATGGAACAGTAGCATACCGAATCTCTATTCATACAAGTGGCTTTTAAAATACCAATAATTCACTGGGACAGGAAGGATGTATAAACTGGAAATGGTGCAAAAAAAAATCATGGGAAGGAGAAAGAGACAGAACATACATTTTTCCTCTCATATGCTTATAGCCACCATAAGCACTTATTGAGATGCTGGAACATAGACTATATCCGTGAATTTTCTGACTGGCTTTATCAGCAGCAACACTCTCAGACAATTCCACTGCATGACCATAATTCCCATTTGTTTTTCTATGTATATTGAAAAGAGAAGGAACACTCAGGAATCACCAGGTTCCTATATATAAAATGAAAAATTTTACTTGCTTTTTACTGCTCAGGTGCACGAAACAAGAAGTTTGCTCACTTTTTCCATTGCAACAGCACCACCACAAAAAGCTTCTCCACCTCAAGTCAGATGCAACCTGCCTGATGCAGCACCAAAATGAGTCAGGGATGAAGGGCCTAACTAAATCCTTAAAAGACTTCCTTGTTCCTTTTTGCCTTTCATCACACAAAGGAGGGGTTCATCTCAACAACAAATGTGGTATGATGATAGCAGATCTCACTGTTATGACAATCACAATTCTTCTAAGCTGTTCCAGCTAATGTCTCCATAAATTCACTGTGGGATGGACAGTAGGTTAGATACAGTGAGTGCAACTGGCAGGCCTGGAGGTGTTTGTTACCAACTAATGCACCTTAAGCCTAGATTTTCTGTGTTATGGAACCTGCAATACTATCAAGCAATCTGTATTTTAATTAAGATCTTTTTCAGTGAAATTCTGTCATTACTATTTTGTCATTTCTCTTCATTTCTCAAGGAATGACATTTTTTAGCACTGACAAAATGTTCATTTAATTCTCTAAGTAACTACATCAAAGATGAACCACATAAAACTACAAACAGTGCATTAGTGAATAATAGCAAAATTACCATGGAATGTGTATGGAAACATATTCAACCTCCACTAGAATGCCAAAGATGTTTGTTATAGTCAGTGTTTCAAAACTGAATGCCAGATGAATTCACAATATTATGACATAACGGAATACTACTGGAAGCATCTATACCAAAAGCATGTGTATAGTCACATCTGCACTTGCATATAAGTTGCACAGAAACTCAGCTGAAATGATGCTAGCATAAACTCTGACAGAGGAGATATAAAGCAGTAACTGAAACAGCAATGAGGTAAGAAGGTGAACTAATAGTTATATGTATAAAAACAAATAAGAAATCTGGTGATCCATTCAAAGAACAAGTGTTCCTTGAACTTTAGTGTCTTATTCAAATATTTCACCTATGAAATCTGCATTCAAAATTAACAAGCAAAAACCTGTTTAGTAATTGATCTGTGGATGGCAAAACAGCACTCTCACAATGGGCACCAGAGTAAGTCAGATAAATGCTATCATAAATGAAATGAACTCCAAGTGACAACTCTACATGAATCATCTTTGAAACTAAGACAAAGTCTCAAGAACATCCCAGCTCAGAAGTAGGTCAAACCATAACTATTCCCTTTTAAAGGCTTAACAGTTATAGGATGAGTGGGTTCATCTATGCTATCATACTACATTTGTAAAAGAGAGCAAAAGATGAGCTCAAAAAGTTTATAATGAATAGTTTTACCACTATTATTTGAAATGCGAAGTCACCTTGGATTTCAGTATTTCACCAGGAACAAGATATCTGAAAATGGACAGGTAAAGCAAAGACAAAAAGTGCAAAGAAACAGGAAGAGGCAGAATCACTCTCTATATATTTGTTAATGCAAGGTTATTCCAGTTCTCAGTCTCTAAAAAAAAATGTGTGGAGTTGGTGGGAGGGGAAGGGGTGTAGCACTGAAACTGTGTTCTCAGATGAAATGAGGAGACAGCTGACTTAATGCTCCCAAGTAAACAAATAAACTATCTGAACAATAATCATTACACACTTGTTAACAAAGACTCATACATGCCACAGCTTTAAAGTGTTAAAATAATCATATGACTTTTCTGGAATCATTGACAGCTCTAGACATAATGCCTCCACTGCTCATCCTCAAAAATGTGAAGTGGTGCTGAAGCGACTTTTGGGCAGCTTTACATAGATTCTTTGACAGGTTCACAGTCTTAGCCAGAAAAAGACATGACATGGCTGGTCCTGGCTGTTTTTTTTCTTATGTGATATAAATTTATCATCATCCTCTTCATCAAACAGAGGAGGATTCCACAGAAATAATTATCTTCCTCATTCTGTTTGAGAAGACATAACTAAGTTATTTTACTATCTCAAATAAAAGGTTCCTGAGCTTTCTCTTAGATAATTTTACATAAGGTACTTAGTAAGATGATTCCCATGTAGAATAGTAAGTACATGTCCCTTTATTTCAAAAGGCGAATTCTGGGGCACAGAGTACTGCCAACAGAACCAGCAGCAAGAGAGTTGCATCAAGTAGAACTCCCTTGGATACAGCAACTGTCAGTGAAAACTTAAAAATCCTAGTCGCAGAGAACGCAAAGTATGCTGCAAGCATTTTATTTCCAGGAGTTACATTGGTCCAGAAAAGCAAAAAGTTCTCGTTGTTTCACTGGAACTCAAGTTACTGATGATAAGTTAAAATGGTCTCTGAAAACTTAAAACTATCATTTGGTTTCTTCCTAATCCCTGTAGTCTGTGTGCAAAAGACAATATACATAAGTGTTCTCAATACCTTTAAAAAATAAAGTATCTCAAAAGATTAAAGGAAAATTTTCATATGATGTGAACTTGACCATTTTCATTAACAGATTAAATGTCATTTTTCCTTTTTAATGAACTTACCGGGTTGATAATATTTCAATAAGTTCTTTTCTGTTCTGCACTCTGAGTGTATTCGTTTTGTATCTGGAATCTTTACTAACTTCAGGCAAATTCAGAATCTAAGTAAAAATAAAGGTGAGAAATGTGCTTCGCAGGAGATCATTTATATAGCTAGGAAAATTGATTATCAATTTAAGATAGCTTTCCAAATAACCCTACTTCTCACTAATATTTTAATATAGATTAGGAATTAAGAAAATACAGTGCTACTTATTCAATGTTATACAACAAGTACAGAAGAAGAGAGAAATTAAACTGAAGATCCCAATCTTAGTCTATAGCTTTTACTATTAGCCAGAAAAGACTCTTGTTATTATATTGTAGAACATTACAAAGATTGTAAATTATTATCGTGAGGTTAGAGACATCTGTGGGACTATACTGCACTGAGTTACATGTCACAGAATAAGAAATATGACTGTACTTGATATTTATACTAGACTGAGAAAAGCTATGTCTAAGAATATTTCTTTTTCATTTGAGCAATTTCTGTCAAAAAAACAAAAAAATGAAAAGGTGTTTTTCTACAGAAATGTCATAGTTTGTCTTTATGATTTCTTCAGAAAGAATTAATAAAGAAAATTGGTGGTATAACCTCCCAGAAAGGAGAAATATATCTTCTACATGTAACTCCCACTTGGCATGTTAAAAATTTAACCATCATGCAAAGACAATTTGAACTAGACCATAAAGGGAATTAAATGTGGAGAATGAGTCTGGGAGTTTTGTAGGGGCGTTTACGAGACAGATTAGCCATGTGGACAATCAATATTTACTATATATCTATTCATGCCACAATGTATTTATACAGAACATAAACAGAATGAGTTGTGTTTCCCAAATTTAATAAAAAAAATCCCGATAACATTAGCTACTAAGGAAGGCAGAAAAGAATCTTGAAAGAAAAAGATAGTCATGTACTCTTCATGTATTTTTACTCACTAACACTCACTCAAAATCCATTTTGCTTATGCTAAGCCTTATAATCATTTTAAACACGTTACATTTTTTACAGGGCCATTTCCAAGATGGCTTATAAGAAAAACATTACTAGCTCAACACTGAAGATCCTGTAGCCCACCGTCCTATCTCAGCCAGTGGTTGAACGCTGATGCTTAGGAAGAGTACAATAACAGGGCCAGTATATATGATACTTCCCTAATACTCATCCAAACTCCAGCCACCTTTTAAGGCCTTTCTGAGCTGGAGGTAGTTTCTATGTATTTAGCAACTCTCAATGCATTTTTATTAACTTGTCCAGTCATCCCTTGAATCCGTAAACCTATCTACTACAATACATAAAATACACAGATTGGTGTCAATTTCTCTTGAATTTGCCTCGAATTTAAAATTCTACCAATCCCCTCCYGACTGGTTCAGACCAAGGCCACTATCATTTAGTGACTGCTCAGTTTGCTGGTGTGAATAAGGATATGGTCTTAGTTAGCTGCCAAGTGAGTAGCTGTTGACGTCTTAAAACCATCAGCAAAGCAGATACTCATCTAGAGTGACAAAAGCAAGCATGGAAACCAAAGGATCAATAGAGTTATGTTAAAACAATGATCATATTACATAACTTTTCTACAGATTTCTATCTGCAAGGTAACACAAAATATGAATCTAGCATCTTCCATCAACACTTAGTTCACTGCATGCTTTCTTTCCCTTTAGGTTTACATAATCTACCGTATGAAAAATCGTCTCATATCACAATCTAGCTTTAGAAATTTTTCTTTTCTTATCCAAAAGCTTAACAATAATATCTGTACCCCCTTAAAATTATTTCCTCTTTGTAACACTTATTTTGGGGGTTACAAATCACTGCTTTAGAAAAAAAATCATGGAAGGTTGTTCAAAATAAATGATCATGAGTATTTATTTATGAGAGCTTAAACAACTGAGAAATTCATAAGAAAACTATGGTTCCATTTGATGAGTTAGATGAAAAATGATCATATGGAGTTGCTCACTATACTGTTTTAATTAACATGACTGATTTCAGCTTTAACTTAATGTCCATCTGTTTTAAGGCCGCATGTCTATATATGTTCCTATAAATTTTTTGTGACTAACAAATGCACGTTCGAGAAGACATTCATTAATGTGCCATTCATCTTTCTGCATCATGCTGCCAATATTATTTTCTTTATTTCACTGTGACTATTTGGAATGAAATTGCTGTTCTCCTTTTCTAGGCCCTCTTTCAAGCTCAATTACAGTACAGTTGGCATTTACAGTGCACATCTAAGAAYGCATATTCAGAGTTTATGCTCTCTGCATTTTTCCCCCCAACACTAGCAAAATTGTTTGTATTTTCCTTTGTTTTACACAAAAGCACAGTTTCTGAAGACTCTTGTTCAGTATTCCCACTTAGACTGAAGCAGTTACACTTCAGGATGCATTTTCGTAATACTTTATCGCTATGCAATATGTTTCAGCCAGTAGTGTCACAAAGTTTTTAGCAATTATCCAAGTTCCCAAAGGAGTTACAGTTAGTTTTTCCTGTTTTTTAAAATATCTCAGTGAATTATTTAAGTTTTTTCTATCTCACTTGCTAACTGCTTGTCTGAAAAGATACGGTTGAAGCAGAATGTTTGCAATTGTTGATAGCTTCAGCCAGCTGTTATATCTCTTGAGCATGTGTCTTCAGGGCAACAGCTTCCATACATTCCATATTTTTAGCACCAACACATCTTTAAAAGGTTCCCTAATAGCAACTCCAATGTTTGAATTAGTGTTCTCTGTATTTACTAAAGATTCACTAGGGTGCTGAGGGCCTTTCTGTAATTAGTCCTCTTACTTGACTGAATCTTGCCCTTTACTATGTTTTTAGTTCCAAATCACCTTCAACTTAACATAGAACATATCTTTGACAGTGTTCATGGCATTCCATTGACTTCTGCATTACTCAGTTTCTCAGTAATTTAAGCAGCCCAAATCCATGTCTATGGTAATTTGATAATGGTAACACTACTATTCTTTTCAAACACAAATATGAAAACTGGTTTACAGAAAAAAATCTAACCATTACCCAAGACTTGAACTAATTTTTCTTTTTTTTTTTTTTTTCCACTCCCCTTGAGTTTTTTCCATGTTCTGTACTTCCTACTTTCAGTTCTAGAAACACCAGAACACATTTTTAAGGATGAAACAAAAAAACAGGCCTGCAGACTAGGGCCAGTATTCATCTCACTTCATTTTAGGCTCTTCAGATTCTGAGGCAACCGAAATCACAGATGCACTGCCTCATACTCTGGGGTCCACTCACTCCTTTTTGACTGCAGAGAGAGTAAGTAGCGACAAGACTCCACTGTCAGTCTCAGTTGCACCCTGAAGTTAGGTGAATGCTGGTCAGGATTTTTAGTGACCTCTAGCTCTCATCACAGTGTCACAACCTGTTGAGCCAGGATGTGCCTTCCTCCAGGATGGCAGGATGACCAGCATTTGGTGCATAATTCTTCATGTGATAAAGCATCAAGATAACATTTACTGCACTGTCCTCAGGCTTCCTGGACACTCTTCCTTTACAGGACAATGGGTCTTCGATAAACAGAGGTGTGGCAGCTAGACACTTATTCAGTCATTAATCTTCTTCATTCATATTAATATAATGACCATACTATAGTGGTTGGACACCTTTATGAAAAAAACTGCTGAGTTAGCCAATTTTGAAGAGGTTAATTTGTTACTTATAACTGAGAATGCCAATTCAAGCAAAAGAAAGCAGACCCCTCCAGGAAGAGATAGGTGGAGATATGTAGCGCCAACTGCATTAAGAGATAAGAAAGCATCAGTCACAACTGCATTGTGTTCTTACTACATTTTCCAGTCATTGTGAACATCCATGGAAATAATAAATGTCTGACATGTACAAACGGAGGAAAATAATGCTCAATTTCCTGAGACTGCCAGCTCACTTGACTGTGATTAATTTAGGCTAAATATCCAAGTGCCAAGAGAAAAAACACAATGGTAGGTAAAAGGCAGAACTTTCATTTTAAAAAATGCTGTCTAATTCTATATATACAACTTCTCTTGTGTCAATCTACATTTTAATGGGGTCTATTGTTTGGCATGTGCTACACTTTATTCAGGAACATTTCTTTCCCTACAACCACCCCTTCTTTTTTAAAACATATTCACTGCCATGAAAAAGCAATTCCAGGTATTAAAATAATAGGAAAAGAGTATGTGAAAAATCTAAAAACATTTTGTAATTTTTAAGCTACTCTCTGTGAAAACAGAATTGCCAGAAAACATGGTTCCTTGAGTCCAAAATAAGGAAGATATAGGATTTTTAAAAGCAGCAGTCCTCTTGAAGTTCTGTTCTTCAACRTCGTATCTCTGCACCACAGTCAAGTGGGCCCACAGTCCTGTAATATTCCTGTTTTAAGAAGTCTGCAGGTGTCCCTGTGAGCACAGACCAGCACTGAATAGGGTTCCAAAGGACTACACATTAGGCTACTAATTAAAGTGGCAAAAGAACCACCCACCCCCTAAATCTACTATGTTCATAACTGTGTCTTACTCACCCCTTATTTTCATAAAAAGGGAGAATTAAGACGCAATCAATAAACTATTCCTCTAGACAGAATGGAGAACTATATACAACTATACTGTTGCTGTATTGTCAGCCTAGACCATCCTTACCTTGCACACAGTAACAAACTGTTGATCATTTCCAGCTCCTACCACAATGTAGCCATCCTTGGTCTTAAAAGCCTAGAACAAAGATAGGTGATAAGYTGTGACTAAAATACAAAATACGAGCACTTCTCTCAGGTGAAAACATTGTAAATAAAGTTCAACTGCCTTCATTAAATAAACATTGGCATTCAGACTAAATCTCTAGTTCAATAAAAGTGACTCAAAGTCATCCACAAGGAGGAAATGTCAGTAATTTAAAAGAAAGTGGTCCTTTTGATTTTTCTAGAGTTGAGAACTTATTTTCATTAATAGTTTACTTGCTGAAAATATGGCCTGAGGCATCTTGAAACTATTTGCAAATGTGATCCACACTCACAGGGACTGAGGAGGATTTACCAGGATAACACTTACTTGCTAGAAGTTATTTATTCAGGTTCACTCTTTGCCTGATTGAGAGCAGAGAACTGCACTAAAGTCTCACACATCCTGAGCGAATATGCCAGGTACAAGGCTACAGGGTATTCTGAGATAAATCTTCCCTAGCCCCCCTGCTGGAGCTGTTCCACTTTTTACGAAATATTTTTACACTCAGTAATGGGAAAGAGTAAGAATAACTCTCTTCCCTTCTAGTTAGCTGGCCCACCTCAAAGATGGGGATCACCGTATCCAATCCATACACTGTTGATTGCTTCATTTCATATGCAAAATTGGACATTGTAAAAAACTGAAGGCAGTCTGCCCTATGATACCCAATAGCATGGATCAGGCAGGCAATCTAACGGGGATGGAAGGGACACCCTGCATCTTCCAAGCTCCTCAGGTACAGATTAAACTGTTTTCTTAGTCGGTATTCTCAAGACCGATCTCTTGGAGGAAACAGAACTATTTTCCTTTCCATTTTTGAGTATTTGTCTTTTCTTTTATTTCCTTACAGTGGCCTTAATAGCATATGTCATGCTGAACAGAACATTTCACTGGATGGAACCAAGAAAATCTGTTATTGGGATGATCCAAGATTTTTACCATTACGTCAAGACATCTTCTGAAATGGGATAATGCTTACAGATTCCTCTCTCTGCTACACCTCTCCCTAACACAAGGGTGTGGAACAGCTTTCAGTCACAAGCATTACAACAGTTTTTGCAAGCAGCCAAGAAAGACTCTTCCACTATTTGACTTCAATGCAGAAGGCCAGCACAGGCTAGTGCACTGATGGTGACGACACCTTACACTAGTTTCTTGCAGAGAATAAATTTCATCTTGCATTCTCAGAAATCAGTTTTCATGAGCTATCAGGGCCTGAACTAAAGGTATGGATTTTTATTATACATTTTGGTAAAATAACACACAAATATAAGCCCTGATGTGATTAAGATCTAATAATAAAAAGTCATTTTCCACCACTGGGGCTTATTCTCCTTCACAAACAGGAGGAATATGCTATCCTGACTTGCAACTTTTCATAGTTACAGCTACATCCACAGTAGGAATATTTTACCATTTGGTATATTCAAAGCTTTACAATTGTATGTGCAAAATTATGCGCACTGAAATGCGAGTAACTACATCATATTTAGAATATCATTTGTTCTCCATCTCTATGTTTCTCTAAAAAATCATTTCCTGATAAATACTACCGGTCAAGGATAAAGTTTTGGAATTTATTTTTAAGACATTTAATTAACCACTTGAGTCTGAAATTCTTAACCAAGGGAGGATCAAATTCGGCAAACATTTAGTCCCAAGCATGCAAAAAAAAAGAAAAAGAAAAAGAAAAAGAAAAAGAAAAAGAAAAAGAAAAAGAAAAAGAAAAGAAAAGAAAAGAAAAGAAAAGAAAAGAAAAGAAAAGAAAGAAATCCCATTGACTTGGCCCCAAAACAGTAAAAGTCTAAAAGGATGCATAATATATAGGTAGTGCATACTCACACTGAGGAAAGCAATGAGCACAGAAAAATTTGGGGAAAAGAATACAGAAAAGAAAGCTGTATGTGACTGCAGAGATAATAAACTTTTTAGATACATTTGTTCATGCAAATTTCTGTCTAAAACAAACATGACAGAGCCTGATCTGAGAATGTTTGAGACTTTTCTTTTTCAGAACAAAAATTTCAACAATCTGGCTTTTAGTAGGAATACTTATGAACTAAAACTGCCAGTATAAACTTACTACCTTTAGCTACAGGCAAGATATGTCTCCTTAATCCCTCTGTCCACATCCAAATCTGTCTGTGCTGGTGCTCCAGATTCTCAAACCAGCCACAGACATTTCGCACAAATAAAGGGGTAAACACGACATGTATCTGTGTGCTTATGTAACATAATACAATTTTTTTTTTGGTATGACCACCTACTGCTTCCAGTAAACACTAATTACAAATTCTTTTATACATTCTTTTAAACTTCTAGTCTAGATGTCTGTTACAGATTGCAAACCTCACAGGAAAGTCATATGTACATATATACAGACCCTCTTCCCCCATACTCCAAAATATATTTTAACTGGCATTATGGGCAAATCTTAAACAGTTTACTCTTTATCCACAACTGGTTTCAAGACTCGCTTCTCTGTAAGAAGATCGCAATCACACAATAGCTGCATGGCACTATGAAACGTGCATCTGTACCCATGCGCTGCCAACACAGCAGCGGAAGCCACTCGAAATTTAAGGCCCTGGTTATTAGAATTTGTGCTTCAGTTGCTTTGTGGAATGTGTGGGAAAACTGATTATTCTTAATTGCATTGTATGTCTAAAAACCTAAAACAACAATCATGTCATCCTTACACAACAAAAATGGTATCATAATAAATGCAGCAGTGTCTTTTCCCATGAAGCTTAGCTCAAATATCTTTGGCCACTATTCTAAGCTTCCCATCACAAAACAGCTGATTATTTGCCAGTCATTGCTGCTGATAAAGCATAAACTTATAAATGCTATTAGCAGAGTATTGATGCCAACATTTAAGGGTGATAACAATGCTTTTATTCATCACCCATAAATGTACACACATTACAGGTTACCACAGGTTACTGTCTGGTCACAGGAAACTTCACAATCCTATTATACAAAGGAGAATCAGGGCAAAGTGCAGACAGACTTTAATGAGATTTTGTTTTGATAAACCGCTGTCCATCACATCAAATCATTTCACATTAGCACAATAAAAGGCACTACATATACAAGGCAAAAGTCTTTTTTTCCTTTCCCTTTCTCTGAAGAATTAGGTCTTCCGATAAGGCTCTTGACAGCATGAGCATGATTTAAACTACTACTCGCATGTGGTATCCTGAGCACTAATGCATATACTTGGTGAAGACAAGAAACATAAAATTTGATGAAAACTAGACAAAAAATTACTTCACATCTTACTCATAGAAAAAGCAGAGACAGACTCTGTAGCATCCAAAGGCATAGTTTTCCGGCATGGTCTAAGAGGCTTAGGGGTTTCTAAGGTCGTCTGTAAACTCACACTGAAAGACACATAGCACATTACATTAACATATACATGTTCAAAGCTAGATCTCAAGATTCAGTGTACATGCATCAACATCTCCCACTGACTAATGGATGTTACAGGATCTCATTAAGACACAGCACTTTTCTGGATCTGATCCTAGAACACTGTGTATACCTGAGATACTTCATGTGCAAAACCATTTTAACCTCCTCAAACACCTGGAATATAAAAAAAACGCTATCCATCTTCAAAAATGTTCTAAATAGTTTACAATTATTCCTCAATCATACTATATAGACTATGTGGTCAAGATGCAGGACAAATTTAACCATAGTTCATTGTCAGATCAAATGAAGACTTACTGAGATAATCTGAGGCCAAACTAGCCAGTGGTTGCAMTGCTCTATGCCAATAATCTTCCAAATTTTTCCAGTTTTAATGGTTTAAATGAAAGACTATGTCAATCTCTTGTATTTACTGCCCACTTCATGAATTTTAAGTCAATAAGCATTATGACAATCATCGCTCATATGTAAATATCTTTGCAAATGTTTCATATGCATGTTGATTCCTCAAACAAAGTTGCAAAATATATGGGCTCCGTGTCCAAAGACATGCCAATTCCAAAAAAATGATCAAAAGCCCTCGTCAGTTTCCAATACTGGAATCACATCCGTACTGAGACACAGAAATCAAAGCAATGAGAACATCTGCTGCTGCATATATATGGTGATTCTTTTTTATTCTTACATAAACTCATTGGCATTTTCTCCCAAGGGATATCACATCTTCTGGAAGCGAGGAAAAGGGGAAAAACTATGGCAGATTCTGCTGTTTGGGGAAGAAGCAGCAAAATTCCTTTCTCTAGCTACTCCTGGAGAAGAAGGATTAATGCACTGCACAGTCGCATTATCACACAATCACAGAATAGTTGAGAAGGGAAGGGGCCTCTGGACATCATCCAACCCCCCTGCTCAAAATAGGGTACAATTACAGCAGGTTGCTCAGGGATGTGTCCAGTTTGGTTCTGAATATCTCCAAGGATGGAGACTCCACAACTTCTCTAGGCAACCTGTTCAGTGTTTGACCACCCTCGCAGTAAAAAAATTTATTCTTATGTTTAAGTGGAATCTCCTGTATTCCAACTTGTGCCCATTGCCTCTTGGCCTTTCACTGGATACCATTAAGAAGAGTCTGGCTCCATCTTCTTTACACCCTCCCTTCAGATATTTATACACATTGATAAGATCCCCCTGAGTCTTCCTTTCTCCAGGCTGAGGAGTCCCAGCTCCCTGAGCCTCTTCTCATGTGAAAGGTGCTCTTACTCATCTTTGTCGCCCTTTGCTGGACTCACTCCAGCAGTGCCATGTCTCTCTTGTACTGGGAAGCCCAGAACTAGACCCAGCCCTCCAGGTGTGACCTCACCAGGCCTGAGTAGAGGGGAAGGGTCACCTCCTTCAACCTGCTGGTAATGCTGTTCCTAATGCAGCCCACAATACTGTTGGTCTTCTTTGCCATGGGGCACATTACTAGCACATGTTCAGTTTGCTGTCCACCAGGACCCCCAGATCCTTCTCTGCTAAGCTGCTTTCAGACAGTCAGCTCCCAGCCTGTACTGGTGCATGGGGTTATTCCCCGTCATGCACAGGACTTTGCATTTCCCTGTGCTGAATTTCATGAGATTCCCCTCTGTCCATCCCTCCAGCCTGCAGAGGTCCCTGTGAATGGCAGCACAATCATCTGGTGCATCAGTCACTCCTCCCAGTTTTATATGTCCTCCAAAACTTGCTGAGGGTACACGCACTATGCCCCATCATCCAGGTCATTAATGAAGATGTTAAACAGTACTGGTCCCAGTACCAACCCTTGGCATGCACCTAGTCACACACTAGTGACTAGCCTCCAGCTGGAGTTCACATCACTGATAAAACCCTTCGAGTCTGACAGTTCAGCCATTTTTCAATCCACCTCAAAATTCTAAATCTAAAGCAGGACATGATGATTGCACTTCATGTCCTAGTCTCAGAAACTACAGGCAGGGCAAATCTTGCAAACACTGAAATACAGCCTCCAGCTGTCATCATTAGGAGGTAGCCTCCCAGTGCCACAAGGACCATCTGCACACCGGGCTTTGATCTGAAGGTCAAATGCAAAGGATGCAAGTGTCATCCAGGCAGAAATGAAATGTCACTTCTTCTCCAGAGACTATTCCCAGGAAAGAGAATCTGGAGGCCAAACAATACTTGGAGAGACCATCAGAACAAAGCATTGGGTTTTTGAGATTGGAGGATTACTCCATGTTTAGGAGAGGTTAGTAGATTTAATTATCTGAACAAGTGACTGGTTATTTCCATTAATAGTTACCATATTAGCTCCTTTACTGAAAGTGGCATAGTCAATGGTCCAAATATTTGAAAGCCTCCAGGCTTTCTCGTTGGAGGAAGATTTGTACTACATCAGGTATGGTGAAAGGGGTCTAATACATGGTTTTATGAGTTTTCTCATCTGATGTTCCTATGTGAATAACAGTTGGGATCCGTAAAGATCCCTACAATCCCTTATCCCTGGGAATGGCTGATATTAGATACTCTCATATTTGAAGTGTCTTGCAACATAGCACTGTCATTTGTTTCAGTGAAGTTGAATGGTAGTATCTCAACATAAAGGCTGCAATTATCAAGGCAGCAATGTATTCAGGGTTTGACTGACTTACGCACTGGCACCGTTCTCCTGCCAGCCAAATGTATCTACAGCATATGCTGATTTTCTTTGCTTTCTCCAACACTATCAAACTCCAACTCCCAAATATGTCACAGAGTAGGAGATCCTCATTTTTGCTTCAGATCCGGAACAGCTACATTCCTTTCAGATGGGACAAACTTGGCCCACCTTTTCTGTGTTTGAATTAAACATTAGCTGTACCACAGTATCATGAAGCACACACACTTTTTTCTTTCAAGGGAAGAACACAACCCTTTAGTAACAACTTAATATTTAATTACACTGTAACAAATGGGAACAAGACCAAGAAATCTGGTCACTGGTAGTTCTGAGCAGCAATATAAATCATAAAGACCACACATTTTGAAACTATTTGCCTACTTTGCACTTTCCTCCAGCGAAAGCAAACAGTCAAAATAAAAAATGTAAATTTCATGGACTGGAGTAAGGTATGCTGAATGCCCTCACTTGGCAAACTAATGAAGGGCATTCCACACATACAGAAAGAACTCACATTTTTTCCTCAGTTTTCTAAGCCTGCCCTACGTGTCTCGCTCTTCACTTTCACATCCCAAGATGTACCATCCTGCAGCTTCCCAGGTATCCTAGTCTACCAGATAGATCAGGATCAAGAACATCTGCTAGAGCTCTCTTCCTGAGAATCAAGTTTGCCTGGATGCCATGAGGCTGTGGGAAAGGTGTTTATGGTAAGATTCAGCACGATTACTTTGGTATCTGAGATGAGGCAGAACATAGGCACTGATGTCAGAGAAAGCACACCAAGAGACTAACATCTAGGGACCATTTACCTGTGCTGCACCTACAATCTATTAGACACCTTTCCTGATTGACCTTCAATTTCATACATGTCTGAGTGCAGAAAAAATGACGCAGAAACCAAGTGCCTCACTTTACCTAACTGATCCAAGAACAAAGCAACAAGAACCACCAAATGTGGTCTGAATGCTCCTTGCTGAAAGGGGCAGGCAGCAAAATTAGCATAAAAGCATCAAACAGAGATATCTACGTTTGGTGTTACAATCTGTTACTCACGACACTCGCTGAGGAAGCAGGACACCTTGGTCCTGCTCTCCAGACTATGTCATGTTTTTATCTAGTAGTTGCCTAATGTGAGAGGTATAAAACTGTGCAGGGAACAGAGACTGAAACCAAGGCCTCTCCACTCGCAGCTCAGCGTCCTACTCACGAGGCTGGAGACACACTCCCTCTCTCACTTACTCTTCTTCTGCACAGATATTTGCACTGCTGATCTGCCAGTGAACTAGATGCAATACATAGATTCATTGATGCTCCTACTCAAATAAATTAGTATCTGGTGGGTAAAACACTCTCCTGGAAATGCACAGGAAGTAACTGAACCTAGTCTCCTGCTCTGCAGACTTATACTCCAACCACTCTGTCATTAAAATAACAGATATTCAATAAGAAGTAAAAAAGGGAAGGTATGCAATCACCTAATCCAAGTCTCCAGTCCAGTTAGCTGACCACAATTTCTCTTCATATTTTTTTCTGTTCCTGTCCCCAAAAGACACGAGATACTGTTGATTCCAAACTTTCAAAAATCAGAAACTTTATCACAATAATCAAGGATTGGCTTAAAATCCAAGAGATATCTAAAAGTCAACAAATTCAGAGTTCTTTGCATTTGGCTTTTTCATTTCTGTCTCTTTAGAACATAATTAATTCATGTTTTCAAGTAATTTTCTATAACTGCAGGAACATATTTTTTAAAGAGTTCTTAGGGCTGTAGATTCTGGAATTAAGATTTATGTAAGATAGTAAATATCATAATATTCACAGTAAGATCAGAGACTTGGCAACATTATATCCAAGAGACGGACTGAGAACTTCATAGCCAAGAGAGAGATTTGCAAAGTGCCTAAGTTTAGAGATGGTCTGACTTCAGTTTTTAATTAAGGCCTATTTCTCATCGTAACAAAGGTTAAATGCACTGCTAGTAAAACAAAATGCTGCCAGTGAAGCAGAGATATAAAAGCAGACAGACCAACAGAGTTCTTCAATGAATGTCTTCAGGAAACACTTTTAATGTAAATCTTAGGTGTTAAGGTTTGCAAAGAAATTGCAGCTTGTATGTAATAAATTGCATTTACATACATGAAATATTTTATCTCAGTCACTTTCTCACCAATATAAAAATATCAGTCAGGTATACTATTTACTGTACAGAGTTTTGTAGCTATTACTTCATATTTAATATTGTGATGAAGGTTAATTTTGGAGTGTATCCCCTTGTTTTTAGAGATAAGAGATTTTTCTTCCCATCATCTCCAAAAAAAAAAAAAAAAAAAAGATAATGTGACAGCCCATTACAGCACTAGGTAGGAAAGAGCACATGTCACAAGGAAATGCAAACATTTTCATCACTTTCTAATTTAAATGGAATATACCTCTAACCTCACCACCCAAACAGCCATATAAAAACTTCTGGAAGAACAGCGAACAGCTTTAAAGTGAGAAACTTGTTCAGTTTCACAGACTTTTCTAAAGCATTAAATACCTAAACTATACCTCAATTAAAAATAAATTCTCTGATATTGTAAACCAACATTAAAACTGTTCCTTACTGCTAAAAAATAAAGTATCAGGCACAGAATCACATTCTCCACTGACACATTAGTTTTCCATTAGTTTTTCAACAATGAAATTACACACACACTGACACACACGCACAAAGTAAATAAACTTTAATCACAGTATCACACTGGAGCCAGTGTAATTAATGTTGTGTCAGCATTTCCATTTAAGCCACTATTTTCAAGAGGTTTATAGCACAGCCATAAAAATTCAGTTAGGCTGAAATTAAGCAAACAAGGTCTTATACAGCAAGCAACGTTTAAGTATATATACAGAGAGCAGCCAGTTACTACTTATATGGGAATTAAAATAGACGCCTACTGATTTTAAAGGGCACTGTAGAGCTATTTCTTTAAATAATATTTTTCTCAACATTTATAATAATCTCTCAAAAGTCTGAATTCAAGCTATGTTTCCTTACTGTTTTTCCTTTGCACACAATAGTTCAYACAATTTCTCCCAATTTTAGGATTGTTGGCATTGTCTTTTGTTTCACTTTTCAAGCAAAGAGAGCAAAGAAAACATTTATTTTGAAAAACAGAATACACATGACCACATTCTGATCCTGATATGGGCCTCCAAGCGTTACTGAAGGACAAATGATAAATATACCTTCTTACACCTTCCAAAAGTCGTAAGATACAACTGTCTGGAAAATTTAAGTGGTCAAATATCAGGTTTTAAAAATGCAATTTAGAATCTATGATCCTAAATCTGTTTTAAGTAGAAATCATCTGATACGTCACCGTTTCCAACAAAATGAATTTATACGTACAGAACAGAGCAGTATTTATCTCATTATTTTTGTCCCTTTTCCCTTCCTACTCTTTGGCTTTAAATGATGTAGTGGTAAAACTTCCAAAGGTCAGTTTTGTAACACTGACTACATTTTTGGTAACTCAGATTGAGCCAGTCAGCCTGGCATTTCAAGCTGGGAACAGATGACCCAGTGCAAGCAAACTAGAACTCGCTGACTGGGCAGCCACTTCTCTTAACTTAAAGGTCCTCATAGCCTAGAGGTCCTGCTATAAAGAAGGCTCTTTAAAAAGATGAGCCAAATACTTTGTGGGTTTCTCTGACAAAAGGCCAACCAAGAAGAGCAAGGGACCCAATTAACCTCATGAACAAAGCCAGAAGAAGAAGCAGRAGAGCAATGCTCTGTCATTTAAAAATGGTGATTTTCACATGACAGACCCATGAAAGCTAAAATTATTTTGCAAGACTGCATTTTAAGTCTGCTGTCACCAATGCTGATGAGAATCAGTAGAAACACCAGTGAGGACATAACAATTACACTGGTGCAAAATTGGCTGGGTTTCACAATTTGGCACTTTCACAACTTAAAATAAACAGTTCTCATAACTGAAACCTTCCATTTAGCTGCAGAACAGAATGAGCAAAGGCAGGAGAAACTCCATTCCACTCTGCCCACGTGCCTCTGCCCTATTTTGGAWTTTTTTTTCAAATAATAAATCTCTCAAACAGTAAGTGATCCTACATACAATTCAGTAGACACAGTATGATCGGCTAAGGATGGATTTCAAATACTTCAACCTTGACTCTTCACTTTCCTTGATTTGTGGTTTTAAGCCAGACTCATTAAGGTTTACTGCATGTAGTTTGTTTTGATCTGAAATACTACTTTATCTCTAATCAAGGATTTAAAAATTGCACTGGTCAGACATCCAGGATGTACACTATTTAAAGCCCGCAATTTATGCCAAAAAGCACTGCCAGACCAGAGCAATAAGGCTAGTGGGATCAGCATGTTGCAATCAGAAGTCCAACATTTATGGGTTAAAAATTAATGCTTGAAGAGTCAACCTTTATGTGAGTCTAAGAGTCAGAAATCCCTTTCCCCTTCACCTCCCTGTGAATTTCTATTAGACTTTCTTAAAACTATACAAAACAGATTTCTGTTTTTCTCTAATATTCCATTTTTATTGGTCCCTATTAGTTTAGGAAACATTTAAATCTAAAATMGTATTATTGTAATTACAATCTTTATCTACTTCAAATTTAGTGTTATTTCAATTGTTACGGTTTGAGAATCACTACAATTAGAAATTAAAATGTTACGCTTCTTGCCAACTTAAAACTGTGCTGGCCAATATTTAACAATTTTTTCATTCTAGCAATTAGTAAGTCAAATTATCTAATAAGAAAGAGCTGAGGAGACCTGTACAGTAGTTTTTTGGGTTTTTTTTTCCCCCACACAGATCTTTACATCTATGGCTCTTTAGAGTGCTTCTGCATAACAAACACAGCTATACTTTATGAAAGGATTTGTGCTGGGGAATCAATACAACATAAATGAGCTGCTATTATCACAGCCTAAAATCTACAGCAGGTTTTTATCAGCATAGCTGCATTTGTGCAAAATCATCTGCCTGCACTCCCCACAAAGTCTGACTGACATAGCTATGCCTGTAAAACCATGAAGAAAACAGGAGAATAGAGGAGGAGAACATCCCAGCCTTCAAAAAAGACCCCACTTTTCTCCCCTGCAGATTTAAAGAAAAAAAAAACTGATAGTTTTCAATCACAGGTAAGGTATCCATCATACCATTCTTTAACAAGCTTAATTCTTATTAATTGCTAGATTTATTTCAAAGTTTTATTCTTGCTTTATGCTGTTGAAGCTTTTTTTTTGGCTCTGGGTGGCTGAGGGACAGCCATTCCTGCCACAACAGCACAGAGAGCATGAACACTCAAAAGCATAATTCTGATTTAATCATGTTAGAGAAGGAGTCTGGGCTTATTTAAAGCAGAATTCTGCTCTGGAGATCACCCAGTCCCACGGTGTTTGAATCTGCTGGTATGACCAGCCAATTAATCTAAACCTTTGCCTTTCACTTCCTTCAAAAATACCCACTTGCAAACCACAGTTGCAACTTTAAAATTTAAGAAGCTCGACTACATTAACCTCTGCCATACATTGGGACACCAGGAAGAGCAATTATGCAAAATTACTGCATTTTTGCTGTAGACAATTGTCACCAGTTGTTTGCCAACGCTGTTCCAGCATTACTACACCTCAGTCAACTAACAGATCAGATAAGTATTAATGTGCACTGCTTCCATTACAGTCTTCTGTGAAAAACACATATATTGTATTTCACATATAAATAATTTACAGACACTAAAAGAAAGCAAGTATATGCAGCCCAGCAATTAAATTAGATCTCAGTGACGCAGTCAAGTAAGTCTCATGCTACCTAGCTGCTGCTATCCATATACTGCAGTACAGCCAGGTTAAAGTCTACACACTAACAGTGAAGATCTCCACTAAGAGCGAACATCCTGTCAAGAGTGGATGACCCTTGTTAAACAGATGATCCCTGCTACTGACACATTTCCTTCCAGTATAAACTTACTTTCATAGTTACAAAGCTTGGACATTTTATCTGCCATTGACAAAGCTGTGCTTAGAAGCGGGAGAGGTTGCTGGTGAGAATTACTAAGGCAGGCATACAAATTTGCACATCAAGTTATGTACTGAAGCATAAGACTTTTCAGACAAAGAACGTATTTCTCCAGCTGCTTGATTTGGTTTTTCTTTTCAAAATCTACACAAGTTAAAACAAAATACACTAAGCGAACAAACAAAGCAACCTTAAATTGCTATAAAATCTGTCTTCAAATTCATTACAGGTATGATTCAACACTAGATGCCATAAAGAAAGTAAAATCAACTCAAGTGTGTGAGCCGTATGATTATCCACCAGACTAGAGTTTTCAAAAGCAAAAGGGGTTCCTACCAAATATGATTTGTATTCTTCTCACATACAAATAAAACCCTGGTTTTCAAATGTATAAAGCAGGAGGACAGAAAACCTACACTTTCCCTGCCCTCCCTAGAAGTTTATACCCCACTCAAAACCTTTTCAGTCTTAAAAACYGGCAGAACAAGAATAATTACAGGATGACTATGGCGGCATATGATTGCCCGCCTCCACTGTTTCAGGCATGTGTACCTCTAGCAGGGGTGCTGCAGGACTATAGAGATAAGCTCAACTCGCTTCAGCTTCTTTCAATTTTTCAACAGATCGCTGAATATGAACTAAGCCCAATCTTTCTACGCTGCTACAAGTGCAATGATACTAGTAAAATGCAATATAAAATGAATACACTGATAGTAGTACCTAAGCCGGTACCTAACGTTATTTCAACAATACCTATTTGGACAGCAGTGTACTCCTCTTAATAGCATAGCTCTCACTGGTCATCTACTTGGATGCTTTTGAAAACCTCACCCTGCTGGTCTGCTGCACATATAAAGAATCATGAACTTGGACAGCAAGGAAAAGGAAAACAAAAAAGTCAAGATTTCCACCGATTATTATTATATTTATAGTTAAAGTGCCACCTACAAAAAACAGTTTGCAAAAAGACTGCTAGTTTCAGGAGACAGGGACATGTACTCCCTTTCCTTTTTGCCTTCTGTCATCAATTAGAATATAGTCTTGAAGCTTAGAAAACAATTATGTCACACATGCGTGTTAAAACAAGGCTCATAGATGAGGTGGGAAAAGGACAGGCACACGAGGAAAAAGGAAGGATAAAGCATTTACTGTTATGTAACCTGACATCACGTTTGTTCCCATCCAGACAACAACAGAAGCAATGAATAGAAAAAGTAAGGAGGCCTGAACACTTTCCTGGACAACTCTTCCATCCAAAATGTCTCTTTACATGAGCAAGTGAAGGAGGGAAAGGACAAGAAATCTGCAAACCCCAACAAGCACAGCTGCCATTCATTCCCTGACTATTCGACAGGCTGCACATTCCACGCAAGTGTCCAAATCCAGATGTCTGGGAAGGGGCTTTGGCAGAGAAACGTTTAATGGATACGGACCAGCATCAATTTGAATAATGACAGACGCAGAAGTTCTAAACCTCATTATGTCCACAGAAATGAGCAAATATCTGAGTCAGAAAGGTTGCATTCATTCTAAATCTGACAGATGATTTAACAGTCAGACCATGATATTTTAGATCATGAAGGAATTTAGGTGGTGAAAAAAAGTGTGGTGGTTTAGATGAAACTCTCAAACTTCAACAATTTAATCTAAAGGATTGTTGTTTTACATTCTGAAGAACCATAGTGTGATTTGTTGTTCTGAAAATTACCATTGTATTCTAAAGTACTGACAGTTTTCCTTCTGCTAAAACTGATAGGAATAGCTGTAGAATTAGTAGGAATAATGACTTGAAGGGTCATTATTTTAGCTACTAACATTTAGGTAAACATCTGAACCCACTGAATGCTAATGGGTTTGACCTAAAGAAAAATTAGGCAGTCACTGAGTGGAGTTCATCAGTAGCCTGAGAATCATCTGCAGATACAAAATCACCATTGTTCTAGGTTAAGTGATCAGGGGAAAAAAGCATTTAACTGTAATTCTGACTATGAAAGCTCCATCCTAACATTACAGATTTCTTGAATTTACCCCCCAAAAAATACAGTACCCAAGTCTCCACAGAGAAAGGATCTCCACACCCTTGTCAACGTCTTTATGTTCTGCATCCTGCTAGGGATAAGGATTCTGGGGAAATGAGCTAGGGAACCAAAGCTCTTAAAATCCAGAATAAGGCATGAACCCAGGAGTGGAAGAACAAAGATTGTCCTTGTTGAGAAGCATTTAAATGCAAGTGCCTTTTCTGTCTATAGCAGCACAGGTGTGGCGACTACCAAATAGGAACACAGGAAAAGTATATCATCATTCCAGAGTTAAACCTGGCTCTAATCACATATAAACTTGGATAAAAGGTTTTGATGAGTGTTTAGGTGATTGGTTTGCTTTCCTGGCCCAGCTGGGGTGTAGGATGAAATAAAACACAAGCTCTAACACTGCTTATTTTGTAGTATGGACACAGCTATAAACAGCCTGTAGCCAGATCACAGCTGTCAATCTGATCCTAATGAAATCCCTCCACTTTCCCCTCAGATACATCACAAAGTTTGCACACATTTCCAAATGAGCAGAAATATAGACACATTATTGTCGGAAAACTTTGTTGGCCGTGCCATTTTGCCTCAGTTGGCCAAATCACACCACTAGGATGTAATTACATACTGCTAAGCATACAAAGAAATTTTCTGCTGCCAGGTTTTCTCAGATCTTACTTCTTCCTGAGCCAGGATGGCTGAGAATGGCCTATGTCCATTAAACAACTGTGGATCCAGTGACTCCACATTTGGGAAAGGAATAAAGCAAACTGTTGTCTACACTTTTTTTTTTTTTTTTTAAAAAGGTCAATCTCCAAATTATCTGTATATCACACATTCTTCCCCTCTGTCCCTGTTCATGGACCTTTTTTCTGGATGACCACAGCTTGCCTAATAGGCAAGTACTATCCCTTCTGGACAGAGGCTGGGCAAATTTGTGACTTCAACAGAACTCTCACACTTTCTATCATAGAACCAGATGTTACTTCTGGGAAAACAACATTTTTCAACCCTTTGGCTTTGAAGCAGTCACTGAAATACTTACTTCCACCCCCTCGGCACCAGCAAAGGACTTGCCAAAAACAAATAGCCATTGAGCTGTAACAATAATAGATAGCAGCAAGCTTATGCACTAAGAAGTATCTCCTTCATCGTCATATGTCCTGGTTACAAACGGACACAGTAAGCTCTTAACAAAGGTCAAAGAGGGTGTCTTCACTGTTGAAGAAGCCATACCAGATGTGCAAGAAGATGCATGGGAATTCTGCAGCTATTCAACCAGCATCAGCTGTCCCCATACCTGCACATCTACACAAGAGACCTGGCAAAGCATGCCACTGACTTCTTAAGACAAAAACTACCCTTGAAATGCCTTCCCACTGCATTTCATGCCCAGCATTTTCTGCTCTTCCTAAAATGAGAGTTGCATTCATGCCAACAGCTGGAAAAGATCATCATCTAGAGCTGGATTCATGCCTTGCTACTGGCTGGAACAAAAGCCATGGAAGTACTTTAGTTAGCTGAGTTTAAAACATTTTTGTATAGTGGCCTGAGGATGAAAAGTTCTCCCACAATACACTGCAGAAAAATTCATACAGTGATGTATCTTACTGAAGTAGCTGTAGAACTTCCTGTTCTAACCCAGGGCCAGAGTAGATACAGTGCTTTTCTATGACTTACCTATGGATTTACAAGACAGTTTCTTGGTCTTTTCTAAGGATTCCTAAAAGTAGGCACTCTGTGGTGAAAGCAGTTTACAGTATCTTACAGACAAATACGCCAAATACAGAAACAAATAGAGCAGCTGGAAACCAGCTGTGGTAAGCAGGTCTGTCACGACAAGAGAGAAGAGAATAATCTAATATTAATGGGAGAGAGTGCTGCAGAAAATCAGAGGGAAATCCCTAGTCCTGGAGCTTACAGTCTCATGGACAGATAGAGGAATTTGAAAGGTCACATATGTATGTCAAGGAGTACCTGAGGAATCCAAGGATGGGTGCTGTCATGGGAAAGAGGGTGGTTTCCCTTTGCTAAGAGACAATCCCAAACAATGCTTCCTAAAAAGTTAGCAGAAAATTATAATGGAGAGAGGGCTCCCAAATCCCCAACCGTGAAACTCCTACATTCAGCAATTCTCTGAAGCAATATTTTGATGGTAAAACTGCACTGTGGGTCTATCATAGTACTATCATTCCACATAGCTATTCTACATAGCACTATCATTAATATTCATAAAGCAGTTTTCTTGTTCTCCCTCTGTCTCCAGACTTTTCTTTTTCATGGGTAAATCTTTTTTAGTGATATGTTCAGTTATACTGAAGAACAAAAGATTTATCACTGAACATTTTAGCTCTCTCTTGTCTCGTGGGCTATAATTTTTCAGACTGTGGGTCAAGGACCTTTCCATTTCATTGCAACAGCCAAGAGACTAGTTTATCTGGAATGTGAATTTCCTGTACCTTCAGTAATTTCTACTCTGAGAAAAATTTAAACTACAATTCAAAACTGGCTAGAGCTCCATCTGTTGCAAAAAACCTACATCATTTTAGTCTTCTGTCTCTTCACCTCCAGCTCTTTTCCACTGCATCCCACCACATCTCAAATAAAGACAGAAAGGAGGCAACTGACTTGGCCATTCTATTGGGGTTTCTTCCTTTCATCTAAAGAACCAAAATACCACTGGAAAAATTGCAATTATCTTTCTCTCAAGTCAGCCTCACCTTATCAATTATTAGATTTTACTGTTTGACCATCTGGCAGGTCATCCGTGGTTTTTAAAGTGGTAAAGACCTTTCCCTGACTTGACTGGAGATTGATAAAGAATTGTTGATCCTTCCCTTCGGAATCCTTGAAGCAATGTCCTTAGGCTGAAACTTCAAGATAATATTTGCTATCATTGCCAGCTCTCTTCTGCATTTTGCATTGACAGTCTGGCACAGATAAAGCACCCTCCTTCTGCTACCCTCATTACACTTTCTAAGAACTGGGGGTAACTGAGCTCTAAGACAGAAATTCAGTTAATTACAGATACTTTAAGAACTCTATAATACCTTCATTATTCTAAACTATTAACTACTTCCTTCACCAGTTAAATGTTTTGTTTTTTCCTTTTTTAATAAATGTCTGCAGAATTACAGCCATTATAAAATATCTAGAATTTTTAAACATTCCTGAAATCCAAGCATGACACTGGCTTCACTTCACAATTTCCTGTTTCCATTTTAACGGAACGTTGCATCGCAGAGTTTTAAGGATAACTTTTGAAAAAACTACTATTTATTAGGAACTTGTTTTATTTCAATTGGCAAGAAAACATAAAGAAAACAATTAGAACTGTTCCAAAAAGTCTATTCACCAAACAAAGGCAAGCATTAAAATAAAATTATTGTTCTGGTTTCAGCTGCTAAGAGCAATGTAACTCATCTGTCAGGATCAAACCACCAGTGTCTACTCATAACAGGGTACAGTTATGTAAAATTAAGGCTGGCACAGCATTGTGCCCAGATATTTGAGGTTTGGATCCTTAACTATGAATTTCCTTCCTTTTATGATCTTAAGCCAGAGAACAATAGTTGTATTTTAATCTCATCTTTTGCGAATTTTCTTGGGCTTTTAAGTGTTTACATACAGTGATACAGCCTTGAGTGATGGCACAAAGAAACACATCATTCAAATCTAGTTGTTTACCACATATGCTATGATATCATTCAAGGTTCAACAAATCAATTTTTTCCCATGGAATCATCATGGAGTTATAAGAAAGTGGATTTTTTTTTAAATGTCACTCACCCATGTCCACATACTACATCAGATGGCATAGTATAAAACCTTTTATGATTAAAGGCTGCAATATTATGATTCCTCTAACTTATTCTAAATTATTTTCAAATGGAAAGAGGAAAAAAAAGATATCTGGAAAGAACCTTCATCAGCAGTTCCCTTGTTCTTCTCACTTTATACAGACTACATGACTGCACCAGATTCTCTTCAGCCATTGAAAACTGGTTGATGATGAAACTAAGATAAAATAAACTAATTGCCTATTAGTGAGAAATTCTTTAACACAGAAGGTTTTAGAACTTCACATATTCCAGAGAAACTTGAACAAAATTGTTAAGTTTTATTAAATATGTTGCCTTTTTTTTTTCTTTTTCTTTTTCTTTTCTTTTTTTTTTTTTTTTGCTAGTGGGGCAGGATAACCAAAACCACTTCTTCCTTCAAGCATGCTTAGTTTCTATCTCAGCAAGACCAAGGAGCAGACCTCTGAAATAAAACTTTATAAGATAAATGCTAACAAATTATTCAATATATACCCGCTTTAGCGGGTATCTCTACAATATATCTCCTTTCCTATTACATACATTAAACATACTGGATCTGATTGATCATACCATGCTAAACACATATACTAGATGGGGATTCAAGTTTCCTTACTTTTCGCAATGCCATTTCCTCTTATGGATTCAGAACTAAGATGCTGGTGCTTTTCAAATCATGCTCTCTCCCTACTTCAGTTTACAGTCAATACCTTGGCTAAAACTGCACCCACTGTAGAAATCCAGGTTAAAATAGCTATTGGTCAGTTCTGACACCCCCAATAGAGCAGCACCTTATTCCTCAAAATTAAATTTGAGAACACACTTTCTACAATATAACTACAAACAGCACAAACAGACTCTTTGTTTAGACTGCCATTTCTTTGTTTTGCAGCCAGGTAAACATCTGGAGATATTGTTTCCACTCCTGCAACACTTTTAAACAGAAGACAAGACAGGAACACCCACTTCTTGCACTGCTTCCTGTTGTATGCACAGACAAATAAAATACAACTGGAGTCTCATTACCCAGGAAATATAAAAACTGTTCAATACTACAGGCTTCCATAGTGTTAGCACTCCCAAAACAGAGGTGAGTTGCACAGACTGCACTGCTGTCCTCTTTCAAAAGGAGCAGAAGGATCCACTGCGGTCTGCATACACCAGAGTAACAGAGGACTAGCATTCAGATCAGACACAATCAGTAAGTCTGTGTTGCATCTTCAGCACTACTCTCAAAACCAAATTCATTGCCACTACAGAAAGRCTGACAGCAAGCACACATGGTGGAGCCAGAAGGTCTGCTCTGGGGCATGTGGGACTTTTGCAGCGGACCCAAATATATCAGGCAGCTTAATGTAGCACCAACTGCACCTGCAGAGACCAGCCAATTATCTGCAAGGCAGCCGTACAGATGTGAGGCACACTCAGTGCTTCTGCAAACTGATAAAAGGAAGTGCAATACAAAGGCATAAATTAATCAGTTGGTCTTTTTCTAACCAGGTGAAGTCTTTGCTAATTTAATCTTTAACCTTTATTTACAAAGCAGAGGAACTGCAGCCATCCTCTCTCACAGTGTTTGACCATGAGAGTCGACCACCTGCCTCCTGGTAAGACAACTCATGGCCACTCAGTCCAAGACAGGATTGGTTGTTTGGTGGTACAGGGTCACATTGCAACACCAAATTTTCAGAGGACTAATTCTTTTCTCTTTTTTTCGCCCCACTTGGCTTTCATTTTATTTCATTAATGTCTTCTGACCACCAGTGGAGTCCACACAGATGCCACAGTCCTGCATATTCCTTACACTGGAACACTCTGACAAAGTTCTTTTAACCTTTTAAAAGGCCAAGACGGCAGAAGTAAATGACTAAACTTCAAGTGAACAAAACAATAGTATGACTTGAAAGATACTTTGCCTTTTAGATTTTTTTTTCTACCTGACAGTAATTATACATTTATTACTCTCAATTATAAATGTTTAAAATAAAAGATCAAACATCCAAGAGAAGAAACAGTAAAAGAAGAACACAGTATTGCTGCAGAGAACGTCTATTTCCTTAAAATATCTAAAACCCACTAAATAGGTTAAGATGTAAAATAATCTGCATAGTTTGCATTCTTCATGGAAAAATAGACTTTCTAATCAGAATGAATTTGACACTCATCTAAAAACTACACATCTTGCCTGTATCCTTCTTTTCAATACATACAAGGATACATTAATTTTGGTTTGCTTTCAGTAATATATTACTTCATAGTACAACATGAAACAGATTCTTTTTTTTAAAGTGAATGTGTATGGAGGAAGCCAAATCCAGAACTAAAATTAAAGTGTGCTTTCTGTCTACAGAACAGACTTCAGAGAAAAGTCTTCCCACCCGAATGTGCCACAGTCAACCCAATTCTGTAGATACTGCCCTTCCAGGATGGAGGTGCAAGTCTATTCTCCATACTGTATCGCTCCTTGGCTGCTCTATTGTCAAGATACCAACAGCTGTAGGGATATAAGAAATATTATCTCACTATTTAGGAACCTTTCTGAAACAATAAACTTTTTGTTCATCTGTTTTTAATCTGGAGCACTAATAGCTCTTGGGTGGTAACAACAGGCATAGCCTGGATGGCAAATACTGATTTAAGAATGAACTTTCTAGCCCCTTTCAGGTTTTGTCTTATTTATATGAGCATTTATACGAATGTAAAATGTTAAAACATTCTTTTAATAAATAAATATTTTTGTTATTTGATTTGTTATCTCAACCACTCTCTTAAGCTACGTTAAACAAACAAAAGGTTGTTTAACCAAATGGCTGATCAGAATCTAAGCAAAAGAATTCTAATCTAACATAGCTTCTCTCATCTGCTTCAGGATAAACTTTGTATAGCCATTATTTTTAACAAGCACAACTAACGGTTTATGTGGTAATCCAAACTAGCAGGAAAGCCTAGAAATATTTATTAAGATAAACGGGCTACAAACACTTGGTGGTCAAAATGACAAGAAAAATCTAGAGGAAAACTCTCTTCAAAATTCTTTTAAAATATGTTTCTGCTAACAATTCTTTCAGATTTTGTAGAAGAATATGCATTTTACTTAAAAGGAGGCTTCCCTGATTAATTAAATAAATTAACTGTATCCTAGAATGACTAAAGGTTTCATTAGAGTTAACATTTCTCTTTTGAAAATAATGTCTTACTCCTGTTTAGACTGTAAATACCTGTCCCTTTGGAACAGGTACTGTCTGTTTTCCATACACGGGAGGACCTCTGGCATTACCATAACATAAGCATGCAACACCACCAAAAGCGCACCTGATCAATCTCTTTTTTTCTTCCTCAGATGTCAAGCAAACTATGTCTATTCTAATACTTTACTTCCACCAACAGCAGAAGAGACAAATCCAAGACCTTGCCTATAGCAGAGCTATGGTAGAGCTATGCAGGCAATTTTCCTAGTGGGACAACAGCTTACACCATCAGAAAAGTTACTTTGCTAGTATAGCCTATTTTATTTCCCTAAATGCTTATATGCTAGAAAAGTAGCAGCCCCACTTCCAGGGCAACTGTTTAGAGGAGAGCCTCTGCCAATATGGCTACGTCAGTTGAACTGTGATTTTTCCCACACATCTAACCAACATAACTATGCCGGCAACGCTTTCAAGTACAGCCAAGCTTAATTTGTGAGGCAATTACAAAGATCATCTTTTTCCATGTCTCCATGTGATACGAGTGTTATGCGAGATGGAAAGGTTATTAAAAATCTGTCAACCCAAATGCCCTGTTTGTCAATGGAAGAAAACAACACAAAAGATGCACAGAACAACACTCAAAGGAAAATGTTACCACATTTTCATCATATGAAGGAGGATTAGGAGGTGTGCAGTGATTTTTTTTTTTTTTTTAATAAATTTACATTAATTACAAGAAACATTTGAGTCAACTGTTCCTGGCTTGGATTAATTTCATGATTCAAATTATCCTGAATTTACAACACATTTGTACATGTTTCATATTGGGACAGTTTTAATCTTAGTAAATTAAGAGCTACAATTTGTGTTTCATGTGATTGTATTTCATTATACTTTGTTCCCATATAATAACTACCCTTCAGAATTCAAAAGGCTTATCACGTTGAGAAGCAGTTAAAAATAGTAAAGATTGACTTCAGTAGGGAGTGTCACAGAGCTGGAATTTCTGATCCTCTTTATTCACTGAGGAAGTGCAAGTTAGCTTTGGGGCCACTCTGATTTACACATCTGCACCAACCTTGATGGAAAAATGTTCCGAATGTTTTTTTCCTCTTGGACATATGTCAGATATGGAAGTGTGAATTGCTCAACACAAAAATAAAATAAACCATTTCTATGCAGCTGTAGTTTGCAATAAATACAGAAAGGTCACAAATGAGCAAAATTTACTAGCAAAATGTATCTGCGTGCATCGATCTTTCCCATGCATATTTCCATTGGCTTCACACACATGCTGCTTCCATGGTTCCCTGTAACATGGTGGTTACAACATATTCTCATGGCTGTGTATGAAGAGAAACGCAGGCCTTGTATCACTGGAGAAAACCCAGTAGTGAATTAAATCAAAGGAAATCTGTTTAGAGTAAAATATTACAATTCTTAAATAAACAAAAGCCTAGACACATAAACTTGGGTCTGAAACAGTCTCTATACATTCCTTTCCCATTATTTGCTCTGAAAAACAAATTTCAGATGCTCAGTAACTCGCACAATCTGAACATAATATAACTCATAATCAGGATCCAGAACTGCCACAGAACCCAAGCCATTGTATGTCCCAAGTTATTTTTAGATTTGCAGCTTATCATCAAATCCTGATGATGAATAGTGCCATGACAGTGATTTTTGTACAGATGTCAAAACTTCTGTGAAGACTCAAATGCTTTTTGGAATATAATTAGGCCACTTGACCAAACGACGACAGTTATATACCCACCATCTTAATAAAAGTTTACCTGTCATATCTAATAAATTACAAAACATGTTTACATCATTTTATGAATTCCTTCCTGTATCCTGAGACACTATGTCTGTAAACTTCAGCATGGACTGGAAACCTATCTGCATACTCTCCCCATGAGGCTGAAGAGTATTGTGAATGATTTAACCATTGCACACTTCTCTACTGGTAGAACAGAAAGCTGGCTGTGAGATTAAAAGGTCAGACATGATTGCCTGTTTAAACGGATTCAATCAGAACTGTGACAGTGACATTTCAACTTTAGATGTAATCATTTGCTTATGAGTTATATTTATATGTTCACCTGGTGACTGAGAATACAAAATATGTAGTAAGTGCATACTCCCTTATACAAGCAAACTATAGTCCACTGCAGTAGTCACTCAGACCCATACATTACCATGACTGTCAGTTTTAGTGTTTTGTATTATCATTTTGAGGAAGGGATTTACCAATATTTTTAGTGTACAGAATTATATTCCAGAATTATGTGGAGACAGTTCCAAGAACCTGAATGACCCCTCTGCAGTCCTTAGGATTTTACTGTACAGTGATATAATGTTCTCCCACAAAATATTACTCTCTGAAGAGCCTGATAAATGTTTATCTTTGGCTCCTTTCCCTTCCTTTTTAAACAGTATCATTTCTATACTCTTCGGTAAATATCCTTTTTTAAACTTAACATTTTCATACCTAAGCTTCTAATATTTCTACACTTTTTTTAAATTCATTCTGTTGTAACTACACAGGTGCCACTAGACCATCATTTTTGCTTGATTGATTAAAACTTTAGCTGTTCCTAAAATATCTAAAGTCATGCAATGCTATCAGATAAAATCAAAGTTCCCGTTCAAGTTTTATTTCATCTTGCAATACAGTATCTTTAATAAATTGCACCAGGCTGCATACTCCGGATGAAGTCTACATGCAGGCTTTTTTGCAAACTGACAGGTCCTATTTTATTTATTAGAGAACAAAATTTGCATGGGACTCTTTAATTTTAGACAGAAGGAGTTTAATGATGTTTGGCTCATCCACATCTTTGCATTTTCCGCCAGCTCAGCAGCTAAAGGCCTTGCACTTTTGTACAAAACCTAATAAAATTATGGAAAGCAGCAGCAAAGAGAAAATTAATGGATTTAAAATGTATTTTGTAGCATGATACAAACCAAAGGGGAAAAAAAAGAAAAATGTATGTAAGAAAAGGGGCTGGCCACGAGGAACAAAAAAAGGAGGTCTGTTGGAAATAAGCTACACAGAGCAAAAAGATAATTGCTTTGAGAATATGATCATCTCTCAGATTGGAGCTTTATGAAGATAGTTGCCTCTAACTAATTGGAAAGTTGATGTCCAATCTGAGGTCTCCAGCAGTAAGCTTATGGTATTCTCGCCTCAGTCCCTAGAAGACAGTAGTCCTCAGCACTAAAACCACATACAATTCAGAAAGTTGGCAGTTTTTGTTCAAGGGAGACTAGGACTTAAGCTCTTAGGGAACTGAACTTCCTCTCACCCTGAAGAGGGTGCATCCTGTTGAGCCAAGGTGAATCAACATGGACAATTTTTATAGATTGTCAGTTTTTAAAAAGGAACTTTATGCTTTCATGCTTTACCTTCTTTCTTTTTCACAAACGTTTACCATAACTATTCACAAACTGGATCTATAATGGTAGAGTTCTATAATTCTTCTATTTGCAATATAGTTAGCCAGTCAAGAAAAGTCCATTTCACTTGTAAATAGTATTTAAACTGAAAACCAAAACACACGTGAACATATAAGACATCAAGCTAAAGAAAAAAGCATACTGATGCATTAGCTGAAAAGCAGCTGAACTTTGCTTTCACTTTTTCTTTTTTTTTTCTTTTTTTTTTTTTCTTTTTAACATCATTATCAAGAGCTATGCTGATAGTCTTTTTCTGCTAATCATACCATAGTACCCATTTCTGCATATATGCATAGGGGTACAGCAGTTGCCATCTGATATATGTATTCAAAAGCAGAACTGGCAGGAACTCACAGCACTGAATGTTTTCCTACAGAAAATGTTTCTTTGACAACAGCAAAACTTGCTATAAGACAGATTGTCAAAGAACAAGATAAGTTGCAAAATGAAAACTGAAATCAAAAGTTTCAGTAAATTCAAAACATTGGTTGCCTTTTTCAGAATTAAATGTTTTTATTTTGAAACAAACTTCTGTTTCGATTTCCTTCATTTTATATGACAAAATATGTTATGCAATGAAAAAAAGTCAAAATCAAAGCAAAACATTATTTCAGTAATTTTAGCTTGCAGAAAATCATCTTTTGTTTGGAGAGAAAGGCCAATGGAGAAAGAATATGGGGCTCATTTGTGCTGGGACAAAAGAAATTCTGAAACTGCAAGATTCCCACCACATGAAAGCATTCAGCTTCTGTACAACTGCACACATTAAGTGATAAACTGCTACAGATAAAACCCTGAAACAATCAACCAGTGCAAAACCAGTGTAACCGGGCTTTGTACAAAAGGGTATTGGAGGGTCTATGTGAAGATCACCTTCCCACCAGCAGGACACTGAGGACTGGGCAAGCACGTAGCCTCCCAACAGCCTTCACGCTATAGTGACAGAGCTGTTTGCAGTTCTCTTCTCTTTCCTCCACTACACTTCCCTACCTGCTGTTTAATGTTATCGAAAAATAGAGCTCTGTCACATACAAACTGTAGCATTATATCACGCAGCCTCTTCTCATTGTAAAGTAGAAGCACAGCAGGTCTGCAACATTCGCCTCCGCCATGCTAATGGCTTTCACACCATTGTGTGCTGAGCCAAGATGCACAACTGAATCACAACTATGCTGGAGCAGGGGTCTGGCTCACACCTCACGTAACTCCTGATCTTTATTGCACTTTTTTTCCAAAAGGCTGGAGTCACATTCTTATTTCCCATTTGCTCCCTATAAAGTTTCCATTCAAAAATGTATTACTGAAGCATTGTCATGGAAACAGTAAAGGCTGAAATTTTATTTTAAAAAACAATCTTAAAGCAGTTTAGGCAGTTCTTCTCAGATCATAGCTGCTATACGTTTTCAGGCACAGCCATATCAGACRTCACCGGTGGTTAAAGAAAATCTCTCCAAACTTTGTTTATACCATATGTATGGTAACCTTCTTTACACTACAGAAGGGTGGGGAGCCTCTTTTGTCTTCCTGTCTCCTTTCCCCCATTTGTCAAATATTCCTGCCTACTCTTTTCCCCCAATAGCTCCTTTCATGGTGCCCACCTTCTTGCTGCCTTCACCACTCAGCATCAATTTTTAAAATGTCACCACAATCTAGTCACTGGCATTGCCTTCCAAATAAAATAATACACTCAGAATAATCATAGGACTTGCCCTGCACTGATTTTCCTTCCTCCTGTTTCCTCCTTCCTTCCTGTTCCTCCTGTTGTTCCATTCAACAACAGAGCTGAGGAGAGGTGGGCATTTTATTTATCTGCCACTCTGATCACAGGATCATTCAGGTTGGAAGGGACCTCAGGTCTGTAGTGCAACCTCCTGCCCAAAGCAGGGTCAGCTATGAACTCACAACAGCTCAGTCAGGGTTTTATTGAGTCAGGTCTTGAAAGCCTCCAAGGATGGAGGCTGTACAATCTCTCTGGGCATCTGTTTCCACTGCCCAACTGTCCTGGTGAAAACACTAACGCCTCTAAATATGTCCTTACTGGAATATACCCTTAGGATAAGAAAGCAGCTTAATGAACATATGGAATAAAAACATATTCTTTAAATTCCATGCAATTTGACCCCATCAAGTGAGATGCAGTGTTGCCGAATGGAGAAAACCACAGAATGGATTTGTGACTCTCAGCTGCTTCTAACTGAACTGTTAGCCTGGTGACTGACCTTGAACAAGTTACTTCATTTCTCTCTCTCTCAACTTCCTCATCTACAAACCAAGTACAACAAAATTTACGTGCTCTGTAGAACCTTTTGATACTTAGTGAAAAAAACTGGTAGAATAAAAGGTAAGTTTGATGATGATAATATTGAGTACTTATTATTATTTATTACTAAGTACTTATTACTGTTATAGGAATATGTCTAAATATGCATATATATAGATGGCAGACTAAGTATAATAATCCCTATCAGGAATTGCCTCTGAATAAACCTCATCCAGGTAGGCAGCATGTAAGTCCTATAATTTTTTAAGTCTATTTACATGTGTATCTATACACATGTACACATATATACACACACACGTATATAAAAATAAACTATATGTAAGTTTTTCCTATTTTATATGGCTATGTGTCTATGTATCTCCTAACTTAGCTTATATTCTTCAACCGTGATGGTCCTAAAAATAAAGTTGTTCATCCGTAAGAAGCAAATCAAATCCCTTCACATTCTGTTTCCCCTGAAAAAATCAAAAAGTTCTAGAATTTGTTATCTTTTAGTTTCCAAAACCACTGAAAATATAGACACTGAGCAGTTTGAACGGAATTCCACAGCACTCCTCCACCCTTACAAAGGTGTGTGTTGAATAGATTTCTTTTACGTCCACTCCATGAAAGAAATCACACTAGACAGTCTGCTGTTGTAAAATATCAGACAAACTAAGCCTTCAGAAGGATGAACATAAAAAGGTCATGGCAAGTTTTTATTCTATAAGGGGTTAAACAGAGGAGGATCTGAAGAAAACATTACTGCTTTGAACTCTGTATGGAAAAAGTTTGCTTCTAGGCTAACATCAAAGTTTCAGTAGGATGGCAAATGAAGCAGCCTGAATATTAAAAGATGGAATGGTGCAGAGGAAACCCTAATTCGACCAGTCGTACAGAATCATAGCACACGATGTTATAAAGACTGTGTTAAGTACTGTTCCTACACTTAAAAGCATTGCTTTATATGGTTATCACTGAAAGTGAGCTTGTGTATTCTAGCTTCAAGATGTAGTGAAGTACATGGTATGGTTTTCTTGCCAATTTTGCTACACAAGCCTTATTATAGCACAAAAATACCTTATACATAAGCAACAAATAATAGACATGCTATACCATATTAATATTGTATATTCATGCAGAGTTTTCTGTAGAAGAGTACATGCTGATCTTAAGCACACATTGAATTTGCATACAGCTTATAAAGAGTGATCACACTGTTAATCATGCGTGTACAAGCAAAACTGGATGCCTCTACTTTTTATCAACATTTCCCAAAGAGTGACAAGGAATATCTTCTGGGTCTAACAAATGTAAGAGGAAAAATTAGTTTGTTCAAATAATTTATCCATCAGTGTAGACTTAACACTATACTCTCTCATAAAGAATGTGCTTACTGACCAAAATTCAGTATTTTCTTTAAATGCTATGGTTTTATCACTACAGGAATCATAATTTCCCTATTGTCCATGCCATCTTTTCTAGCACTGAAGGAAAAGGAAGAAAGCACTATCTACTGAATTTCTTTTTTACTCTTCCAAACTTGTATGTGCTCCAACCTGACAAATTCATAGAAAAAGACAAGTGGCTGCAGAAAAGGAAGGAGGAACAGGACAGCTATCAACTCAGGGAAAAGGGATTGATTGCTGCCCACTTCCAGACCCTCCCCTGGTACCCTTCAAGCAGAGAGCATCTGCAGATAGCACTGACTCACCTTGGCAAAGGGGTGGGAGAAAAGCAGCTCAGATCTGAAAGCAAAGAGTACAGCAGGAGTACAAAGTGTAAAGAGGAGCACAAAGTTAGTATCACAGGTTTCATGACAGTAGGGTGAGTGACAAGACTTAAACAACTTACTTATTTGGGTCTGAGTGTTTATAATCTTGATGCTATCATTCAGGTAGCAAAGCACACAGCACTAATGTATACAGCATGAGATATACTGGATAAATACTTGGATCCAACCAATAGAATAACTAAAATGTCAGATGGAAACCATCATTATAAGAACATGTTCACATGTGAAGAAGAAAAATAGGAAATAGAGCCTGACATTTTCGAAGCAAAGGTGAACATCTAACTAAAATACTTTCATTTGCATGGCCTTTTAGTATATCCCAATGCAGTGGAAGTAGCAGGTACTCAGAGACTGGGAAATTCAAGCCATTTTAATTGAGGTGTCTAAATATGGTGCTCCTATTTGAAAAGGCCAAATCCGACTTTCAAAGGAATTGATTGCTTCAATTAAATAGACAGCTTTTGGACACTGAAAACATTTTGATGAATGTTTCTCAAAAGGAACACAGGGAGGAAGAGTGAGTTTAAGGGAAGTGGGGAAAAAAACTCAGAAAGAAATGGAAGGGGAGAGGAAGGACACCGGGCCCCAGCCAAGCCTTAGTTACTGCTTTTAACATGTGCCTGGAACTGTATATATGTGAGTTTAAGAGGGAAATGAGCCAGAACAAATAAAATTGCAGAGCAAATGCTAAACATGTTTTTCTTCCCCACCTCATGGGAGAATAAATATTTTATCCTGCTACAGTTCTATTATTTATCTTCTTCATACCACATCCAATTGGGAAGTGAAACTGTTAAGACTTAATGTCAAGGTTTAAGGGAACTGTTTCATTTTGAGTTCAAATGCTTCAGTTTGGCAGTAGAACATCTGCTTCAAATGTTTCAAAGGCTCTTGACATTTACTACACTATGCCCCCAAAAATCCAAGTAACTTAGAGCATCAGTGTGTACATTGTAAAATTGAACATTCCTTGCAGCATGTGTCCCTTGTACACTGCATGTCATCCAACTATAGAAAATAATGTGGCATTCTGCACTGAGAATTTTATTTCAACAATGTAGTAATAACACACTTTTTATTGCAGCGATAAAAATATCACTTATTTCTTAGTATAAATAAAGATGACAGGTTATACAAAAGAGAAAGAAGGAAATAGGAAAAAATGAGAAAAAGGTTTACAAGCAGCATGATCTGCTCTTCAATGTCACTGTAAAGCACTTTTTTGTGTGTCACTATCTGATTGGAGTTTAGAGCTGCAGCTATATTTGTCAGTGAATGGCGATTAAAAAAGACTTAAAATCATGTCTTTTCATACATCTTATGGGAGTTTCTGAGATTGCAAAACAAATAAACATAGTAAGAATGGAACATTCTCATTGTATTAATTTGCTCGCAAATGACCCTAAAACTCATAAATTAAAAAACTGTAGAAATACACTTTTAATTGAATCTTTTATATAGTAAAATGCAGCCAAATAGCATCAAAGAAAGGCTACTTTAAGGCCAAATTTACTGAATGCTTACACTAAATAATGAAAAACATAATGTGAAAATTCTTTGTCTTTAAAAGATAACAAATATAAATCACAAGTCAAATGATAACTCAAAACAACCCCTTCATTAATGTGGCAAAAGCATCAGTAAAAGAACAAAGTACTTCTCAAATGTACATGTTCCATGTATACTGGATGGGTCAATACTAGATATGTAAATTATTTCATGGTATGTGTGCACAGAGCAAAGCCAAACAGTACCTGTGGGCTGTTCAGGGGTCACAATAAATATCTGCTCTACAGACAACAGGCACTGTACAAAGTACCAAAGTGCAAGTCCTATTCAATTGCTATTTTTCCATCAACACCACGTGAAATTTCTCAATCCAAAGTGACAGGCCACACTAAGCAATAATGCATAAAACCTTTCAGGGCTATTCATTGCCTGTAGACAGATATTCCTTAAAATCACAGTGAGAAGGAAAATATACATACATGAATATGGTCTTTGGACCTAACTCACTACAATGTGTCCTTTGTGGATCATAAGACCAGTCAATGGAAGCCATAAAGTACTAGAAAAATCCTAACTTAGAAAACAGGCAATTCTTCCCAGACCAGATGGCAGCAGGTCAGAGCATGGCACGAGAAGGATGCGCAGGTGTCAGTGGAAAACGCTTCCATTATCCAGAGAAATGCTATCCACCTTTAATTATAATGGCATTTATATACTGTCACTGGAGCAAGTGAGTTACTGCGAACAACTGCAAAATTGATAATACCTGGCCCAAGTTAAGTTTAGCTTTAGCCTTTCAAGAAGAAAAATGAGCCAAAAAGGACTATCCATAGAAAGTTCAAATCAGTACTAAATTTGAACTCACATTATGCAACCAAATAAAATGGGATATTTTTCATACACTCAGGCAAATGTCAGAGTGGGGAAAAGCGATGCTGACCAGGTGGTGAACAAAGCCAAGTCATTCTTCCAGAGAATTCTCCAGAAACGACTTCATAAGAAGGATACCAGTTTTCAAACACATTTGTCACCAAAAGAGGTAAAGAAAATTAGCTCTATTCGTTGACCTAAAGAAAGTTCTGTAGGCTAAGTATCCTGCCAGCGTACTTGGAAGTACCACAGTGTGACAAATACATCTTTGCCTCTTCCAGTACTCATACTCAAGGGTGATTCTGATTCTACTGCCCCTATACAAGCTCTGTAAGATCCAGACAACACCTGGGGTGGGATGTGGGACATAGTTATTGACACTGGAGGGAATGCATGCTACACTGGCTGGATATATACAGTAACTACTGTTTGCCACAAWCCCACCAGGGCTCTGGAAAGCACTAGGCAACCTTCCCAGTGTTTGGACATTGAAGACACCTTGCCCTCCACTTCATGAAAAATAAGGTATGAGAGATTTACAACTGCAGACCCTAAATTAAGTGTTAGGTAATAAAGATAAATATAGGGTACTAATGACTGTTTATATTTCTACAGCACACAGTGAACTAGAGAAATGCATTTGCATTTCAGCAGTCTGTAACTTCAAAGACAATTTTCTATGTGGATTAAATTAATTGTTGTACATTAGGAGTGCAATCTAAAATAAGCTCATTTGTTCTAATAACTTTTAAATAGCTTTAGAAAATGTCAAATTTAAGCAAAATTCATGATAACTTACTTCATTCACAACTTAGATTGCCATTCTGAGTGCATGCCATCCTATAAAACCTCAGATTCTGCATCTAAAAAAGATGGGATATTTTTCATGTACTTAGGCAAACGAGATAGTGAAGGAAAGAGATGCTGACCAGGTTATGAATGAAGATGAGTCATCCTTCCAGAGAACTCTCCAAAAACGACTTCGCAAGTCTAACTACTTCAGTGAGTCTAACATAAACTATGTTCTCTTTGAAATCAGAGTTTCAACAACATATCATAAGATCAGATCAACTTTCTACAGGAGACGAACATACATTTGCTAACAAGAGAGATACAGAGGTAAAATAAGAGATGCTTGCCACAAATATTTCTTGGGATCAAACAGGTATGTTATGGTTACCACAGCAGGAATGCGAATCTCCATTCATTTATGTCTAAGTTTATTTTGTCCTTCTTACAGCCACTGAAGACCATGCTATAACTGAGAGAAAAGAAAGATACTGCAATCATAAAACAAACTGCAGATGAAATATAGAGACACCTGCCCTAGCTTTCAGCACAGGTACTGACTGCTGTATTCTAGCTGCAACTATATAAACACTCCCTAGTGCCACAGCGGTAGCAACAGTTAGAGTAACTTGTCTTAATACCTGAAAATACACAAGGAAACTCTCAGATCCTACAGGCTGAAAACAAGATCTCTTTGGCCTTAGAAAAAATGGTTATTTCTTTGTTGATGACTATCATTCAACCCTATAAAGGTATTTCTGTTGTGATTCTGTTTATTAATATTGTAACATTTCCATGTGGACAAACATTTTCTAAAGCTTTGCAAGTTTTTGATTAATTTTGTTGCACACTAGAACCAATGCACTGGTTAAGCAGGTAGAAGTGAAATGCAGAAGTAATGTTAAAGAAATCAGATCAACCATATATATATATTCACATTGTGTTTCAAAAAAATTGGTACCTGCTCTGCTTTTGGAAATCCCTTTAAAAGTACTTTTTCAGATGTACAGAATTCTGACATGTTATCTGTCTTATCGAAGTTAGGAGCATGAATCCCACCGCATTATCTGTGGGGAGCTTAAGTTAATACTTTTCAGTTAAGAACAACAGAAGATCCCAAGCTAAAAGAGCACTTAAGCACAGTCTTGTATCTGTTTCTGTTCTGTGCAATACTTAATGGTTAAGTCTCATCGTCTTCAATAAGAATTTATGTGACTCAACCTAAGCACCTCCTTAATTTCTTCTGAATAAGGATGCTTTTCTACACCAGGGTTGAAGAACCACCACTTTCAAACACTAACCAATTGCCAGAACATCTTTCCTTCTATCTTGACACCATCACATTTTCTGATGCCTTTAGGTACTGAATACACACATGCATTCCTTGGGCCCTTTACATGCCAAGAGAAGCTTTTTTAAAAAAAGTCAGAATTAATTTTCTTCATCAATAAATTTTTAACAAACTAAATATAAATTTCTCAATTACTAATTTTCAGGATCACAGTGGCCAAAGAGGAAATAGAGGCATCCAAAAAACAATTTGCAGCACTTGAGAGCATATTCTCAGTAAGGGTAACACTCCTAAAAGTCCTCATACAGATGCACAAAATTCTAACAGAAGAAACAGCACACGCACTCTCTGTTGGTGTTACATGTCAACTTTTGGCAAACCAAGCAAACATACATGTGAATAACTTTACTGACATGTTAATCCTACACAAGATTACAGCAGTACAGCAGAAAAAGTCAAACAATATGAATGCTGTCATAACTGTTGCATGCAAAATCCAGGACTGACAACATCAGTCAAACTTCCAGAAAACAGAAAAATGACTTGGAGAAAAGTTTATACGGCTTTGGACCAAGTCAGCCTGGCTTAATGAGTAAGCAATACCTAAACAATCCAGCAGCAAAGTACTTTTATTTAACACTTATTAGACCAAAAAACTGTACTTGAAAGTGGATTTTAAATAACAAAATGTTGTAATTCATTAATCAACATTTTAGGAATTATAATATATGAGTTTTCAATTAACTTACAATAGATGCCAGTTCCATTCAAGACTCCATTGTTATTAACCACACACAGACAATGTCTTACAAAAAACTCCACTATCACTGCCTTAAAGGACTTCAATAACTTTATTTCAAACCTCTTTTTTCAGAAGTCTGTAATTCAGCCATAAAAATACACTCCAGGCTAAATCCCAGTATTCAGAAGTTTTTGCCCAAAAGCATTTTTTCAGTTTAATTTGGTTTAAATTATAGTCTTTTCAAGTTATTAAAGCATCAAAGAAAAGCTTTATAGTTTCACTTTTTGGAAAAATGTTCYTGCAGTTCAAAAATAGCTCTGGATTCCCCCACTCTATTTGATTTTTTAAATGAATAAATATAACTAAATTTAATGTGATATTTTATGTTGATTTACCCCTCAAGCAATCTCAGTGAAATCAAACTGGATTACACAAAACACAAGTCAATGACAAATGTGATCTAAAGATTTATGCAGATTAAGAAACAAAGACTGCTGAACATGCATACCTGCTATTCTTCTATAAAGGTGTCTAATATTGTTCAGTGTGTACAGATACATTATTCCAACTATATTGGTGTACTTTTTCCAGCTACCTGCTTTTCTTTTTTCACTTCAGCAGTTTCTGCCTCAATTTCAATGAGCCCTAGGTGTGTCTGCGCCGACACCGCTTCCACGTGCTCCTCACACGAACAGTATGAGACCAGTCAACAAGTCCAAAGAGTCCTTGGAATACGTATCAGTTCATTTGCAAATTCACGGTGTCCAAAATCACTATTGTATCTTGCCCTGAGGGTGAATTCTTTAAAACTTCCAGCTCCAGTTCCACCTAGACAGAGACTTTTCTAAAACTCTTACATAATGTGTAATCCAGAAATTATACCTGAAGCTAGAAATTATTCTGTACTTAATACAAAACTCTAAGGAGCACAGGTTTTCTCATAATTGGGAATGTATCAATACTGATTAATTTCAACTTCTCCTTTTACTTCTACATATTTAGTTAATAAAAGTTGAGGAAGCACCTGTTTCCAAAGGGATCTATTTAATATACTATTTGATTCCTTACATTAAAAGAAAAGCTTGACTATTTGTGGCATTTTTTTAGCCCCAAAAGAATTTAATAGTTTTTTTTTCCCTGCTGGGATATATACTACATTCCAGAACCAAACTTGCAAGAATAATTGCGAATTAAATAAGTTTTACACAGCAAAACTATACATGATCGAAGAGACCCTTCATGTATCGGAGGACTTCTTAGTCTATATACTGAGGTTTGTTGTTATGATTAATTATACTATTAAAATCAGTACTCRTCATTCAGATTTGTCTACTTTTTCTTTCAATATAGTGTTCTCTGTGTATACAAAAATAACAATATGTTACACAAGACGCTCATAACCAGAGATGGTGATTTACTTTTGCTCACTGCTTCCAGAAGAGAACTCTGACTCCTTTTAAGTCTTCCTCCAGCCAGGAAAAATTGCTTATATGTCTTAGAATTTTGCTTTTATTTCAGTATCTATTTCCAATTAGGCTTGGCCCAGTTCAGCTCTGCATTATGAGTATGAGAAAGCACCCCATTTCCATCAAGTTCTACCTTACTGCAGTTCAAGAAGAAATGATCCTGCCATAGCTTTGTTCCTCACTACAAGGCAAAGGAGCCTTCCAGCAAATTTTTCCTCTACATGGCACTCTGGTCACCATCATTATAGTCAACAAAACAGATTTACTAGTATCCTTCAAAAGACAACCTGCAAGGCTTGTTTCACAGTTTGTTACTTTAACAAGACAGTGCCCATCTTGCAGAGTATCCCTCAATACCTTAAAAGGCTGGTACAACTGCTTATAATACATAACTACCACTCTATTTGTTTTAAGAGAAATTCAAGCAGAGATGGCAACTGTTCATCTGAAACAGAACAGGCTATTAGATAAGGTAAAGTAAAGGAAAAAGAAGTGATCCTGTTTCAAAAGTTTCATCCATACACACAATCAGGAGTTTTAAATATACTTTATAATTACATGTCTGCTTCAAGATTTTAATAGTTTATGTATCAAATGCTCATTAATCATCTCCTAATCATGTCCTGGCATGTGAATGGGATAATAAAATCATTTCCCATCAAGCAGTAACTTCAGGAGAGGCTCCTGAGGAATTATTTTGGCCATATCTAAATAAGTATAAATATTTTAAGTTTGTTGTAATCAATGTAACGCTCATTTTGATTTGGTCTTTTGTTTGTTTTTGCTTTCCATAAAAAACACAGCTGCTTAATTATACGTCCATTCTGCATCATTATAGGATTCTGTCCTGTTATTCTTTAGCAATGCAACAGGCAGTAGGATGTCATAAGTGAAAGAATTGATGTAATAACAGTTATCTTACCTACTTTGTCCAGATCTGATATGTAAACATCATCCCTTTTCTATTCATTTGCTCCTTCCTGTACACCTCCCTTCCTCAACAGAGAAGAATTAACTATATATCCCCACTATCCAATAAACAGAAATGAAAGTGCCAAGTTGTTTGAAGATTTCATCAGAGGTCAGCTGACAAACTGGATATACTCACTTCCACTTACAGGTATTTCTTGCTTTCTATTTTAACAGCTGCATTTTTAGCATAACAAAAACACTCCTTTCACATGGCCAGTTTGCTCCGTTGCTATTTCCTCGGCCCATTCTGCGCAGCCCTTACTGGATGCTACCATGACAGTCTGGAGGTTCTCGGAAGCAGTGACACAATCCTGTCGTCTGTTTTCCTGTTTTTATAAATAGCCACATTTTTGCAGGGTGCCATAGAAACCTGACAAACCACAGCAATACAATTTCCCATTTTAAACCTTACCCATAATGATAACAGAGAGCATACAATTAGTCAATTTTCTGAAAAAGGTTTTTTAGTCTAAAGGGAGGAGGAAAAGGATCTCACTTTGAAGTCCAGATGCTAGAATCCTATGACAAGTTTCCTAGTACAAGCCTGCTATACAGTTCCTTAAGTGCTAAAGAATCACCGAATATAACTGAAATGATTACTTTTGATAAGCTTCAGTAACACTAGATAATCAGATACTTGATTATAATTTAAATCTTAATATAAATATTGCAAAAAAAATCAGAATACACTGTAAGAAACAGAAGAAAAATTCAAGTTTGAAACAAAACAATGGCTAACCTGTTTGAAGCTATGAAAACATCTTCTATTTTTACTAGTCATAGGAGGACACACTTCTGTCAGACAAAAGGTACCTTTGCTTAAACATCAGTGACTATCACCTATGACAGCAGTTTTATTTAGTTTTATTCTTCATTTCTTCTCTTATTTTGATTCAACCTACTTTGACTGAGCCAAACACACCCTTCTTCCACACCAAGATGAAAGCCTAGGTTTTCAAGCTACCCAAATGTCTCCACTGCAAACCCTTGCCTAAAACGATGTTCCACTTTTAAACCATAAGTAATTTGAGCCAGCAAATCGTAGGTACTCTACCTGCTGCATGGTCCTGTGTTTTTTTCTGATCAACACTTACTTATACACTTACTTCAGAATATTAACACATTGCATCACACTGATTATTAAGACTTATAAAATGTCTGAAGGAGAGTCTAACGTGACAGAACTATCTAACGCAATGCATCCTTCAAACACAAAATCTCTTACAAGCATACATAGCTAGGAAAATGCTTTAGGCTATAGATGAAAAATCTGTACGTCTCTTGATTCAAAATGGTCATGGTATGTACCATGCCTGTAAATCAAATTAGCAAATTTAACAAACAACAGTTGGCAAGAAATGTACAGTACTCCTGCCTCTGGGCTGCTGTCTTGTAAAATAAAACAATGATTTATTAAATACTTTTAACCTACATGAGAGCAGTCATAACATCCCTCCACAGGTTGGATCCACCTTTTTAATGGATTATTTGCTCTTTGAATATAAAACAAGCACTCTCCACGGAAGACGAACACACAACTATACTGTTATTAAATTTGGATATTAAGGAACAGAAAATATACCTGCTACAAATTATTTAAAAAACAGAGCAATCAAAAAAAACCCAGACTGTGCAGGTTACATTTGTTTGCTCTGTTTCCACTGCTCTGTTAAAATCGTCACTATTGCCTTGATTCACCAAGCTACTTAAGCATATGTCTAATTTTAAGAACGTGAATAATCCACTGAAGTCAAATGACTATTCACTCAATTAAAGTTAGACATATGCTTAAGTACCTTGATGAATTGAAGCCTGTAATTGCCTGCAGTTGTTTCTGCCAATTTTGCTGTAAGTAAAAAGCAGTTTTTGCCAGTGAAAATGCGATACCATAATGCTTTTATCACTGCAGAAATGATTTTCATTACGCCTTTTTTTTCTTTCAAGTTCTATATTTTGTTTTTCCCACCATAGTTCTAGCCAAAGAGTTTATCAAAGCAGAAGCAATGAAGAAAATTCTATTTTAAATTTAAAATAAATGTGAGGGTTTGTATATTTTTCTCTTCCATTTGTTTATAGAAAATCTTCGGTGAAGTATGAAGTGTAAGACTTGGAAAAGGCATAGGAGATCTGCTACTTCAAGCAGTTGATATTGAATTTTTGAAGTATAGTCATAAATTGAAAGAACACAATGATGGATGGAATGAATACAGAAAGAATCATCATTTCAGAAGAGTTTTCCACAACATGCAGCTCTGCAGTGCTTGCACAAATTACTGCAGCAGTCTGCAAAGTCTACGGAAAGATTTGCATGGAAATCTGAGTGGGGGAGCAAGCCATTACTTCTCACAGGTTACCGTTTCCACTTTTTGGAGGAAACCACATACTCGGGAATACCTGCTAAAAGTTGTTATTTTCTAATGGTTCCTAAAACATCGGATAAGAAGTTAAAGAGAAGGGGGAAGGAATATAAAAGAGAAATACCTCTATTATTTTACAAGGATTCCACTTTTAAGGATTTCTGTTTATTAAGTTCCTTAGATCTGCTAAGACCTTTATAAACATACCATTAAAAACAACAACTCTACACAATTTATAGCATCACAGTTTACAGTCTTTCTGGCTGAGATTTAGGCAGAAAAAGGCTGCTGTTCTCTGGCTAGTGTTTAAATAATTTGCACAAGGAAGATAAAATCATCAGTGGCCCAAAGGTGGGAAAGAAATGCAGTTTATTAACCCCTCTAAAAAGCCAGTATTCAAGAATTTGCCAACAACAGATTCTGTTGGCAGAGCAATACTGTTGGTGACAACGAACTGCAGAGATAAGTTGTTAAAAATGCCCACAAAGAATAAATAAAAAAGCATAAAGTCAGAAGAGTTTGAGGGATTCTGGATCCCTATTTTCCAGAAAAAAAATCTGAGAGCAACTTCCGTGCTAGATTCACACCTGAAAAATCCTGCTAGACCCACACACACATAGCAACGCTAGCCTGTAATTCTCTTTCCTCAGCTTAAGGTTTTGATTAAAAGAATTCTAAAGGCTTTTCATCTCTTCCTAACAAATTATTTGGACTTATAACAAGGGACATGATTTCCTTTTTCTCCCTGCCAGTCCTAACATTTCCCAACATAAAGACAAACTGGGAATAGCCCAAATTTGCATACTGGGCTTAATTGTTACCTTCAGGGTATATTCTACATTTCCACTAGCACAAAGTGCTGTTCCACTTTGGGAATTATAGGCAAGGTTTCTGAATAAAATTAACGTTTGTGTATAAACTGCGCATCCTGCTCCTACTGAAATTGCCCAAAGTATCTATTGACTTCAGCAATAATAGAAATAGCTCCAAAACTGACATTATGTAGCATTAAAAAAGGTGTTTAAAAGGAAAAACCTTATGTATGAAAGGGAATGATCACTACTGCCTTCAAATCAATGAGTGTCCCAGGAATCCACAATCAGGATTCAAACACCACTCCTAAATCAGACAGGAGAAATGGGGACACATACATTTGGAGTTTCAGGCATCTGCGCTTACAAAATGAACACAAYAGGAAAAAAGGGGTGAGAAGGAACTGTTCTGCAGTAGTTTAACCTGCTTACCCCTACCAGATTACCTAGCAGAGGTAAATATGTTATTAATCTAACACAAGCATGACTTCACCATGTGTAGATTTCAAACCATATTCCATACTCATGAGAATAACCTTCCACTGCAAGTCTTCCTGCACAGAGCTATATAAAACATATGATATAAAATATCTCTCACTGCAACATACAGGCACTTAATAATTGCAACTTGGAGTTAGCATTTTAGTAAATATCTCTGAAGTGATTCCTGAACAAATCCGTTCCAACTAGATTAAAATCTACAAAGAAATACCTACTATTTCATTGTTACTATATTAACTCACAGTTTTCCTCTGAGAAAACAAAGGAGGAAAGTAACCTGATTTTCCACTTTAAACTATGTTCTCTGAACAACTTTAGTGTTAAAATTCCTGCTAGGAGAATCATTGCTTCCAATTTTCCCCTGAAGCTATGACCATTTATGATCATTTATGATCGGCTTGTTAGACCGATCTACTGAACTTTAAACTTTGAAGAAAATGCCACAAACAAATCCAAATAAAGTAAGTATGCACCTGCTCACAAATTTAATTCTTCTATGTATTCTGTGAGATTGTTGAGATCTCTTGTTAACTAATAGCCTGAATCACATCCTGGTTTAAAAAAAAATCATCCACAAATGGTTCCTCAAAAATCTCTGGGTTTTTATTTCAAAAGTTTTATAACTAAACAGGGTTCAACTCTCACAATAACTCTACAGATTGTTTCCACCCACACACAAAAATCCCAGCCTACTTACTGTACAATTTATACTTTAAATTTGTAATGCTATTTTCCAACTGAAAAGAAAACCAACAATGTGAAGAAGTGTAGAGTTCATACTAACTCTAGAGAAAACAAGGTCCAATATATCTTGTTCAAACAGTAAGTGAAATCAGAAAAACACATAAGGAGCAGAAGGGGAAGTTCAACCTTTAACTGAACTATTACAAATGCAAAAATAAATTTAGGGCCTTGAGAAGGTGAGAGAAGAGAAGGATGTGAGGGCTGAAATCCTGCAGCATTTTTACAATAGCTTTATGCAGTTCATTCATTTCCAGATGATGAAGGGTGACTTAACATACAAGACGAGAGCACCTGATCAGACATTACAAAGACACCCTCACTGGGAACCTGTCATCTTTTCAAGACTTGCTTCCATTACCCAACTTGGAAGAGAAAGTAAGAACATCTAAAGGAAAATAACAAGCTTTTTAAAACCCTTCAAACTAGCCACTCTATGACCAGAAACTCACCTTTTCTGAAACACTTTCTCCTTTATTCTAAAATCTTTTCGTTAACACATTGAGTTCCACTATCTACAATATTTTTGCACACCCACACAGACACACAGAGCCCCAAGCAAATAATTACTTTTCCTGTTTACGTAAAATAATTATGCAGGATTTCCTGAGAACATGATTTTCAAATTAGGGACAAACCAAACTGAAGAGTCTGTTTCCTTTACCACAGGAAATGTAGTGGATTTGGTTTTAAACTCAATTTATATATCAATTAAAAAGCTGGAAGTTCTTATCTGTGACTGAGCTGTGGCAATTTCTGAAAGTTAGGGAAGACAATGCTCTAACAAGTATTTAGCTGTTGAAAATATCTTTTAGAAATGTTAAATTTAATGGCTATCTAGTGCATGTCTGGGATTTCTTTGTAATCTTCTTGAGCAATGCATAATATTTTGGCAAAATCCCAAACCCGCTCGGTTAGTAGTAGTAGAGAAAAGGAAAGGCTATAAAGCGAATTTGTCTCTTTTTTTTTTTTATTAGTTTTAGAAACTTTAAACATAAAAGAAATCTTGCTTTACATTAACTTCACTCTGTTGCTGCATTCCAGAAATTCAGTGCAGATTGGCCTGTGCTCCATCTGTATCTTGCCATATCTGCCCTACTTGGCCTGAGCAATTACTGTGCATGTGCTGACCAGCTGCGAAGGGAGAGGGAGGGGGGAAGGGGAAAGGGGAAACAACAGAGCTTTGGACTTGGAAAGCAGAAAGCTGAATTTCCTGGCTTACCCTGTGGCCCACTTAATGTCTTCAGTCAGGTGACCAAAAGAGGCAAGTAAATTACACAGGAGCAGGCACTGGATGTCAAACAAGAGATTAGAGCCATACACTATTCCAATTTCCTTTCCCGATTGCGAGAGCCTCAATGGAAGTAAACTACATTCTGCCTGGACAAATTTGCATGTTTGCTTCTCCACATGCTTCATGTCCAAGAGATCCAAGTGGGATGCTGCAGCCTAGATTTTTTTTTTTTTTTAATCAAGTTGGTATTCTTAATTTTATTGGCGAATTAATGTGTTAGGGCAATAGTGGCTTCAAAACAACGTTTCCTTTCCTACTTATATGTGATATAACTGTGATACAGCTCAATGCAGCCTGATGATAAGCTGTAAAATCACAGTTATCAAACGGGTATGTAGTTGGATGAACAATTTCAAATGAAAAACAATAAGGAATTTGATTTCCATCCACTATTTTTTAACATTTAACTTGCATTTACAGCAAGATATGTTCTGTAAGTGAATATCAAATATTGGGCTCGTGGGCGTTACAGAACTGAAGGAAAAAGCAACAGTTTGCTTCCTTGAATTTATTCTTAATTTGGGGGTACATGTATTAGAAAAAACACACAACTAGAATGATGAAAAACAAATTCTTAATTTCTAGCATTGATTTAAATTATTGTTTCCAGAGCCCCTTTTTCTTTATTATATTTTTCTAATCTTATTTTATACTGGTGCTTCATATTCATAATGGATGCACACAGGACTGTACTGGAAGGAAAACGTTACAATACAAGTTGCTGTTGAGTAGGAAAGCCAGGTCCAAACAGCATGCCGACACATGCCTTCTAGGCTTTCCCTCATTACTGGTTTGAAGGGCACAGCTCTTACCTGGCACTTTAGAAGCCCTCTCACATGCATTGGCAGTGCTATAATTTCAGATTTGATGCTTCCCAGCTATGGCAGATTTTTAATTCATCAGCTCGAAAAAGCAGCTGTCTGCAATACGTGTTCATCTATTTTCTTAGTCTTTTCTACTTCAAATATTTAAAAAAAAACTGTGCTAATCCCTYAACAGTGAAAAGCAGCACTGTATTAATTCACGTGGCAAACACAGCATCTCCCCTGCCTGAACTGAAGCTGCCATCATACCATTATTCAATCCCCAACTGCTGCCAGTTCCACTGCAGCCACTTTCATAATGGTTCCGGAGACACTCAGTCTGCGGTAATTTTAATTCTCATTACAACTATTTTACATATAAGTTTTAAGACATTCTTAGAGTGTGGCATCAGAATGACAACTATAATGGATTTAAATAACATTTTAAATATAGCAAATATGACATTTGTCTCTAACGGCCTTTCGGAGATGCTAAAAAGGCTTCTTATCCACTAGAAGGCATGAGCGCAGAGCTCTGGGAGCTGGATTATCAGAAATGTTTTTGGGGTTGAGATGTCAAGGGAAACATCTTTTGCTGGAATTAGAGCAGATGGTACAGTGAATGATTACATTATGCCAAGCCACATACTCAAAATGAGTCAGATCTCCCAAAATTATAAGGTTGGCTTAAAAGCCATGAGAGGTTCTAAAACAAAAACCATCAGCATTTTTCTTTTTCAGGGTTTCTGGAGCTTCAGGAAGAAACCACCTTCCTTCCAAGTCCTGATGAGTTGATACATTACTGATAAGTCTGGTGAGTCTGACACGCATTACTGAAAAAAATACCATTTACATCCAGACAGTAAAGTCTCACCAAATCAAGTACAGGGTCTTGATTCCTTCAAGGAGCTGAAATTAAAGATGCAAAAAACAAATAACTGAGTACGCTTTTATTAAAATGGTGGGCAGAAAAACACAAAACCCAGCAGTACTGCCCAATGGGTTTGGGTGATTATATGAAGGAGTCAGCTCTCTTCCTTGTTTTTCCACCAAAGCAATTTTCAGAACTCATGATATGGGAAAAAAGGGGGAAAAAGAGAAGAAAAGCTAAAAGATGCAAAAGGCATCAATTTTTGATGACTCTTATGACTACTATTATGCCAATCTCATGACTTTCAGGACCTGATACACTGATTTAATGCTAGGCAAGGAGATAATCTGTCTGTCTGTCAATACTTAAATATATGAATCTCATTTCCATAAAGTTCTAACGATCTCCTCATAGAAAACATGCTATTTCATATCTGCTTAAGTTCTCCATCTTTATTATCAATATTTTGCATAAAAGCTGGAATCTGCACATTCCTCAAGAGGGTAATGTTTTAAGTTCTTTTTCCATAGGGGTGAAATTCATGAACCCTAGAGCAGAAGTTTACYGTTAGGTCCCACATGTTCAAGTCATAAATTCTAGTTTTAAAGGATTAAATTAGATCTGAGTGATGATTTAAGCCTTGTGAAGACCCTCCGCTCAGTTATCAATGCAGTCTGAAACTAACTCACGACCCTCTTGATTCCTATGAACAAATCACAAGCAGACACTATCTTTACTGACAGGTCCTGCCTAGTTAGTCCTAGTTTACTGCTATTATCACTGCTTATTGTTTCCATTAAAATAACACCTACTGACTCAATCATGCACTACACAAACATATACTCAGTGAACTCATTAGCAAAGACACAGTAGCACACCAACATGGCAATATACGACCATGACTTAGCCCAGATTATGAAAAACTATGTCAGAGAGTACTACTACTCTTTAACCCAATGTTTTCAAACTTCAATGACTTGCTGAGCTTTCTTTTGGAATCCTTACAAAACAGTCTGAGGGAACTGCACACTAACATTTTTCTTTGTGAACTTGTGGACAAGAAGTGAGATACCAGAGTCTAGAAATGGGTAACTGCAGTGACTGCCTTAAAAAAACAAAAAGAAACCAAAAAAGAAAAAAGCACAGAGCTAGAAAACTATGAATCACCAACTTTGATTCCTGGAAAAAAACTGTAACAAATAATCAAGCATATTATATGTCAGCATTTAAAGAAAAACACACATACTTGCCCCAAAGTAGCATAGTAGTAAAGGATAAGTAGCAGCCGATATGGACTTGTAAAGAACAAATACATTGACTTTCCTTGTTCACCAGAACACAACAGGGAGGCCATATAAGGCCATACAAGAACCAGAGTTACCAACTGGTTGGATATCACCCAAAGAAGTTACTAACAATTTAATTGTCAACATGAAAGAATACTGTTGACTGGTTCATTTCATGAATCATGTTATGGTTCAATTCAATATTCTCATTTATAATCTAGCTACTAGAGAAGAAAGTATGCTTACCAAATTTGAAGATGACACACTRGAAGGAACTGCAAGTACTGGACAGACTGGATAGAACTGAAAGTGTTCTGGAATTGGTCTGTGAAGCATCATCTCTGGGCAAGACTTAGCAAACTGGGACCATTTAGCCTAGAGGAGACTGAGATGAGACATAACAGTCCATAAGGACATAAAAGACTACTGAAAAGAGGAAGGGACCTGGTTTCTCTGCTAGAAAGCTTTTCTTAGCATCTGATCTGACTCCTCCCTGCTGTAATTTAAACACACTTCCTTGTGTACCATGGAGATAACAAATAGTGAAGCACTAAAATAAATTGCCTGGGGAGTTGTGGGGGCCCAGAACAAATCAGGCAAATACATGTGGAGAGCAATGCTATTAAAGATGATCCTACACTGAGAAGGGCTAGCCCCATCCAAGGCTATTTTTATATGACTGCTCCCTGCTTCCAGAATCGATGCTAGCTCACGTACTTTTACGCGACACTGTTCAATGCTGTGTAGTCATACCCTGAAAGACGGGAATAATCTCTTTTGAAAGCTTACTACTTAACTATAGACCAAACAGGAGAAAAATAGAAGGAAAAAGTTAACTCCTTCTTACAGATGGAGGAGAAACACACAACTGCCCAAGCCACAGAGACTGTGAAACAACAGCAGAACTCAAGTTTCAAAGCATAGTTAGATGTGACAAGAAACACAGCAGCAGAGATTCAAGAAGTAACCATTACTCAGTTACTTGCTACAACCTGGAACTGGCGATTTCAATGAACTACTCTGCCTGTATTAAAAAGGGATTACAAACACTCACCCAAACAGTAGCATCACATTAAATGAGGTTGTAACAAGCACCTGAAACAGAAATGCTACAACTATTTTACAAGCAAATGTAGAGTTACATTCCTGAGTTTCAGTCCAATCTCTTGACCCCAAAATCATCCATATTTTCCTCTTTTAATTCCCACAAAGGTTTACAGGATGGATGTTTGAAGAAGCTCCCACAAAATGCACAGGAAGCCACTATAAAAAACAGCTACATTCTCAGTTGCTTTCAGCACCCGATACTTGAGAAAAGAAAGTATTCAGCTATTTTCTCCTCATTATTAATCAAAATCACGGCAGGAAATAAAATTAGTTAAGAATCTCTGAAGGGTTTGAAAAGAAAACATTGAAAAGATAACATAATAATACACAAGTGCTAATGGGTATCACTAATAACATTTTCTTAAATGAACTACCTGACCAGATATATGGAACTCTGTTTCTGCCCATGCCCCTCCTTCTCTTTTGTGGATTAAATGCTGCAGTAAACACTGTATGTACTAAACAAATATCAGATTCTTTTGTGATTCCCACAGTAATGTGATGGTAATTTTTACTTCTCATTTATCCTCTAACTTTGACAAGTTGGTGAATGTAAACTGGGTATTTGAACATGGGTAATAATAGAAAAATCAAGTAGAATCCTAGAATTACTTCAAAACATTCAATTTTACATTTAAAAAACTCAAAATAACATACAGTAAGGATGTATACAAAGAGGAAGAAATTATTATTTGTGGTTTTTTGGAAGCCCTAGAACAAGGGACCCTGAGTTTGATTTTAAGCCTCACACTAAATCAAAATGCATTCACTGCCACAGTGAGCTAAGTTAATTACTTGTGTGTACTACAAAAGGCTTTGTTGCATTGTTATAATTATTATTCATGGCCAAAAGTCTCTAACCACTATCATAACCACACATCCCAAGGATAAATTTGACAAGGTCAAAAATTGTCTCTGTTTAGAAGAGACATTATCATACTGACTGATATTGGTATTTATAATATTTTATATTCCTTGTCTTTATGTTAGGTTTTTAAATACATTATATAGACTCAGCTAAAGCTTCTCTACTCAGAAACACATCAACTTGCTGTTTGTTTATATTATGACCACTCAACATGACAATGGATTGTTACAACGCAGAATCACAACTAATATTAACTGACTACATATCAGCTGGAGAGCAAATTAAAAATTAACCTTGTGCCTCTTTTTTATTTTTATCTAACAAAGAATAGGCTTTCTACTCAGATAATTTAATGCCTGCTTTTCACCCTGGTAGTTTTCTACAATGTGAAATGTAAGTTGGGTCTTCCATATTTTTGCTGGGCAACTTCTTTGGAATCTCAAAGCTCATGTACCTAGAGACATCCAGGAAAAGAAAGATGACTAATGGTGCAAAACTAATGCCCATAAGTTTAAAAAGCTCATTAAACCCACACATGGACATCCTCATTCAAAACTAAAGTGCCCAAAGCTTGCTTTAGTTGATACAATCTAAGATCATGGTCAAACAACTGTTTTGGCTGCTACTAACTCAGATAAAGAGGTCGCTCCAGCATCAAGCTCTGCAGGTCTCACCAGACTGGGAACGATCAGTCAAACTATTCTGCAAAACAAGCAATGGCGAACAAAACAAAATCGGGGAACACAAGCACAGGAACCCCAAGAACATTTTAAATAGTAAATCAAACAGAAGTTGCAGCTGGTAGCTAATTACCCATGCTTAGGCATAGAGGCATGTGCTGTTCAACTGCCCTGCAGCTGAAAACCTGAAGAGAAGGAGAAAGAGCAATGTGATGCTGTTAAAAATGAAAGCAAGCTGTTCTGAGGTGCCTTAAGAGGATGTGGAAGCTCTCAATGCTACTCATAAATACGAAGAACTCACCTAAAGTATTCTGTCCAGACCTGGACACATCACTTTAAGAGGTGAACAAACTGGAAACCATGACACAGAGAGAAACACAAGTTACAAGAGGTTTAGAATATATAACTCACATGGAAAACATGAATGAGCTGGCCTCACACAAATGAGGACAGAGTACACTGCAGAGGAGCATGACAATCTTTAAATATGTAAAAATTTGCTATAAAGAAGCTCCAGTCAGCAAACACTGTGCTTCTGAAGTGATCATCAGCAAGAATAGTTTTGCCAAAACATAGAACTATTTTTTTAAAATGTAGCTCTCACCTTCACCCCCCCCCAAATCCCAATACAGGTCAATTAAATTTGTACAGCAAAAATCCTACTTATCTTAAAAGCAAGCAAATCAAAACTATTATGCTATTAATAGAGGTTTAATTTAGACAAAATCTTAATTATAATTTCTCACTCTTGTTACCATCAAGTTTTATTAGTGAGATTACTGGYTAAAAATAACTGTTTCAGCATCACACAACATTACATCAGAGTGTAGCAAAGGGCATGAGAAACAACAATAAAAAGCATTGTAAGTAAAGGCCCATTTTCAAAAGTAGATTTAGCACATTAGACTTCAATGCTTTTTTGTAAGACAAGGGGACTTAGACTTAAGTGCATATATCAGTTTTGAAAATAGAACAGAAGTTACTAAATCATTCAGCTCTTTCAAAAATGGTATCCTTCCAATTAAATTCTCTTAAGCTGTCTGCGCAAAGGAGATCCATAGTTACTATTGCAGTGGAGCTAAGCATATCATAGCAGTGCTGCAATATTTTAGAGGAAATCATAATACACAAGTTTATTAGTACACATCAGTGCTTGGGAATTAACTTACTGACCAAATTCGTATGACATGTCAGCTCACTATGAAAAGGAACAGCCATCCTACAAAGGAGCAATCAGGTTCCACAGAAATATCCTTCATCTACACTATATCTTTACTCATTAGTGCTCAATGTCAAATATATCTAGAGATGCCACAAAAACTTCACCATGGCACTTCAGACTGCTGCACTCTCTGAATGTTCTCACAAGATTTTGTAAGTTCTCGCCTCCAAAGACATGAGAATAAATGAGATTTATAGAGCAACTCAGTTAAACTGGCTCTGGATGGTCACATTTCATAGTGGTGAAGCACTGGCTTCACGTACCACAACTAGATCCATCAAACATGAACAGAAATTTAATTCTCATGATGAGAAAAGGAAGAAGATAGCAATGACATGGGGGATAAGCATTGTTGCAAGGAAGTTATGCTAGGCGAAAGTAAGTGTTTTACATTCTTAAGGACAATATGCAAAAAAGTGAAACAGTTTCTAACACTGTTACRTTTCTGACAACAGATGGATCCCTTTTTGCCAAAGCGCAATAAAGGTTCTTAATCAGGTCTACAAATACAGTGAACCTTCACATTGCTGAAAGTGAAGCATCACTCCATTAAAAGCAAGTTCATAAGCAAGTGTTAATCCCCATGCAATGTAACATTTATCATTTTTCATGCAAGTGCTCATTCCAAAGGGATTATCACTTCCCCATCCTGCCCTCTGGCTGACTACACGGGGCAGAGAAATTGTTTATTCCATATGGAAGGGGAAAGGGAGGTTGGAGGAAGCTGTGATCTCTGGCTTCCAGTTTTGCTGTAGCTACTCCAAGTTGAAAGTGGGAAGGAGCACAGGCCAACCTTGCAGCAGTTGCTCTTCAATGAGAGTAGATATTGGCCTCCAGAAGCTCTCTAGCAACTAGTAACACATGCCATATGACAAATACAGAAAGAGGGGCCACAGGCACTCCTTGCTAATGGACTCACACCAGTATGGATCCTACCAATCTGCCTGACTGAACCATCAGCTGCTCCTTTATTTGTCCACACAGAGTACTTCATTTAAGCTTGGTTAAAGTGATTCTATTTCAAATGCCTCAGATACTAATAAAGTGGCACAAATCAAACACTGTAGGCACAGTTCTACAGCTAAAAGAGGTCTGTGTACATATAAATCCATTTGTGTAAGTTTATGAAATTTAGGTGCCTTTCCTGAATAGTTACGCGCCTTTTATAAAGAACTTCCCTCTGAAGTGTATAGAGCTTAGAAAAGAACACATTTCAAGCAGAATTATATTAGTTATAGGGTAATTTTTCTTTCCAGGGGACGTAATCTCCTTAGCTCTATACTTAGGGCTCTCTTTGCAGAACAGTAACAGACTATATACAGATCACCTGGGCACTCTCATATAACAGATCAGCTCATGCAACAATATAACTGTAGCAAAAACATCTAAAGACAAGTTTTAAACTAAAAGGCATGTCAAACCCATCACAGAGACAAACAGATTATTATGTTTTAACATACTACACTTACATATAAAGTTAGCAGCATTGCATATATAAAAGCAGCTAATAATACTGATAATTTATACCCACTATCTGAAATAGTTCCTTAGAAATAAATGCTGCAACAGAAACTAGATTACATGAGTGACATCTAGTGGACATACTCTTTCATAACAATCAACATATCCTAATCAAAAGTGTCACAGACTTCACAGAGGAAAAGCAAGTTTCTGAAGATCAATTAAACAAAGATTAAGAATTTTCCTGGGTTTTTATTTATTCGTTTTTCTGCCTTCATGAGCTTAATATCATCATGTGAACATGCCTTAATCTCTCCTATATCCCAGAAGTGAGTTACCATAAATCACCAGCTCCTCAAAATCTTAAATACACATAGCTTTGAAAAGGATCTGGGACTGTGGACACCTTGCCGGAGTCCTCATTCATTTCTGTCATTTAAGGTAACTCTTTTGTGTTTATTCACCATTACTAACCAGAAATAACAGCACCGTACACAAGGGATTATGGTGTTTTACAAGGATTAATAGCTATTTGTATTGCCATTGTAGCTAGAAACATATGCAGGATAATTATGTCAGGAGTCATTGGGCAATAATGTTGCACACGAACTTCTGAGTTCTCTTTCACACTATTTAATCATGTTTCAGCTTCTGAGTTGCTGCATTGTGTTGTTATATAATGACAGTAAAAAGCACTTTCAGGAGAGCAAAAGGAAAGTTTATTCTTCTGCCTTAGATCTGATAARGCAGAATAAAGTAAGGCAGTGATTCAGCTGCAGTAGAGATCTCCTCTGTGGGCCCAGAGATCCTACTCCTATCTCCTTCCAGCCAGCTACAATTCAAAGAGCAATCTGCTGAGCTTCTGTTGTGCTGTCCTCTCTAAGGATTACAATGTGACATGGATATGCATAGCTCTTCTGTTCAGTAACCCTGCAACATGTCAGTGCATTCATATTTGGAGGCTAAACATGCATGTTTGTAAATAATGCAAACTTGATCCCTCATCCTAGCAGTGGAAGAAAGCAGAGGAAACTATGAACGGCACACATAAAGGCAAATATGCCTGCCAAACAGCACTGAACAACATCAGGACACCTCTGTTCTGATCCTAGTTTTGTYAGAGTTCTTTTCATGTGACCATGGGCAAGTGAGGAACTGATAATCTCCATGAACACCCAGTTTAAATGAGCATAAATACATATCTAAGTTTAAAGCACAAACATGTTTTATGACTGACCAAAAATAGTCTGGCAGGAGAAATCATTAGTTATTAATGTATTTATCTGAAAAAACACAAATTCTTTAACAAAAATAGTCTTGAGATCAAAAACAAGACAGCATCAACTATCAGCTATCATTCTTTAACAATAATTGCGATTATCCAAATCTATTTTGCAAATTCAAAGTATAAAACACTTGTAAAATATCTTGCAAGGATTTCTTAAAGCAGAAAGGTGCAGGAAGATTTCCCTGCGGAAAAAAAAAAATACAGTTYCAGACTGTGAATTAAAAATGCATGTCATTTCCTTCCAGAAAGTACCCATTTACAGGTAAGAAGCTGTCTATTCCACGCAGATACAAGGTCAGCTTCTTTAAAATGCTATCTCTGTGACAGGATGGGATATATTTGAATGAAGTTATAACTACATCTTACATTATGCATGGAGCACACATCTAAAACTGCCCAAGGCATACCTATTGATTTGCTTTCCAGACAGCTGCCCTGCCCAGGAGACAGGCTTCACAACTCATTGAAGGACTATCACAAGAAAGACAGCAATAGCGCTGTCAGTTCTGAATAACTGGAACTCGTTCCCATCCTCATAAATGGCTAGTTTATCTACACAGCATCCCACAGATGATTAGAAGCCGGTGGGGGATAGGTATTATACCTTTTCATTGACTAAAACGGCATGGAAACAGAACCCTTACTCCAATGCCTCCTACAATGCAGAGAGCCAACGATGGTCCCTTACAATCCCAGTAACACCCAAATATTCTTGTAGTCAGTAGTTAATCTTTATCATAGCAAGACACTTCCGAAGAATCCAGTAAAGAAATCTGCAAATGGAAACCTATGCAAAAGACCTCAGTTCTATGTAAGAAAAAGAAGAGCACTGCAAATGATATCTTTCTTGGTTTTCTGGAAGCCAGGATGATACAGGTCTTTCTGGCTTCTCTCTTTTCTTACTGTCTTGTAAAATAAAGATAGAAAGGAAGCAGTTATTTTTAAAAAGACTGTAGTTCAAGTTGATACAGTGGGCCACAAAAGTATCTGGGAGGTTGGGTATTCATCAAATAAGTCACGACAAGTATTTTGAGGATACCCAAACTGTTCTTTGAAAACTGAAAACATATGGTGGAAAGAGCACACTTTGCTGCTTGAGAGAGCAAACTTTCTATCCAGTTCATCTGTGAATACATTTAATTTTAATGTCAAATGGGCAATACTTCGAGCAGCGATATTTCATTGCTCAGAACAACAGTATAGGACAATTGGTCCCCAAAGGCAGTTTGAATAGTCTGGATGAGTATTATGCAGATGAGCGTCATGCAATAGGAAGGGTTGTCTTGCATTTCCTGAATCTAGAACTCCTCAAAAATATGTCTACGGATTTTTTTTTTCTTTCCCATGCAAAAGTTCCATCTTCTCCTACATTGAGCTATTACAGACCAGAAAGATTTTCTTCCATATCAAATCAAATTTGGACTTATGTAAAAAGGAGAATTTCACACATAAAACTCTACAAATTATCCAAGTTCTCTTCCTTGGTGATTTTGACTCGAAGACACATTAACTGCAAAAGTATCCCAATAAAACCACGGAAAGACTGAAAAGAAAATGACTGAACAGCTACATTCTTGTGTGGAATAAGCAGTTTGAAATTTCTGAATGCCTGACATTATTTTGTTGTCCCCTCTACTGCAAAAAAATAGATAGCAATGGAGAGTTCTGTGAGATTCCCCAGGGCTGAGTTAGGAAAGTTGGTGCATATATGCCTTTGTATGAAAAGCATCTCTGCTAAACCAGTCAGGTAAATAAGAAACTATTCACTTCTGTTTCCTGTGCTGAGACACAAGTGACACGAGTCTTTTTTGTAAGACTCTTGGACAGTACGAAACTCTGTAAGCAAAGAATATGAGATGCAGATGCTAAAAATGATGCAGAAATGTTCATATATAGAAATGACTACATTATATTCCTAGTACCTCATGCTTTTTACTTCTCTGTGAGCTCATACTTTGGTTTTCACAATATATTTCAACTGTAAGGCCTTTGATGCAGCGTCAGTTTTCTCCTTTGAAGGAAATTTTAGCACAATAAAGAGCTGATCCTTACAGCATCCAAGTGATACTCTAATACAAATAACATAAATAATGGGTCTGGTGAGTGATGACAACGCACAGATAAGTCAACAGAAAATATAACAGAATAAAATAATCATTTCTTCCCTGTCTTGTGATTTCCCCTTCTGCATAGAATGGGTGTGCGCTTTGCGTATTCTGAAAATGTGAAATATACTTGAGAAGACCCCATGATCTATAAAGTGGGGACAGTGATATCACTGACAGCACTGCAAGGAGATGCTGGATCACAATGATGTCATGTTATCCTCCAGGAAAGAGTTGGATAGACAACATGGGTTGAAGGGAAGCTGGAGAAAAGCTACATAATAATGTGTTTGTAAAAAGTGGATCCTCACTGACCAACCTTGAGAAAAACTGCTTCTTTGGTTTTAAAAATAAAGATGAAAAATATAAAAAGTTTAAGGCAACTGAAAGGTTCTCCGTAACTGGGCAGCTGATCTGCAATAGTGGCCTTTAGCTGACCGGCTTGTTTGAAAACTATTCACTCTCCTTAATCTAGTTTGAAGATGAATATTAAAATACAAGCTTGGAATGGAAATAGTATTGTACTCACAAGAGATTTTTTCGGAGAGAGAAGGACCAAGAGCAAACAGCCCTTTAGCTGAAAGTTTACCTCTGAAAGCAGGATTTTAACCAAAGTGCTGTCCAATTGGAAGGGCAGCTGATGGAAGGGTGATAAGATGCCACAGGAAACATCCTGTAAACATGCATGTTATGATAGACTCCTTCAGAAGAATATCCGTTCTGGGTAGTCCCGCTGGAAGATGAAAAAGGGAATCTCTAGATCTCCAGCATGGTACAGGCAAGAAAACAACGTTGGAGAAACCATGAAAATGTGGAAAGACCTTATCACCCTGAATTAAACAGTAAAATAAAAAGACTTTACTTTTCAGCATAATTACATAAACCGGATGCTTTTAAGCCCCTGATCTCCTTTGGATAATCATGGAGCAGCTGTAGCTAGGCAAAATGGCAAATTATAAAATCTTGTTTTAAAAAATTGCACTAATTACCTGTAAGATTCAGCCCAGACCTCAAGATTTAAGTTTTAAAATTTGAAACTCAAAGCAAACTAGGATCTGGTTATATACAAGAAACTATTCCTCTATTATGTACTATCACAGCAGTGACCTGTTCAAACTACACTCCTCTGATTAAAAAGTTGGTATGCTCAAAGCAGGTCATTTCTCATGCAGGGTCCAGCATTCTAAAATTTACTTCTGATCTATGTTTATTAGAATCTAGATTTTTTTCATCTCTGTGGTGCACTGTAAAGTTCACCACTGTTGAAAACCTATGGCAAACATATATACACAGCTTTTACCACAGAAGAGATTGTGTCCTGAAAAGAAGCTCAAATCCTTTCCTTTGGGTACTGGTGATGAGCAAATAGAACTGAAAGCCAGACATTTCAGGTGATTATGCCACAAAGGGAGCATATTATTAGCAAATTAGCAAAACCTTAGAAGAGTAGGAAAGTCCTGGTGCAACAAACTTTATGACTCTTATTATAGGCTTGTTGCCTGGACTAGAAATGGATTTTTAAAAAGGCTATATACCTTGGTTTATCACTGTTTATAATTAAAAATAATTTCAGGAAGGAGAAAACCTAGCCATTCATTAATGCTCAACTTCTATGTTTTTAAATGCRATGAAAAGTAAGAAAGGTCAGTCTTGAAATAAAGCACTTCATGGCCAAATTATGCTGATAGTGACAATCAAGAAGCCATATGGAATTCAGTGAAATTACAGAGATGTACTCAAAGCAAAATTTGGCCTTGGAAATAGAAACCAATGGAGCCATTTGCAAAGATACTCTGGCCAAAACTATGAAATTGAAGCTCAATGAAATAAAAATCACAATAGCTTTGAGTATATACGCTGTTGAGTGCATGAAACAGCATTAGAATACTTGGATATCAATTATAAGCAAAAGATTTACTAGTTATATACACATTTAAAATGTTTTTAATGCATATTTTTTATTAAATTTTGGTTAGCACTCTGATGCGAATCTAAGACTTCTGTCACACAAACAGGTTAAACTGTTTAATTTTGCCTTTTTAATATCTATAAAAATATAGTCTTCCCTGATTACCCAGTCTCCCATGGTTTAACATCAGTTGACATTTTTAAGTGACATTGCAGGCTCTGTATCACTTCAAAGTTGTAATTTGCTACCTCTGCGAAAACTTAAAATACATCAAACGGAAACAAAATAGAAAATTTAGGTCCTAAGAAGAGGAAAAAAAAAGTTCRTTACCATGTTTGTTCTGAATTATATCCAAACAACTATCTGAAATGTGATTTTTCTTATTTGAACAAATTAAGTTCATTTGCCCAAAATATCTTGAAACAAACAATTATCCATAAGAGAAAGCACTATGATACTTATACTTAGTAAGCAAAAGACAGTATATTAAGTAACTAGGATGTGAGATGAAAGTCAGGTTTCAGAGTTCTATTGTAAACTATATTAAAAATGAGCTATAGAAACAGCTATAAAAGCAATATCATAGCAATGGTGAGAGTTAATTCAAGTTTCTAAAGAGCTTTGTAGTCCAAGTATAGCTTATGCTACCAAAGTGAAAAATAAGCTCTAGAAAGCATAACATACTTATAGTTACTATCAGAATTATAACCATGCTAACTAATGGGATGTTAACAGATGAGCCATAAAAACACTAAAAAACACCCACCTATAGTAAATACATCATAGTTATTGGGGTTTGAATGTGAAAATGCAGATTAAAATTATCTATATTAACATTTCTAATAGCTACTATATTGAGAGAAACACAGGAACCACATTTTAGATTGGATTTTTACAAAAAAACAGGTGTTTACATATTGAATAATCTAGATTAAACCCGACAATAGCTAAAGTAATCTCCTCCACGTTCTTATACCTAGAGAGTTATCTACGCAAAATGAACAAAGGGTACCACATGTATGCATTTCTGTTTGTTTTGACTGTGGAAAAGCAAAGGCAAAAGGAGAAGCCAAGTTTCACTTATTCAGCCCAATGCAATACGGTGAGATAAAAGATTTTGGATAGTCAGGTTTTTGGTTTTGCTCACACAAACTTAAGACACTTCAGATCTGTTTTGCGCTTTCAAAATACCAAAATTCAGAAAGGGCTGCACCAGCAGATCATGTTATAGAAACACAGCAGAATGTAACTACTTCTGCAGTGATGCCCAGTTAAGTTGGGTCATGTTGCATTGGAGAGCTCCATGCAAAGCTAGGCCACACTGTTACGTTGTGAAGATCAGAGAACTACAGCCACAGCTATGCCACACTACACCTGAGATAAGAATCCTGCAGGACCAAACTTGTCCTCACAGATACAGCTGTAACATCTCACCCTCAGTCTCAGAGATAACCTGCAATCTATTCCAACTAATCCAAAGAAACCATAGTGGACTACGCTGTGGTATGTACTGGAAAAAATGTCTCCAAGCTCAAGTAGACAAAGCCATTACAAAAACAACTGATTTGGGTTTTAGACCTGAGGAAGCCTAGCTGTGATATTAGCCAGGGATAGCATCCTGCACAACATGGAAAATTTTTGCTTCAGACTTTCTACGCCCATAGGTAGCAAATTCTTTAATGTTATGATGGCCAACATTTTTACCACTAGGAAGAACAAAGTACATTCAGTTTCTCTCGCACCCTCTAACAAGAAAGGAGATTGTAAAGACACTGAGCAGTGTGTAGATGCCAGCATCCCAAAGAAATGCCGGGAGCTGTCCCTATCAGGATTTAAAGGATTCCAGACAGAAATAAAGAAATCCACATTCTGTCATGATGAAGATATGACTATTTGATGAGAAGTGCCAAAGTTTATGAAACAAAGAATAAATTTTTCAGTTAAATGTAAGCCCAAATCTCTGTACATTAGCATGACCCCCCCATCAGGACAACAAAACAATCAGCTCGAAAGGAACAAAATTTTCTTTGTTTACAAGAAGAGTTTCCCCTACTAGCCAGCTGTAAGATACAACTTTCGATAAGTTTTTTTTCCGTGCTTGTTTATACAACAAAGGTCATGTTATTTTAAGGAATTTTCAACCCCTCATTAGATGTAGCAGATCATGAATTCCACTGGGGAGATCTGAGGTCTGGTTCATTCCCTCTCCCCTTCTCCCAACCTGTTGTCTCACTGAGCACCAGTAACAGGCAGCAAACTCAGTGGAAAACATTAAATATACAAGAATTAATGGACCTTTACATTCATTAACACCATTCTTGTAGGATAATGAGGTAAAAATAATAAAATTCAGAAGCAAAAAGCTCATAACTGGTATGGAATCCAGGTAACGCTTAATAAAAAAAGGTCTGGTTTCTCTGCCAGATAAAAAACAAACAAGCCATCATGCGAGCTTTAAAGTCATCCAATTTCAGCCAACACCTTTGATCTATTTCAGTGTTCTGTTACTAATCTACCGCTGACAAAGGAATATGCAAAGTGCGCAAACTACAATGAACAGAACCTTGTCCTATCTAGACAGATACATTACAGAACAGTACAGGTCACAAAAAAGTGAATCAGTTCTCAGTCTCTTTGTATACACAATCATGAACGTCAAGAGCAAAGTAAGCCTACTGCTTCCTGCTTACCTGATACGGAACAATACTCCCATGAGCTGTACCCCAGCGCTTTGCTTCAGTTTGGCAATTAAGGTAATTAGCTGCTACGTGAGTAAGACATGCAACCTGCAAACAGAAAAAAAGTACAAGCATTCAGGAAAGTTCAACCTTCATTGACAACTTCTTCGATATTTCCGTATATTTATATGTGCTTTTATATATGGAAGTTAAAAATATTTATGTCACAAAACTATCATCTATATATTTCATACAAAAGTATGCAACACGTAAGTGCCTTGTACAAAGGCCGAAAGTCTGATGAATTTGTGGGGTAGAACTCACATTTCCTGAATTTCAATCCCATGCTTAAATCAAAGACTCTCTCTCTGTTTTCCCCTATCCTTCTCACTATACATATCCAAACTATGGAAAATACTTCAGAATTCTTCAGCTCTCCACATGATCTGTAATATTAATTAAGTGGTATCCCTCAATAAATCATTTGCCATTAAAAGATAAGGAGAGATTTATCAAGTTATTAGTCAGAGAGATAAAACTGGAAAAAGATTAATTCTGTGAAAAATACAGCATGCTAAATTTAGTAATCATAATCTGAGGGGGGTAAATATGAAAGTGATCTATACTTTGTAACAGCAAGAATATATCTTAGGAAAAAGAAGTTAACATTTATGATGCAGTAATGCATAAAAAAAAMCAACAGAGATTCTGTTATAATCCATGGCAGATTTTATTATTATTATTTCTTTGGGAGAATGCAGTTTGTGACTGTATTTCTTGAAGCCAAGTAATACATTAAAGCATTACATTTCCCACAACAGGTTTTCACCATTCATCAGAAAGAATGTGTTTGTTTTATGCTATCTTTAAACTAGTTGTGACAGCAAGCACAACTATAAGTTTGTTTAAACAATAAGCCATGACTTTTTTTCCTTCAAAAATCTGTATTTTTCCCAAAAATCTGGGGGGTTTTTTGTTTGTTTTTAAGATTTCTCCCCCAGAAGGGAGAAATTAGGTAGGCTAACCAAGGTGTTTGTGCTATTCTTTGTTTATATTCTGACTACCGTCATGCCTCTGCAAGCATCTAGATACAGCACATTTGCCAGATGCAAAAAAGGTGAGTAAATGGGCTACAAGTGGATGAGTTTAATCCATATTAAAACATGTAACAATTAATTCAGAGTCCACTAGCAATACATGAATTACATCAAAATTTCTAGAAAAAAGGATGCCATTTCATCTTCTTTTCCTTTCCCCATATATCCTGAAAAAGCAGAATGAATGTATCACTTGCACATTCAAAACAAATATTTAACTGTTAAGTCATGGATACACTGATTTAGTCCAGCAGAAAAACTAGGAAAATACAGAGCAAATGAGAATTTAACCGCTGCCAAAAAACCCTGCCTATCCATATATACCCACTACAATATGTAATACCACATTCCCATGCACAGTTGAAAAACACTTTGTATTTTGATTGCAGTTGCAGCTCATTGTATCCCAGTGTCACCTCATTCAGCTAAAACACTAAACAACATCTCATTTGTATTTCAGTATGAGATCCCCTGGAAAATCTTATGATTAGGGAAATGGATTTGGGAAGTATGTAGATGGGACTTCTTCCTTCTGGTTCACAACTTCTTCAGCAGCACAGAATGAAACACACCATTATTACAGATAGAATTTAATGAGTCATAAAAGTATGTTCCATATAATTTATGAATTATAGATATCCTAGTCCCACTGTTCATATAATTTTTCAATCTGGGATCACACTGCATACTAATACTGCCTCTACCACAGCAAATGGCTATGGAATTATGATGGATTTGTTACAATATTAATGGCTAAATATTGTTCTATGTTGTTTATTTCTTTAACATTAGACAGCTAGTGTGTTTCACACAGATTTTACTAATAGGTAAGACGCATCTACTACAATGGACTTCTACACATGAAGACACAAGAACGCCTTAAGTGAAACATATGCATTTAACTTTCCACAGTGTTGGAAGGAAATGTTACACCAATTTTAACTCTAAGAAGGCCATGCCGAATTAAAACCTTGTGAAACAGAAATCTTAACATATTGTTATTGAATACAATAGAACCAAGATTTCATTCCATTTCTTTGTTTGTATTCTATCCAATTGAAAATAGAACCATGCATTTCAGCTTCTATCCTTAAAAAATTTTTTCAACAGTTTTCCAAACTCTGTCATCCTCCTCGACGAGATGAATATTATTTAACACTGAAAAAACACAGGTATAGATTTCCCCGAAGCACCTGTACATAGTACAATAGGAAAAAATAATATTCATTAGAGTATAATTTATATATTTATTATTATTATTTAGATTTTGAGTTAGATCATTGGAATTCCACCAGTGAAGCTTCTGTTCAAAGACTTGTCTCAGTAGCAACAGACAGCAAATGCCAGGGACATCAGAAGCTTAGTAAAGGCTGAGCATTCCTGGAACTAGAAGTTGCCTAGACTACATCAAGGCCTCAGTTCAACACGTATTTAGTCTGCAGTACAACTCCATTTCATCCACTGTACTCATCGTTTGCTTAAATACATACACTTACATAACCTCTTGAAACTCTTTTACTTATTGTTAGTTTTTCGAAAAAGCACGAAGAAAAAGGCTTTCAGTTCCCTTTGACTTTTTTGCCCAAGTTGGGCATCTTATTTATAAAGTCAAATTAGCCAGCCAAAAACTATTACTATTACTATTATACAAATAAACTTCTATTGACTACATCGAAGAAAGCATTTCGGTGCTTTGTATTTTATGCACCAACTCACTTAGTTAAGTGAACTCTTTGGCAATTTTCCCCTTTATTAATAACTCTCCAATGAATTCAGACTTAAAGACTTTATTCTAGTTCCACTGTACCATGAAACTGTTACAGATAGCCCCAGGACTACCTTGCATTTTTTCTCTCCCTTCCCGAATCTGTTCATTCTTTTTGCTCTCACACCAAAGATACCATCTACAAAATATTGCAGTATGTCAAAACAAAAATAGGGTACAACTTTATTACAGATACAGTAATTATTTACTTTTTATTTAATTTATTACAGATATTTTTAAATCTATATTTAAAACTTTCCTGAAACCATACCGACCCAACTCTTTTCTACTTTAATTAAGAACAAAGCCGTAAGAGTAACCTTTGCACTTGTAACGTTAAAGCAGATGTAATACAATGATACAGACATCTCTGTACTCAGTTGCTTGCAGAGACAGATCTATCTACTGTAAATGTGTATTATCAAGTGTCTACAGATAAGCAATTCTTTATTTCACATCAATAAAGGGAATATACACCTTAACATTCCTTTGTGATATTACAGTTGATGGCCAAATCAAGTATTTGCTTTACATACCTATGTAAACCAGAACAAAGAGAGAGCTGCATTAAGGTCTGAAAAATTCTGCTCAACTCATGACAGAATCAGACAGATGGGGAAGCAAGATATTAAATGCCAAGAGGTGAGCAGACAAAGAAAAGAGACAGAATTTCAAAAGATTTTTTTCAAGATAGCACATCAAACATAATTTATTACAATGAATTCACTGACTCAATCAATCATTTATGTGCAAGCTCAACAAGTGTATATGAATAACAAAACGAGACAGGTAAGTGGAAAGAGAAGAAAATAACATTTTAATTAGATTCTTTACTTTCTTCTCCCTCCAATTTTGTGTCCCTTTTACTGTCATGTATCCTAACTAGGCTTTGACTCTTATCCAAATTATTTTATACTTTTTACTTATTCTTTATTCACTTTTTCTTAAAGTAGGCATGTACGCTGTATTTAAGAACTCTGAGACACAGACACTTTCCTGCAGCACAGATAACTCTTTACAATATACAATGGAACTAGTAACCTAAATATTAATTTGTAACTTAGTAGAAAAAAATCATCCTGAATAATTTCATCGCCTTATATTGTGCAAAGGCCAATAACCTTTCAATTATACCCCTTCTGTACTTAGGGTATTCCATGAAGAAAAAAAGATCTTTATATACAAAAACTTTGAACATAAAACCACAATCCTAATCTGGTGTACATTAACAAAGCTCTCTTAAAATCACTGATACTACGGTGGCACATTCCTAACGACAATCTGATTTTACATGTCTTCACCCTTTTCATGTTGCAATAAATACATTTTGATACCATAAATCAACACTCAAGTTTGATTTTAATTTTGCTTTGGGAGACAGTAAGCAGTTAGCTCCTCCCTTCCTTCTTCTTCCATATTTCTATTGAAGCTGCTTCTGTGCRCAGGTGCATGGGGTGATCCTTGGCTGTTGTTTTGGAGGAGGGAAGAGGGGTCTCTTAAAGAAAAAAAAAAAAGATACCTTTTATCTCTACCCAAAAAAAATCAGTTATTTTAGAATAACCTCTTCCAGTTGAAGTCTAAGCAAGTTTAGCCACAGGACTTAATGAGAGTAGAATTAAGTCCTTAATAGTCTACTGCTTCTACAAGTAGTGTGCATGTTTTATGCTATGTCATGAGCATTGCTCCAGCTGGCTCAGGACATGGCATCATGCCACAGTGACAAGTGCTAGTCCACCATTTTTTAGGCAGGCATCTGTGTTTCAAATTCCTGCAAGAATTAACTGGGCAGTGGGAGCCACAGCCTTGCACAGAGGCATGAAAGCTGCCACAGCTCAGGGCAGCCCATTCCCCAGGAGCTCAGAGGGAAGCCAGGGCCTCCCCGGGAGCCATCGGTGTGCATTACCTTATGCCTGGGCACGTAGGGGACTCTCATCTAGCCTCGAGGTCAGAACTCGGCAGGAGCTAAAAAACAGAGACACAAGTGCACCAGGACCCTAGGCAAGGCAGACCGCCACCCACAGTACGCGGCAAGGTCACTGCCTGCAAAGGAGCAAGGTTTTGCAAATTCATCAGCAGTATCCTACACCCGTGCAAGGTCTGAGCTTCTGCTGAATTCAGAAGCACTGCCCCACAGTCCCCCTCCCGCACACTTCTGTCCTTCCAACAGCCAGTAACACCAGAGCTGTTTCCAACCTGCGCTCTGCAGTCCAGCAAATTCCATGAACAGCTTTGAAGGTGTCTGCAAAAGCTACCTAGGCAAGCAAGACTAACAAGCAGGCCTAGACTTGTTATTATAAAGCCTATATCCCTTTTGGAAAGTGGCTGTGATCACATTATGAACACTGTACTCTGGGGAAAAAGTGCTTTTCTTCCCAGTGATGCTGGTTTCTTGTAATGTGAACCTCCAGCAAGTGCTCATTAATTCACCCTTCACAAAATAAAACTTTTGGCATTGAAGCATACAGCAAATGGTGAAATTCCAGCCACAAATACATTCTTCTCAAAATAATCCTAAATGACAAATAGCTACAAATGTAGAACAGGTCTCATATTAGGTCCTGTTTTCAGGCTATAAAAACACCAGACACTTAAGCAGGTATCCAACTCTGTGCCAGTAATCACATGCAGCCTGTGGGACTGACTGACTTGAAGTCAGCCACCTGATCAAAATATTTGGCTAAATTCTGCCTTATAACAGAACACAGCAAGTCACACAGTCACAGAAATGATGCATGAGGAGCTACAATAAAAAAAAGTACATACAATGAGAAAACAAAGATATTTGAAAACYGTATCTTAAATACAGATTCTCAGAGAGGCAGAAAACTAGGGAAAAAAAAACTTTAGAGGCCCAGTGTGTAATAATGTAGGGTTTTTTTGTTTTTTTAAGTGTGGAAGTGATGGCTGAAAACAACTTCTGTTTTATTAAAAAAAAAAAAGTTTAGACCATATAGACCCACTGAACCACCTTCGAACAGACACACAAGGCACCTGCATAATAGAGAACTATTAACTAATTAGAGGGAGTTCAGTGGAAAAACAAGGCCAAAAAAACCCACACTAATCCACGAGTGATATTTCTTTACATTAGCTATTTAGAGCTTACAGAAGACAAACACTTTCACGCTTCCACAACTTTAGCATCCAGTATGGAGATCATCTCTTGAGTAAGATTCAAGTATGATTAATAATAGCAAAGACTTGATGCAACTAACAGACATAGGACTAGAAATTTAAAAAATATACTTTATTCAGCACACAGTTCCATGAGAAAGTGAATGGCAAGTGGACTTCTATGTCCATAGTCTCCACTTAAAAACAAAGCAAAAAAAAAAAAATCCACTCAAATGAATCTTAAGTGAAAGATCATAAACAAACCTGACTGTATAATCTATTAGACAACACTGTCATGAAACAGTAAATAAAATGATTTCTTTTAAATGAGCTCTGGTTGAAGCAAGCAACTTATTTTTAAATGAAGAATCATCCATATTTTCTTAATGAAAATAATACTAAAAAGCTTTTTTCTGAAGGCATAAATAAATACATTACTTCAAAACACTGAAGAACTCCTGTTTCAGTTGAATTTTATGGAGCTTAATTTAATATCCCAGTAACAACTTAAAGGAATCAGTCACTCAAAAAAAAAAAAAACCTAAAGAGAATATTAAAGTTTAAAAAAAATCAAGAACTCCAAGTTTCAGAAATTTCCAAATTTTCAGAAAGTTACCCTGTACAAGGGTGACTCATCTACCAAATTTCAGATTTCCTCTCCAAAGAATTGAAGACACTGAGCTTCTCAATAAAAGATTTGTAAAATATAGTAATAAATATTTTAAAAAACAAACAAAATATTTTCCCATAGCTTGCTCCTGGAAACAGATTAATCCTTTTAAAGTTAACTTTTGACACAAATCAGTTTTAGGCAACTATATGACATGGAAAATTCAGCCAAAATGGTTAAAAGTTTGGCAAAACTATAAACAACTAAAACCAGACTCTGATAACAAGCATTATCAGACAACCTTAACTATAAATCACACTTCTACAATCACTTCCTCAAGTCTCCATCTTCTTTAAGAAAGAAAATATATTTGCTAAAATATTAAATGCATTATGCCCTGCATTTTTATACAGCTTTACCAAGTCCAGGCAAAATTTAACTTCAGAACAGTTTTGTCTTTTGTGTTTTATACAGCTACTTAATATTATAACATGTATTATACCCAAATTACAACCTTTCCCATTAAGAACCTATGCATTTAATATGAATCACAACTTAAAATATATATCTCTTTTGAACTCTTTTAATGATGTCTGGTTGTATTCAATAGATTGTTTACAAAATAACACAGAGGAGGTTATTAGAGTGGCTTCTATACATGCAAAGAACTCCAAGCATACTACTAAAGCAAAGAACAATTTAAGCTTAAAAAGGGTAGCTAAATTTGACAGCTGAGAATAAAAAGAGCAAAATATGTAAATAAAATCCATACAAAGATTTTGCTCATATAAAAATCAATTATCTGCGAGAACAAGCATTAAAACAACCACAACAAATTTTTCGTATCATTTGTAATAGAGTAATATTAGAGTAGTAGTATATAAAGGCTCCAATTTGGGATACTACATACACTTTGCAAAGGATTCTTTCGTTTTACTGAATAAGTAATAAAGATGCTCTTCCATGCAAAGCTGCCAACATCCAAAAGAAGTTGTATTAAGTCACTTTTCACCTTTGATCTTACGAATTAGAGACAATGCCATTTGCAATGAAAATATGCATGCACCTAACCATTTACAGCACTCATCTTTTTTGTCTCCACATCTATCATCATCATTAATACTCGCATAAAAAAGGATCTTTAAGTGAGTTTGTCTGCTCCTGATAAAATTATCTTCTTCTCTGTGGAGTATTATAACTCCCCCAAAATAATAGTAACATCAATAGCTTGTTCTGTAGCAGTATGAACAGGTAGATTTTTAGATTTCTTATTTGATACATAGGTAGACACCTACTGAAATGAGCCATGCCTATTTGGTTGGGTGAGAAATGTGAAAATATTCCACTTCTCTTACCAAAGCCTAGTCTCCACAGGTCATAACAACAGTCTGAACAGTAACAAAGCCAGTGCTTTCAGGGCACCTAGGTTTTATTCAATGCCTTGTTCAAACTAGCCCAGAATACATCTACACAACAGTAGCTAAAATACTTGCAGATACACAGAGTCGTTTCCACAAGAGAATTCTCATTATTGCATATACTAAATAAGCTTAGTGTTGTAGCAACAGTAGAAAATACTAGGAAAAATATCCTCAAATTAATCAACAGTGGACTATGAAGATAGTGGAAAATCTAAATAATAATTCCACAATTTATCACCCTGGCTTGTACAGTAAGCATAGCTTTTTGTCGCATGACTTCCCCCTGCGGAAGAATGAATAAACCAGTCCATAACTATTAATCTCCTTTACTAGGAAATAACCATTTACTGCAGGAAAACGCTTTAGAGAGATTGAGGAGGAAACATACGGTCAGAATTTCTACACAGCAGGTGGTTATGTCAAGGAGGTTGGTAGCTTTGGATGAAGCAGGTGATCTTTTTGCATGACTTCAGGAGATGAACTCCATCAAACAGCAAAAGACTGCTTTATTTTAACAGAAACATCTTTTAACAAAAATCCTGCAAAAGAACTTTAAAGAGCGAACTTTGCTTTCAGTCACTTTGGTGTAGGCTCCAGGAACAAACTCCTGTTCCACATACAGAAATAGAGGCAGCAAGGCAGTAAGAGACGTCATATATTATATCATCTTGGTAGAAGAACGCTGACATTGGTTATAACACTAAAAGATCTTTGGAAGCTGCCCATTAAACGCTTTTATGCTAATGCACTACAGAGATGGCACAAGAAACAAACCCTGCAAGTGAGTGAAATGTTTGAAACAGTACGTATTTCAAAGCACGAAATTATATTTCTGTGCCTCTGCAGCATTAATGAACACCCACCATTCAGTCATCCACACTGCTTTTTTGAGCACTTTAATGTTGTCCACAGCACAAATGCAGTTCAACTACTGAGCTGCTGAACAGCACACACATCAAAAAGTGGCCCAAAGTTCTATGTGATTTGAGAAAAAATGGTATCACCAATGTGTCTGGAGTCAAAAAATGGCACTTTTGGCTGATAATACATTTTGAATAGTCACAAATTTGTACATGATTCTCTGAAAAAAGGAATTTTTTCCTTAGTAGAGCTAGAGATCTATTTAAATAGTACCTCAGAAAACAGAATATTATATTACAGGGTAAACTTGAATTAAGTTACAAAATAATTTTACATTTTATGCAATTTTCATCAGAGAAATCTAGTTATTAATACTCATTCCAAAGAAGGCAAAGCATTTTTACAAATAACTGAACTCTGCCATTTAGGTACGTTTTTAAAATCCTAAAAAAGATGCTGAACACTTATATAACTTTCACTAAAACATAATTCATTACTAACCACAGGCTGTGAAGGGTTTGCAATTTAATTGATGAGCTGGAAACAGTATAGCACAGAATAAAACAAACAGGCAACAACACAGAGTCATGGCAGCATTATTCCATCAGACCAAAGAAGTCATTAGTTCAAATCTGTTTCAGCATCATATTTTACTTCACCTTTTTATAAATTATAATCTATGGAGAAATTACAATCAGAGCTATTTGAGGCTATTAAATCAATCACTGTTCAAGCCTTAGCTAGCATTCCATCAGCATCTCCAAAAACAACAAACTTGCTAAGGTTTATTAGATTTCCAGAGGTTGAACGCATGGAAATTTGTTACTTTACTTAATTAAAATTTTCCGTGACATAATATTGAAACCTCTTCCATGCAGTTACAGCCCCTTCTCTCACTTTCTATATAAACTAAATAGTGCAAAAAATGATGAAAGGCCCTATCCAGTGGACCGACCTACAAAAGAACTTCTGAAGACTTCAAGAGAGTTTACAGAGAGGTCAGCTTTAGGGCTACAAGTGCTTATTCTGCTACTGGTTGCTTAAATCATTGCCACTTCTTTTGAACTACTTAGGTTATCCTTCTTCTCCTAATCCTTAGCCTGATCCTGAAATATGATCCACTGGTAATAAACTGCAATAAACATCTTGATTCCATTTYCAGAATTACACCCGTATTCAAAGGTCATCTAAATAATAAACTCACCAGAACAAATGTCTCCCTTTGTTTTCAAATCCTCTCCTTACCCACTCCAGATAGCTATTTTTATTTTTTCTATGTATTAAAAGGGCATATTTTTTCCTATCTCCTTCCAAGTCTTTCCCTAATTGATGACAGAGGTAGCTCAACACAGGAAAATGAAGCTGTAACACATTCGGGCTTAGTTTCATTAGCAAGAGAAACAATAGTAGCAAAGACAAAAAGGCAGGGGCTTTAGCTAGCAGCTAAAGAAGAAATTCCCCTCGGACTCTGGGGATGCACTCTACTTGTGTTCACTGAAAGCCACTAAATCCAAGATCCAATTGGCATATGGTCTACCAATGACTTTTTGCATAATTAATCATTAGAAATCACAACTCACATTCCACAGAAGCCAATATTAACTTGAGCTGCCGTTTCTGGTCCTGGTCTACCTCAGTAAAGCGCTGGGTACTTAAAACCATGAGGGATAAAATTTGTTCTTAGTTATACTGATGTCCTCAATGGAAATATCAAGAATAATAGCCAGAAGAGTGTTTGGTGCACAATTAATATTTTAAAAGATGTTCAAATTAGTTTACCATTTATTATCTCACCATATCAGAGCTACACAGTGAAAGACATGTCTCCACATAGTGCGCACACATATTTTTATCACAAGAGAGAATAAGATTGTAGTGTTTTGCAAAGGTGATGCTGTATAAACTTGAAAAAAGAACTCCTTATTCAAACCACAGCCAAAACAAGACAACTGTGTAACACTCCTATTAGCCAGCATCCAAGTTCACCAGCAACAATGACCTCTGAAAAGGCAGATTTACTTTCTGTATTCAGTCAGCTCACAACTCTCAGTTACCAAGCAGAGAAGAAACAAGCTGCAGTCAAGATATCTGAACAGTATCTGAGTTCCAAGACTGATACTTATCACACAACTTACTATTCTCTTAACAGCTCAGGGATCCTATGATACAATATATGCCCTACTGGCACCACTAGAAACACCTTAAATAGATAAAGCATTAAACACCATCATCTAGAGTTAAAAGCAAACCAGAAATGAAAAAATGAATAGTTTCTACACCTCATCATTAACTCAATAAACTAACTGCCAAATTAAAGCACAAAGATGGGGTATAGAAAATAACCCAATTTTTAGTTTTTTCTAGGGTCACTTTAAAATTATGAGAAGATGCAGAGTTTTCTACAGCAAATATAAACTAAAATGTAGTAATAAGAAGCAGAGAAGTGGCTGATGAACAATCATATAATACAAACAATATTAACTACATTATCCTGTCTGAAAAAAATACATTACAAAATCATAAAAATGTTAAATGCACAATACTTCTTGCAGATTTTCAATCCAAAACAAAACAACTTATTACAGTATTTCTTGGAGCCTGGTTGTAATTAAATACAGGAAGGATATTAAAACTTCCAAGGGATTTTTTTTTTAAGCCACAACAGAAGGAATAAGCACAATTGCATAACTGGAACCAAATCCAAAACCCATATCCTTCTTATTTACTAGCATCATCTAAAGGACACTATTTAGATGCTGACGCTGAAAGGTCTGGAGCAGACAACTGTAAATTATCTAAAAGTAAAAAATTTCAAAGGAATTGTATGACATGGGTTAAAAGTTTATAGATGAGAGATATAGAAAGTTAGTGTTCACTGCAAAACCACATCCTAGTGGTCACTGTATCTCTCTTCAATAAAATCCTAGAATTCTATTTTGTTGTGGGGAAAGAAACCCTCTTTAGTAGTAATAAGATGTTATAGCGCTATAGGGCAAAATGTTTGATACATAAAATTTGAAAGAGATGTCTTTGAAAGATATCCTAAAAATAGCATTATGGAAAATAGGTTTTCACTTATCAGATACTTGTTCTACACAGAATGGGTAACTAGTAAACAAACCTCCCAGTCAGTGTGATATCTCTTTAAAAAGCTTCAGATCTTTTTCATTGGCAGTTGAATTCAGTTCAACGCTCTTTACCACAATTACTAGCTTATCTGTCCAGGAAATTAATATCAAAAGCATCGCCCCTACCAAAAAAGAAAGTCTTGTGCATTTCTACAAGGCACAAGGAAAAGTGGTAGCACAGATACAGAAGGAAATGTACATGCTATTTTTTTGGTATAAAATAAACAACATGTTTTTCAGTGATTTCCAATCATTTAAGTACTTTAACACCTGATTTTTTTTTTGTTTGTTTGTTTTTTAATATGGTCAAAGCCATCAATATTGCCTTATGAAGATATACTGTAAGCCTAATGAAGAGATGGATGAAAGGTGTAAGCATACTGCTACATTAGCTAAGTGCAAGAAATACTGACAGAAGACAACATAAGTCCCTGTTGTCGTAACACCATTAATAGGAGGATAGGTCGACAATGCTTTTGCTTTACACGTAGAAAAAAGGATTCCTTCTTTCTCATTATAAAATTACTATACTCCAGTGAGAGTCACACTGGAGAAAAAGTTATCATGATGCATCTGTTTGCTATCTAGATCCCACCATTTATCAACAGCAACAAGACTCTAACAAACTAAAACTCTAAAACTTTGGGTTCTTTATTGTTTTGGAAGCATCCATGAGAGATTTCAAAAGGCCATGCTTCTTAAACAGCCATCAAATGAGGAGGAGCGAGCTTTAGATATCTCAGCTTGGTATGTAAAGCCATGCTTCTTTTGAAAACATGGATCCTTCAAGAACCTAATTATATCACAGTAATTGTCTACATTTCCATTAAAAAAAATTATCACCAGAACTACTAGAGAGCACAACTTCATGGTTTTGGGCGGGGGGGGGGGGGGGGTGTTTGTTTTTTAACTATTTAGATTTTGTACTATTCTTTTTCTTTTCTCATCTTTTTTGGTACATTCACTCTTAAAGACTTACAAGTTAACACCAGGTTCATGAAAAGAAAGAAAACAAATCAGGAAAACTGTATGTTCTCAGAGACACTCGGCTATCATACATGTTTTTCTTCATTGATTTTAACACATTTTTAATAGGATTGATCACATGGGTTTGTTTTTTCTACCCCATGACCTCATCCAAAAATATTTCTTCCAATTAAGAAAATGTTCTCATTATAGTCTTCGGCCAACACTCTAAAGTTAACTCTATTATCTGAGTCCAAATTATCTAAAACAAAATATCTATTTCTGAATAACGACTTAGGTACGTACTCTATTTCAAAGTAACAACTAATTTCAGTTTAATTTACCCAACTTTAAACTTCAAAATAAATAAAAATATCCTTGCTTTGCGGTAAGAATGCCCATGTACGAAATGACTCTTGGATAAGGTCTGCATAACTATGATCTGATAACAGGCATTGAATGAGTTAATATACAAAAAACCACCAAATTATCCCTGCACTAGTTAGTACTTTTTCAGCTAAGCAGGTAGAAATCAACACCACATACCATGTTGTTGGACACTAACATCTATCTGAGCCTTCATTCCCTTTCCTGTGTATGCCAACAAGTGGCCTAATGGATGATGATGTGGAAGTGAGATGGAAATTTCAGTCTCTCTATAGAAGCACTTCTGTGCAGAGCCAAAGCCATCTCAACAAGAGGCAAAGATTCTAAAGACACCTGCAGTGGCATAAAGTAAAGTGAAAGGTAGGAGAGAATGACACCAACACCTAGCTTTATCTCTTCTTACTTTCAGCATTTGATAAAATTTGCTAATACCCAGTTTCACTATTTTTCTTACATAATCAAGCTACACAAAGATACAGAAGACTTCAAAAACAAAAAAAAACACAAATCCCAAAAGCAAAAAAAAAAAAACACCCACCCCCCCAAAACTGTGGAGCAGGGAATCAAGAAATAACAGAACAGTTCTGGAAATCACTGGAAGTACTTTAATAAAAAAAGAAATGAAAAAGATCAAGCAAAAGTTGTCATACTATAAAGTACTATAAGATAAGTCATAGAAAATACTACTTTCATATCGACACAAAATACTTAAGATTTTAATGGATATTTAAAATATTATTCTAAAGTGTTTATTACATGTTGCTAGTACAGATACCACATTTATAAGTAAATACATATCATGGAAAGTTCAGTTGCTGCAAGCATTTCTGAACAAAATAAAAAAATTATTTGTTGATTTAAGCAAGGGCTTTCCCTCCTCTCCATATCTGATTTCAGTAGGCATTAAACAACAGAAACCTTACAAGTTTCATGGATTATAATCATACAATATAATCATACAATAATATAGGTTGGAAGGGCCCAGCCTCTGGAAGTCCTCTGGTCCAACTCCCTGCTCATACAATGGCCAACTTAGAGCAGGTTGCACACTGGGAGCTGTATCACCTCCCAACTGCACTGACAGGTATTACGAAATAAAGAAATGAAGAGCAATGTGAACAAATATACAAATAAACAAAGAAGAAAACAATGGAGCATCGTCTGAGATTTGATTTGTACTGCATGCAATTTCCATATAAATTTTTAAATGTACACAAAAATGCCTACATACCATGTTGCCTGTTGCTACATACAGGTATCTACATCAGCGAGAGAAGATATCATCTGATCATGTGCAGCTAACACCAATGTTACTTTGTTTTTGTTAAGTATAAAGCGTTACATCAATGGCATTTAAATATTCCAATGCAACTTGAAGTTTTCATTATTCATGGTATATGGTACTACTTTCAAGATCAAAACACTTTGTCTTCTACAGTTTTGCTGAGATGTCTTTTAAATATGCCTAGAGAAAATGCTGCATTTCCACGCTTACTTTATTCTTTAATTCCCTGAGCCAGAAGCTACTCTTCCCGTTTAGATTACTTTGATATACTGGGAGATTCTGTCCAAATCATTCAATCCCTCTGGTAAAAATATTACCCACTGCCAAGGTCTCACTTCCTACAGTAGTCTCAAAATGATATTTTTAGGTTCAAACATCTACACAACTGAAAGCATTTTTTTTTTTTTTAATTCAGGAAGATTCAGGAAACTACAAGTAAACTGTTCTTTAAACTCCTACCTGAGATGACAAGAGATTACAGTCAATGTGCAGTCCTTTCCCCGTCTTATACCTTTGAAGCAAACCAGCCATAATCGCTCCATATGTATATAGCCCAGTAGCAAGATCTGTCATGGCTACTCCTGGTCTAACTGGCTCACCATCCTAATAAATGAAAAAAAAAAAATCCAAAAACAAAAAGTCAAAAATTTACTTTTTGTTATAGTACACTTCATACAAGACTAGATTTAAACTGTTTATACATTTCTGCATAGCAAACTTAAAGAAATAAGAGCATCTTGGAGTGAATTGAAGCAAAAAGCCTACCACTGAACAGACATTATTGCAGTATCTACACAATTCTAACTTCATCATGCTGCAAAGACTGCAAACTGTGAAAGATTTATTATGCTACTTTTTGCACTAAAAACTTCAACCCTTTTAGTCACCAAGGCCAAAAGCAAAGAGATACTGTTAGAGGCAAGAGAATCCAGTGAAGACTGAATTTCACTATGCCTGGAAGCCAAAGGCCTAAAGGATTCCCACAGTATGTTGACCTTGGTACATGCCTGTTTGAAAGGCAGAACCATGTTCACTTGCTCTCCTCATCCTCTTTTTCTCCCTCATCTCCTACTTCCCCCCAGGCAAATCTCAATTCTGTATTTTCTAGTACACGCACTCCAGGCTGCTAGTGAGAAAACAAAAACAACTCCGTATTTATAATTTCTGCCATTTTCCCCACCTCCATCAGAAGATTACAATTCTTACCGTTTTAGAAAATTAGGCATTTTTACTTTTTTCCTAAGCACCATTGCTCCCCAAACTAAAAGAGATATCTATTGTCCAATACAAAGAGTCTGCATTTCTATAAGCCTCGCATGCACAAACAAGCTACAATGCTCTACCAGTTACAGCACGTCAACAACCCATAGTAGTAGTGTGTGAGCACCTAGCCCAAAGCAAACATCAAGCAGTTCAAGTTAGCCCTAACAGTACATGGTTAAGTCAATTTACATTATCTTGTATTTGCCATGCCTGTAGTTACTGCAGTTCATGAAATAAGGTAAGCGAATATGGTAAACTGATTATCATCAGCCCCACGTAATACACAAACAGGGAATAACACAGTCCCATAAATCTGAATCTACATTTTTGTGTTTTTCTCTTTTGATTCAGATACACTTTTACTAACATATGTCTTTGCTCTCCACCAACTTGCAAAGTAAATGTCACAGATTTCAAATAAAGCAATTGTTCAAAATACTGTCAAGTCCAAGTTGGTTCATCAGAAGTGCAGAATACAAATTTTTGAAATTAACTGTCCAGTTTTCCATAATCTTTCCATAATCAAGTCATCACAGTGATGGAAGTGCGACAGTTTCTTTTTCTAACTTATATGTAGGAAAGCAATGTTCTAAAAGACAGGAGAGATGAACAAACTCAAGAAATGCTCTAATCACGCAGTGAATGTTTCATCCTGTTCCGCAGTCAGTCTATGTCCTCAGTACTTGGGTTCAGGCATCCAGTGTCTTCAAGCATCAACGCCTTCACATTCCAATTCCTGAACTTCTGACCATCACTGCAAAATTGTTGTTTCAAATAGCTTTTGTCAATATGTCATTCTTTTTGCTGGTTTCAAGGGAAGAATCTTCATTTTACATCATATTTCAAAACTTCCCTAACCATTCACATGAAACACAGCCCCTCTGTAGTCAGTGACAGAAAGACCTTCCAATTTCAGGAAAGGTAGGATTTTAACAGAGATATTTTAAATGACTTCTCCTGAGACATTCTACCACTTCTTAATCTGAAAAGTTTGAGATCCGATGGTCAGATTCTGATAAACGTTGCTTGTCTTGAAGTACAGTCCACAAGCAGCAGTACTAAAGCTAATGGGATTGTTTCACATAGTAGCAGTACATAAGTAAGCCTATCATAAGTCAACTCAAAATCAGTATAATTCATAAATAGTAACTGTTAGTCAAAGTACACATAAATGTCTTTAAACAAGTCTAGCAGAAATTCAGTAAAACCGAATTTGCATAATTATTTTAGTTGATCATATTTATAGTACTAAATGTAAATACACTTTAGTATTACAATAGAGTTGAGTACTGATAAATATAAAAAAAGTCTTAGCTTCATGAAAAAAAGAAAAAAGAAAACTTACCTTCACAATGGGTTTTCTCTTTYTCATTCCAACAGAATAATTAACATAAACCTGATGTCTATTTATATACAGCTCATTTTAAAAACTAGTCTTTAGTCCAAACAATTTTAAAAAATAACATACCATCAGTTGCATTAATAGATCRATTCTGTGATAAAAGACTGTATACATTATCCTCTACATAAGATGGGAAGGGTTATTATATTATAAAACTGACAAAATTATAAAAACAGTTTAAAATACGAAGTAATTTTTTTCCCCCTTTTTTTTTTTAAATATCAATACCATCACTCAGATTGTGGTTAGGGTTATTCTGTGACTATCTATAGCCTTGACATAAGGATGATGTATAAGCTACACAGATTTAAAGTAAACACTGTTTTAGGAAATGCTGCTTTTTTGAAGAATCCATTACTTCCTCCTTCTCCTCACTAAGCTACTTCAGCTTTTTAATAGAAAGGACAGCTCAAAGACTCCATCCATTTACCACTCTCCTTGTACACAGCTCTGTAGAGGAAAAAAGGAAGGGGATTTCTTTATTATACGCAACAGCCTACTGAGAAAATTAATTAGCACATGAGAAGTTTTCGCTCCTCAGGTCTGTCACTGAGAAATGCAAAGGGAAAAAAAAAAAAAATCCCATTTCCCCCATATTATCTGCTACAAGTTCACAGTTTGGTAAATAGCTCTCTCTTCATTATAGCCAAAATACTGGGATGAGAAGAAACCCAAAAGATTTAAGAATTTGCAAACAGACAGGCAGCAACATTCTTAGTTTGAAAACATTTCCCACTGCTTTCAAAGTGTCATTAATTTCACCCTTGATGGAAACAATTACACTTTAAAGATACAAAAATGAGGACTATTTAACAGATTGTTACATATGACTGCCTTTTTCAAGGCTTTGTTCCAGCATTTCCTTCATCAGGTACTAAACTACCTAATTTTTTTAATGCAACTTCCTTTGCCCAAGTACAAAGTTAACTTTTATTTATAAAAATACCGTTACAATTTCCCCTTATGGAACACTGCTAAGTTTGAGAAAACAAACTATTAGAAATATACTGTTACCTTATTTTTAGCATTGGCTTTATTTAATTTCATGCTAACACTCCATAATCTGTAATTCTGTAGCAGACTAAATTGGTCTTTTGAGTAAGGTACATGAATAGCTGCCATCTTTTACCCCTTAATCACCTTTTAATGTCCACCCTGTGTCAAAAAACAGCCTTTTTGCAACAGGATGCACAGCTGTAACTACTGTGGAATGGATTTGTTTAGATTTTCATCTCTATCCCCTGAAAGAAGGGCTATGAAGCTGCTTTATATGGAGGATGAAACACCATACATACAGGTGTACCATTCTTTACCGGTAAACCTTCTTATCACAGATGGAGCTTCTGACAGCACAACAGTACTTTTGTGTAGATAATGTTAAACTAGTTCGCTGAGCTCAGTAATGATCTATAAAAAAGGCTTTTCTTCAAGCAAAGTTATTATTTAAAGACATAAAAAGCTCCCCCACAGCCTCTAAGTGACATTAGTAGGCTGATAAAAGGACCAAGGATAGACCTAGTCAAGGAGAATGTGCTTTCAGCAAATAAAGTAGCCACCCAGGCTCAAGGGCTGGGCTGAACTCTAATTACAGGCAGCTCCAGGACATCTCCTTCGCTCATTCGAACATATGAAGATTCTCTCCTGCTTTGTATTGCTCAATCTTACCCTCAGTTTACACTTTTATTCACAAGTTTTGACGTTTGCTTAATTCCTTACAATTTGTCAACACATTCTGGCCCAGAGAAAGACACCAGACATTCTGGGAGCTTCCCTTCCTGAGCCAAACGAAGAGGAGGACACCTTTTTTTTTCCTTTGGACATAATTTCTCTTTGTAGTCTGCCCAAATTTACATCAGCAATATAAGAACAATCCAGTCAAAATGGAAATTGCTTTGAAATGACATGCTTAATAAAAGTATCCTAAGTCCAGTAGTCTTTACAGACAGGAAATAGCTGCTGAAGCTAATATGAACCAGCAATAGCTATATTTTTTCAACAGCTCTGAGCTATATACCACGTGTACTCTTGTTGCAGCTTGTTTGTTTATTTTTAAGCTGAAGAATTGCCCCTCTGGTATTGTAGATCCCAATCATGTCTTGCTGTCTTGTGTTCAGTGAAACAAAATGTTTCTTCAGCAAGAAAGAATGCTTACTGAATAGACTGAACCACCATAAAGATACCCTGAATATCTAAAACAATGTGTAATAATACACTTGGAGTCGGAAGGGGAACTTGTATCCAATTCTTCTTAAATTAAATTCAAGTTATTGCTTTAATGAGTCATAGAAATTTTCATCAAAGGAATATTCATCTGGCACTGATGTATCTGAATACATGAAGTAAAAGCTTTCTGTTCATCAAATATGAAACTTGAATGTGCTAAGTGTTTAACCAGGAAAGTATCTATAAATTATGCCTCTCAGGACAATAAAAGTGTCATCAGTGTAAGCTCGGTCCTTTTAGCATATTTTAATTTATGTAAAGAAAAACTGAATCTGGCCTGAAGCATCTACTTTCATTTCAAAATGGCTTTGTGGTACAGATTTAGACAAAACAGATTCCCCACTCTGGCTTGTACATTTCCATAAACACCCTAGAATTCCAGATTCCACAGTTGTCTCACATTTCTAATACAGAGGCAATCCACTGCATATATGAGAGTTTGAATTCCATGTAGCTTTGTGTATTTACAGATGAAAACATGGCTTAAAGATAGAATTTTACTCAGCACTGAATGCGTTTGGTTTTGTACAATCAGCAAAAACAACAGCAGCACAAATGCAGTTGTTTGTGCCTGCAATTTTGTAGTACCACAAGAGTTATAGTTTAATTTCAAGGTTCAGAGCTTAAATTTGCTAGAAAACATTTCAAAATAATCAGCAGTAAGTCATTTCAGTAATAGCTATTTCTTAGCAAAAAACTTTAAGCTACTGGAAATTTCTTTATGCAGGAATTCTCTCACCGATCTTAAACTCAGAGGTACAAAGCATATAGTCCTTTCTCCTTTTCCACAGTTTTATCTCCTACTGTGCACCAAATGGGGTATTATTCTGTATCTTTGGTTCATTCTGCTTTTGTATTACCTTTTTTCTTCCTTCAGTATCTTCATCATCTCCTTAATTGAAAGGTAACTTGGAAAAAATACATGTATTAGTCAAAAACTTCTATCTCTTTGCATCTGTGATCTCTTTGCTATCTCAAAATTACAATGCTACATGAACATAAAGTATTGAAGGAAGAGAATATTACATATGTGACAAACTTAATGAATGTTTAAGTTTTGTTCAAACTCCCATGCCAGTAAACTATTGATTTCACGGTTTAATATCATAAGCTCACTAACTGGAGGTATGTCAACTCACTACCCAATAAAGCTAAGCAATCTGCAAAAGTAAACTGCTTTGAGACATTAAATCAGTAGCCAGATGGTTGGAATAAATTAAAATTCACAACATGAAATTTTCTAAGCTAAAATGGAATATATATTGCTATTAGTTCCATCCATTTAAAAATGTCAGAACACTGAAGAGCTGTAAATATGTATTAACATACTTTAAAACTAAGCACCTCAATGATGTATGTAGATGCTTTGTTGCTGCTGCTCAAATTCAGTATGATTTGTTCACTCCATCAGCTAAGACCTCAAAGATCATCCTACAAGTACACTCAGTGACTTGTTTACTGAAAGGAAGTTTTCACAGAGCACTGTTATACTGACATTATGCTGATTATCTATGGCTACCACAATGCAATAGAAAAACTACATCATATCTGCTAGAAACTCTTTTTTCCTCCAACAGTTCATGAGACAAACATTTGCAATTTACTTTAAGCTGATTTCTAGCGTATACTTCAAATGTCATGTTAGTATGTGAATTCTCTGTTATCTGATCAACAAATAACTCAAGATTTAATTAAAAAAAACATACAAAAGAAAGTAAGATTCTTTTTATTTTGGCCTCTTCTCTACATGCTGACTGAAACAAAGTTTTCCATTTTTTTCAGAGCTGGTTCTGTTTAAAATTCCACAAAACTCAGTCACATGTACATAAATGTAGATTTACTTTAAAATAACAATGTATTATTAATAGTAAACTTTCAAGCAAGCACACAGTATTTTAAAACCACTTGAGTCAGTTTCCACTACAACAGCAAATGGCACACTTACATCTATAGTGCTATTGACCATCAAAGCCTTCAAATCAAAATTGTCCCTCTATACATCAGAAAATGGTTTTGAGAAAATGATGAAATAAAATAAGAGAAACTTCAAAATGAAGAAAAATAAGTAGTAAGTTTTGGCATGTTTATTTTAATCAGGCAAGAGAATGACTAAGTTTGAACTGTTAAAAGCCCCTGATGAATAGACAGAACGGTTATTAAAAATGATTAAATGATTCTTATGATTACATTGCCTCAAGTCCTGGTGAGGTGATGAGAACATCTGGATTTCCAGCATAGATCTTAACACAACCTTTTAGTAAAATCCATCTTCATAACAGCCATGGAGGAATATTACTTTCATGATACAACTTAAATCCACAGTAAAACACTTGTATTCTCTGTCATTTACATAATCACTGAAAAGTTTTAAAAGAGTCCTTTTTTTTTTTCAACTTTTGAACATATTTTCCTTTACTCAGTTGGTACTAGCAACATTTTCCCTTTTGTAAAGTTTATAATTGCATCTAATCTTGTTTGGTACATTTTCAAGTGTGTATGAAGTTTCTGGCATTGTATTGGAAGCACTGACCTTCACTCTACAGGCACCAGGGTCAAAATATAAAAAAAGGTTAATTATATTACTGTGATTTTTCCAATGTTATAATCAGTCCATCCGGGTTAATGCATATGTGCCTCATGCATGTGTCTGGGATATTTGAACAGAAGCGTCCATGACAACCACATTCAGCTTTGCATCCCCTTTTGTTATGAGATGACACATAATGGTCAAGCGAAGTAGGATCAAGTTTCTCCATCCCCACTACAACCTCCCATTCCTGAAGTGCGAGATTTGAGATTAACATTTACTACAACCAGTTGTTGTGTTACAGTTTCTCCTCCTATGACTATGTATCACCAACATGGCAGCAATGGGCTGCAATGGGATAATATGCTCTTAGGATACCAGGCATGAGATGTTTCAGCTGCCTCAATCAAACAATGCTTGACTTTTTTTTAGTTTTGTATAGAAAGGAGGACTCTGGTAACAGTATTTGCCTGAGGCACAAGAGTTCCGATGTTTGCCATTGTTCTCAGTAAAAAACAAGTCTATTGGCAGGGATTCCCAAAGGCAGAATATCAATCCTACTGCAGAGTTATGCCCAGATTATTGATGGTTAGCTTTCTACAACCAGCTAAAGAAAAATCTGACACTAAATAAGGAAACTTGATGAGCTCCTCCTTTATTTAGAGCATGCAAGTGTCACACTTTCAGCAAAGATCTGCACTACTGATTCCAGAGGATCAGAAGCACCACCGCAGAGAGCTAGCTAGTGTTTATGACACATAGAACAGACCTACAACACTACACCACTTGGGAAATGATGTTTGGAGATGACAAACCCTGAATCTGCAGGTGATTCAAGCTGACTTAAAYGCCTGTTTCAGCAGCATTCTACATATCCACGAAATCCAGATACTAAGCTATCTTCGTAGTGCTTCGATTATCAAAGATCTTGTATATCAATGGGAATAGCAGCACATAAAGCTTTTCCAGAGCCACTAATGTCATTTCTCCACTTTTTTTCCAAGCAGGTTGGATGACAGTTTGTCAGAGTCATTTGTAAGGCTCCGCAATCCCCTCTTTTAAAGAACTGGTGTATTCACCATATCAAGCATGTGTGAGACTTCTCACACATAACTATAGTTCCCACATCCAGATGTCTACAATGTACCTACTAATATCCCGAATTCAAGTGGCCATTAACAAGCTAGCAATAATTTGTCAATAATTTATTCACTGGAAATTTAGGATACCATTTTCTTCCATCTTCTCAGGTATTTCAAATGCTTTGCTAGCCTGGAGTGAGATACTCAAGGGAGATAAGCCTTATCATTTTCTTAGAATCACAGAGAGACTACCTCCTGTTGGACTCAGGAGGGCATGTATAATATGGTTGCGTTAGCGTGAGCTAACTTAATTCTGTGCAGTATCAAGACTTAGCACATGGCAAAAAGATTCTACTAAATTTACAAGTTAAGCACAGTACCTCATGCCCTGTGATATGCATGAGACCAGAAACAGCAGCTGCAATAGAGTCATACCCTCCTCTCTGAACCATTGGACCAGTCTGACCATAACCTAGAACAGAAAAAGAACAGTTAGTAATTCAGTCAAGGATGAGTACGGAACAAACACATTTTACTATTTTGGAACGAAAAGGACCAACTAGTATTTCTCATCAGCTTCTGTTCACAAGTTCTCCAGGTTGTACAAACCAATGAAAGCTATAGTCTATTTACTCATGCACATTTTTAAGAGTAAACCTGCTGTTTCTATCCTATGCTGGCTGATGATGTGTTTGATCTTAATTCTGCATAGATTCCTGGCCCTGCTAAGTTTCATTCACTATGGATGGAATTCTTTTTAAATTTACCGAGGTTGGGACTCATATGTCACTTCAGGGGCTCTGTGGTAACCCTGCAGGCCACCAAGTGCTGCTCCAACAGGGCAAAGATTTCCCATGGAGCCTATGTTACATCTCCATCACCATAAAGATACCTTGAATACCATATGGCATCTAAAATCATGACATTATAATTTAGACACATGAATTACTTCCCCTTACTTCTCTCACTTCATTCCACATTATTTAAACAGTTGCCTTCAAAAAAAAAAACAAACAAAAAAAAAACAACCACACATGCTATTTGTGACAGAGGGCAAGTACAGTCCTTTAGCAAGCATACACAAATTGTTTCCCAAAAAAGTCTCAATGGTATAATTTTTTTGAAATGCCAAAAATGCAAAGCATTTTTATAGAAATGTTTAAATACAATTTTGTTCAGCTGCAGAATTAACTTAGAATTAACAGCTCAGTAGAATTAACAGAAAATGCTCTTGCTTTTCTCTGTTTTACTTCATCATGTTCCTCCAGCAACAACCTTACAATCTTCCAGCTGAGGAGTTCTTCCTGGATCAACTGAAGAGATTACAAAATCCAGATTATCAACCCTATCCCTCTGCCAGGAATTACTGTGCATTGATCAAAATACAGCCTAATAATTTAAGGTTGAAATTGAAGGCAGTTAATGCACTGGGCCTGTGCAATAAAATGGCATTAAGCGGCCAAAAAAGCCAATACTGACTGCCGTTTGCTCTTTCTTCTATGGAACCAGTGATCACCAGCACAAGGGGGAGAAGATAGCAGGGAAGCAGTAACATGTTTGAATCCTATTATTAAATCTAACAGAAACTGTCAGAGCCCTTAAGAGTACATGACTTAAGTCTCTCCTCCTTAAAGAGGTGGAAAATTCAAAAGCTGTTCTCATGCTTTCTTTTTTCTTTCTGTGAGGATAGTTTTCTTAACTGTGAAGATAGTATTAGAATAAAAATATACCCTCATATACTGCAAGATAAAAAAACCCTGCATCTCCTAAATTCCTTTTAATGTCTTCCAGAATACTCTTCTGTATATACAGACTGACTGTTTGGGAGACATGAGAGTCTGAAAGTTGGCTTTGTTGATTACTGCATACAATTAAAAATTACTACTCGTCAGGGTAACCTCCTTCAGTCTTCCATTTGGACCAATGTCGTCATGTACAAAATCCAGAAATGATCCCTCACGTACAGTGTGAAAGAATAACAATAACTTCTAAACTGGAAGTTAAAGTACTTTGTTACTCCAATTAATATTTAGTCAATCATACAAAGCAAAAAAATGTCCACCAGACATACCGATTTCCCCATCATGCCACCAAATACCATAATTACCTGATAGGACATTTCTTCTGGGAGACATCAGATCCAAATAATTCAGGTTAAGGAAGAACTCAACTTCTACACTCGGCAGCTACAGTAAAAAGTCAGGATAGTACAACCAGCACAATTACTTTGTCAGTGTATCCTCAAAACAAGCATTTCAGAAGAGAGGATTCAAAAAAAAGACTTTTCTCATGGTCAGATCTGTATCCTAGTAACTTCACTACACACACACACACACACACACAAAATGGGGAAAAAAAACCACCCAGACTCCATACTAATTTACCTAGTTCTATTCAAGATAGAATTGTTGTCTCTGACAACAGATGACCCTAAAGAGCAAAATGTGACCTTTCCCTTCATATGTACACGCTTACGCTTACCAAAAAATAAATGTTTTCATTCTCAAACATAACAGCAATAGCAAATATGGTGCATCTGCCCAAAAATGCTCTGACTAGTTCTAACTATGCATATACCATTATCTCATCACTTAAATCATTTAAATGTGTGTGGGCCCACTTCAAAAACGAAATCTTGCTCAATAAAAAAAAAAAWATATATACCCAAAACAGCTTTAATTGAATAGTGAAAAGCATATTGAAATAAGTGAGAAATTATGCACTGGCCTCAAATATTAACAAAGAAAAGACATCTCAACACGTCTGCTCACACAAATGTTTTCATAAACAGAAAACATCTGAAAATTAAGCATTTAGTATGTAGACAGATGAACTATAAAAATTCCTTGTAGTGTTTCTCCAGCAAGGACAAACACCCATCCCTCAAACACAGAATTCAGGAAGAGCAACAGTGAGCAATTTCTGCATTTTTCTGGTGGTATTACAGAAATATATATTGCAAGTCCTCTTCACACATGACAACAGGCTTATTTCAACACAGAAGTTATTTGATAGCTTTCTGGTTAAAATTAAAAGTCCTAAGGAACATTTAGCTAGTTTCCAAAGATCACAACAAATTAAAGAGAAAAATACACAATGCTATCTTCGATTTGAAGTCTGAATTCATGAAGATAGCGTGGAGACAAAAATCTGCTGTCACTGAAGGTGGTTTGCCCCCAGGAAATATGGACCTAGAAAATGCCTCGGAAAAAGAGGTAGCCATCTAACTGTAAGAGTTAAGTGACAAATATCTGTTTCTAAAAGTGAAAAATGTCATTATCCAGACAAATAAAAAACAAAGAATGAACATTATTATTCTGATTATTGACCTGTGTAGTTTGAGGAACCCTGTGCAGACATTTTAGAAATATCTATGAAAACAAGTACAAATAAGTTTGAGGGAGAGTACAATTACATTCAGAAAATTTTCAGTCTGGTGCACAAATCTCACCACAACTTTTTACATAGATATATACACACACACACTTATACATGTATGCATATATAAAACAAATACATAAAAATATAACAGTTCCACACAAAGTTTAATTAATGTTCATCCAAATAGCCAGCTTTCTCTCACACCTGAATTCAGCACATAAAAGCACAAATTTGCGATCATACCCTAAGAATTGGTTCCTGCTTAGTGTAACATAGTCTGGGGATGACCAAGTTTAGACACAATGGAAAATACTTTAGCCTAAAAAGGTAGTCCCTGTTGAATGACTGGAAGGCAGAGGTCAGGTAGGTTATTAAACGGTTGTCAAGTCTGAGGCTGAACTGAGTTAGAGAAATCTCATCTCGCTCTTGCTTTGAACTGCCCTCTAGTGGAGCTTAGCTCCTTAGGCTACGATCTATACTTGTGGAGGAGAGACAAAAGGGTTTATTTAAAACTTAATTTAACAAAATTGAGGCTTTCCCAAATCATTTCAGTTGAAAATGGAGCTGCATCAATGCCTGATCTTGGAAAATTTATTTCTCCGTTGATTTTGCTTAGGAAACATGTAAGGCTTCAGATAGCATGTAATATGGACACTGGAAAGAACCAAGAAAATAAGTTGCACCTTCCTAAATTCCCATTCTGCACTTTGCAGTAGGAAGGCACAATTATTCTGATACCCTCTACATCTTCATCTCCCCGGAGCTCTCAAAATTGCCTCCTTATCAGCTGTTTTGCTTTACTGCAAGTTTCACATCAGTCCAACGATCAAACTGGTTATGAGGCACGATAACACCCAGTCAGATCTCCAAGTGCCTTTCAACAAATTGTCACTGTCAAAGCATTATTTAATTCGCACAGCAAGCATTTGAAACTACCAGGAATGCAAACGCTAAACATCCACCGAAGAAATACCAGCTTGTTCAGCATAGTCACTCACACCTAAATCTTGATGTACCTGTCCTGATCATTCAGACAAATCTATTTTCTACATAATTGTCTTTCCTGTGAGGAAGGTAAATGAACAGCGTATGAGACAAGTATGAAAGATCATGTCTGACTGGCTACCTTGTGCCAGCTTAAAGGAATCACGCACCTATGATCACGGAAGGCAGCTAGAAAGCAAATCCCCCCCATGACTCAACGTGCCAGACAAGCATGGAGAAAGTGACCTTACTGCCTATGTTTAACACCCCCATTTTTCAGAACTTCCTGGGTAACTAGAGACAAAACAAAACACATCACTACCAAAGCCATCTTGGATACGATTTTTCAGTTGGAAAATTAGAGGGAGAATATTCTTAACAAAGATCTCCATCATCTTCCTTTAATAATACGCAGCATAACACACATTGTGGGAATATTCAAAGTGAGGCATGCTTAATGTGACACAAGAATAGATGGTTCTCTGCTCCTGAATCTTTTTTTTTTCATATTTAGGGAAAAATGACAATTGAAGTTTCATAAAATAAGGAATGAGATGAAAAAGCAGCTAAGAGGGAGTAATAAGGCAGCTCACAGTAACAGCTGAGGGAATTCTAAAAACAACCAACATTACAAAAGCCTACAGTTGCTTGAAGGCCAAATCTTCCACACAGAGCAACAAGAGAATACTCAGATGCTTAAAAAAATATTTCTCCAGCTAAACTGAATATATCATATATAATATATCATATATCATATATAATATATCATAATATCATATCATAATATATCATACATAATACCACAAAGATCCTCATCACTAGCTAGAGGCATTCCAGAAGAAGCAACCTTATGTAAGACTATTTACCAAGGAAATCTTCATTCAGTTGCAAAAGAGTTCTTAACAAATAAGTTTCCTCTAAATACTGGCAATTTCAATTAAAACTGGAAGTGAGACAACTGCTATTACCTGGTTATATTACATTATACATTAATTACTGCATCACAACAATTCCTGACAAATGGAAGAACTGAGAGCATTTCTTTTCCCCAGATTTTTTCAGTTGGATCAGAGACACCAAGATACTAACTGCTCTTTATCTGGAAATAAATCTTAGCTACTTCTCTAGGATTGGTGTGGCATTCCCGCTCTGACGAAGCTTTGGCCAATTGGTCAATTAGTCTGAAACTCAGGAGAAATCACCTCTGGCACAATGAAGTTCACCACCTCTGTGATTAGTGTTTGAGTGCCACATGATGGCATGCAAGCTTTAAAACATACCACTGGAAAACTTATAATATTTACAGGCAACATATGGGGCAAAAGTTTGGGAAAAAATAACATGTCATAACAAACTACTGTTAGTTTATCCACTTAAATACAATCAAAATTGTTAGAGTATACTTACCACATGAGAGRCATACTTTACTTTGGAACCCACCCTAAATGATTCTATTCTGAGAAACAGAAATAAATATTATGAAGTGAGAAAGGTCAGGCTGAAGATTAGGAAAATGTAATAACACTAAAAGCTATTAGACTGTAGAAAAGTGTTACTAGTGAAGTTGCCAAGTGTCACATGCTCAAAAATGTTGCAYTAAATTTAAAAAACGCTAGCAAATACTATTTCCAAGAAGAACACTGTTAGAATAACAGACTAATGTGCCTTTCCAGATTTAGCTTTATAATGCTAACTAAATGTTAATGCTAATGTTAGCTACAACATAGCTTTATTTTATTTTTGCCAGATGACAGTGGGATTTTTAGCTACATTTATGACAGGCATTCTTCATAAATTTTAAGAAAGCAGGCAAACCAAATAAACAACTCTGTCCCAGACAGAGTTCCATGTGTCCGTAGATCCTATGCTATTCCAAGATGTGTACTGAATACACATTTGGACACTCCGTTTGCTTACTTAGGAGTTACTGATGATATGATGACAGAATTCCTAACGTGTATAAAAACAGATCATTTTGCCTATGAGCTGCCTGAAAGCATCTGGGATAAACAGACACCAATGTTTTGCAAGATCATCACTTAAAGGACAACCAGCTAAAAAATGATTTCTTTTTAAGGTAGGTTATCTTTACTTCATTTGGAATTTTTTACAAGGGTTCAAAACCACTACTTTTATTTCTCAAGTTCTTGTACATTTGACTTGTATTTGACAGGGTTTAATGCTTTCCCCAGGAGAGTCAATCACTTGAATGTAGTTCACACCTTCCACAAAGCAACAGAAAAAGAGGCAAATCTTAAAAAACAAGAAAGCATGACTAAGACCACAGAAACTATAAGGTAGAAATAAGAATTAGTGCAACACTGCAATTACTAATTCTTTTTTGCTTTTTAAATAAGATTTGCTTTCAAACTAATGATGACCTTGTAATTAATTGCTACAGGAAAATATGAACATGATATTCTGCGCTATAAAAAGGAAGGTCAGCATTTCTCATGATGACCTTTGTCCAAAATATTAGTATCACATGCTAAAGAAAACCAAAACCCATCATTTCTGCACTTCTTCATGATTTGATAGCATGATAAAACTTTATAAGACAAAATGTAAAACACATTGTACTAAAAGAGAGAAAAAACCCAACACAGAGACATGCTGTCAACACAGACCAATTCCCTGTAGCTTGATTCCCACATGACAAATAACATTATAAAGTCAGTCTGTATGGGATATTCTGAGCAAAACACAGAAAATATGTTCAACATAGGCATTTCTACAAACAGGGACTAAATATTGTCACAAATTCAATCCAGATAGATGGCTATCCCTGCTGAATAACAAATTAATGAGAAACACCTTTTGACTTGTTCTATTGCCAAAAGAAAATATTCAATTAAAGACAGCTTACATCTTTACTTAATAAAGATTAATGAAACAAGCAGAAGAACACAAGCAATTCTCTGATGAGAAAAGCCAAAAATCTAACAGATGCATTATATGAAAGTCTGCAAAGTCGGAGCTGCCAAATATGTTAGCAAAACAAGTAACGACTTTTGGAAAATGCTTGCCATGTGTTGGTCAGAAGGAAAGGAAGTACAGCTTCCTGGGTAGGCAAGCTTACAGGAGATCAGAACCGATACGGAAAAGGTGAATTCAGAGCCAATAGTCAAGAGAGATGAGAGGAGTGAAAAATAAACTTAAGTCAGCAAGCATCAAAATCTGACCAGCAGTCTGATAAACACACTTCATTTCCCAACTGATGATTGTGAATATGTATACGTTATATCAATTACTTTATTGCTTTTAACACATGCTGACTTAAACATTTTAAGCCTGAATTTTAAACAATATCATGTGCTATAAATTGGAAGGCAAAGATAAAATAAAATGATTAAATCATATCCAAAACTTTCTGCAAAGATTTTGCTACTGAAAGACTCAAAGGGGACAAACAATAGCCTCTGCCAGATGTCCAGCTCCATTCAAGTTTAATGTGATCTRGGCACCCAGATCCACTCGACTCCTCTGAAAACCCCAACCATGCTTTTGGAACGCAGCCATGGGCTGTTTCAAACTATGCAAGTCTGGACTTTACCAGGCTTTTCATCAGGCCTGCAACTTCAGGGCCATGTTTTCTAGCTCTTCAACATGCTAACTACAAGTCAAGAGAAGGCAGATCTTCCCTGCATAACCTAAGTTGTAATTATCTAAGAGATGCTACTACCACTCTTGTACCCTGAGTCAGCTAAAATTTAACTAGTCACACACTGAGTGTCAAGGTACAAGTGGCTTCCGCATCAACCTAAGTGGAAGTGCATTTCTACATGACCTCAGAAATCAAACAAGACTCAGCACCCGTTTTCTGAAAACAAAATTTTGATTAAAAAAATTATACTCCTAGAAACCCCCCTTTCCCCCCTTCTAARGATGTTGAGACACCCCTAACTTTCCTAACACTGTTTTTGGTTTATACATATATGTCTAGCTACATACTCTTAGAGGTAACAACTTGCTCCTGGCACTATACCTATCCTGCTTGGTATAGATAGAGTTGATCTTATGACTACAAATACTTGTACTGTAAATACTCAAGCGAATTTTAAAATAGTTAGACCAAATACTGCTAGCAGTATAGCAGTGGCATTACCCCAGAATCCATCACAGGTTGTAAAACCTTTGTAGAAACTAGCTAAATACTTAAATGAACTGTGTATTAATCTTTATGCTGCCTCACCTGCTTTACTAGAAAACACTTTCCACACACACCTGCCTTTGCTGTGTTATTATTCCTAATGTAAGGGAGGAAATGTTTGTCACAAACATCTCATTAATGTTGGGAATAAGCCAGGAGTCCATAGAAAGACTACATACTTCAGTTCAAAAGATACTACCAATCTTGCTATTTCTGTAGTTGATAAATTTATAAAACTAAGGAGCACCTGTAAGCTGCGCTAAGAATATTTACAGTTCTATGGGTAAACAGTACCGTGTCAGGATAAGCTTAGAGAAATCTCAATTCTAAGGCCTCAGATACATGATAATATCTGATAAAGATGTGATTTTCCTATGATTAGACAGAATGTCAAAGTAACTACTTAATTATGTAATTACTTCTCACCTGAATCAGGCAACATTCATTCTAAAATGCTGATTATCTCAACAGACCTTCATTTGGTGTGAATACACATAGTTCTGCTGACAAACCAACCTTTGCAGCTATGTCCACTCATAGAAACTGACCTTGTTCGAGCATTGCATTGCACTGCATTGCTGTGTGTGCGTGTGTTATAACCCTGTATTTTTCCTCCAAGTTCAAATAGGCATCCCTCTAAGGGGCATTAATTATTACTAACTGAAGTTGGAAAAGTATGCCAAATGAACTCAAAATAGGTTAAAAACAAAACAAAAAAGCTTTCCAAAACAGAAGTCTAAAATTTAATTCCCAAAAGGGATTTTTAAGTTATATGTAATATATTCTTAAAACTCCAGGCTTCCTCACAACCCAGTAACTTTACTGCAATAATCTTATTGAAATATTTTGAGCCCGACTACAGTTTTTTGGTTTATACACACAAAACATGGATCAAACAGTTCAACCCTTATCCAGCTTGAAAAATGAGCACCTACCTCTTATTTCTGACATCCAGAACTCTAAAGTGAGTATCATTTGCAGTCACAACCTAACATTAATTTTTATCCAACATAGTAAAGGTGTAAATCCCAGTTTGATGGTTAAATGAACTGTAATCACACACCAGATGGAAGTGGAAGTCTGCAGTAGCTTACCAGGATGTTATAGCCTAAGAGTACACAAAGAAAAGTTGAAAGAGTCTTTTTTTGGAAAACCATATGAAAATGAGCTTGAATATTCTTAATGTTAATATATTCCCTGATACAATATATTGTTAAATATGATATTCACTGATCAGTTACAGGAATTCAGCATGCAGAATGGTAAAAAGTAAATGAGTCCAATTACTCAAGAGACATACATGTAAGAACAGATTAATTCAGTCATTATTTATTATCTGAACTTAAATATTTTTCTCCTAACAAATCTTCCCAGTTGACTCCTTAGCAATGGGCATATGTGAAAAGAATCTTCACCTTCACAGAACAGATATCTGTAGGGGATGCAACTGATATTCCACATCCTGGTTATTTTCCATAAAGATGTTTTTAATACAGTTACCTCTAATCAAATTCTCTGACTTGTATCTTGTTGATGAGAAACAGCTTTCAAAAAAATAAAACAAAACATACAAGATATAACAGGATAACAGAGAAAGAGAAAGGAATGTCCAAACAACTGAACAAAATTTTGATTGGACAAAGTACTCCAATGATCTTGGGACATCACTTTGTGAAGGTTGTCATAACTGCTGTGAACTTAATAGAATTAGAGCAATTTACAGCAGCAGAGGAAAAGGAATCTGAATTTCCAGAGCATGTATTTAGTTTTTTCAATTCTCATGTTAAGAGAAGTTAGGACACATCATGAAATGCACATCTATATAYCTTAGGATCATGACTTTAATTTGACAGAAATAAAAGAAACCGACAATCGCGTCATATATCATGAGCAGGTTTATTGTATGAAGAATATAGTTTTATATGAGTAAGCATCTTGTAGACACAGCTTCATATAATTGTTTTGAAAATGTACTCTCAAGAGAGGTTACAAAATTTTGCTTTTATTTCTCCCCGCCACCATTCTCCTCTTGAAAAGCTATTCAGAGTTCACTGCGATACAATTTCACTGTGTGCATGTATTCTGATTGGTCAATAGCGCTATTGTGAAGTACCGAGGGAACTTAATGTGTTTTTCTTCTACTCCAGCCTTAGTTGCTCCCTATAACTTTTAAAGCACCATAGTTTCTTCTTTGATAGAACAAATGAATATATAAAAAAAGTCCAGAGGAAAAAAAACGAGTTATTCCTGATATATCCAAAAGATAGTGCTGAGAGGGACTTCTGGAAGTTCACCCCACTGTCACAAGACACCAGTATCTATGCCCAATTTCATTCCTGACAGACGTCTGTTCTTACAGAATTCCAGTGATGATGATGACAACTTCACAACACATGCAAGGAATCTATTCCTGTTAGAAAGCTGTCCTATCTGTTAGAAAGCTTTTCTTAATGTTTAACTGGAATCTTTTTGCTGAAATTTAAATGATTACTTTTTGTCATATGTGTTACAAACATGGAGAACAGATCATTCTCTTCTCTTTACAAGAGCTTTTAGTTATGGAAGGACTGTTATCCACAAACCTATTCTCTTTACAACCTCACTTTGTTGTAAAATCTGCAACTTTCAAAGTTTTCTCTACAAGACGACTTGCAGACCAGCRGTTTTCAGCCAACTTTGTCATAAACAGTGGGATACAGAATGCTTTTACTGTTCAAACAGATGGAAGAGTGCCAGATACTGCCACCATTTTGGTTTCTATAAATGATAGGACACAGGCTATTTTTCAATAATTTGTGTCTTCTTCCACACCCAAAACTGCCAGTAGCTAAAAAGAAGACAAAGTGCTTTATTTTATCACAGTATTTTCAAAACAAAATTAATAAAGACCATATGCATACTGGGAAACATTTTTAGGTCAAGACAAGCTTCTTATGGTCTTCCTACCAACCTAATAATACTCACAGAAAATACAGTGAATGGGCACATCAAAGACTCATGATCTTTGTACCATCTAATAAGTCATATTGATCAGTTTCTTTAGTGAAGTCTCTAAACCTTGTCATTTTAACAATTAAAAAAGAAAAAAAACACACACAAAGAGAAATCCCACAAACCTCTCATGAAATAATCCCATTGTGCAAGAAGAAAGATTAATGAAACAACATAAAGCAGAACAGAAGATTACAAGACAGGCTGTTTTCTGAAAATAATTCCTTTTGAAATCAGAATAGAAATCTTTAATAACGATTCAAATGTTTGGTGATCTTCCCTGGGTCTCCTCTTTAGAATACTAAAACTTAAACAGAATATATACTGTTTTACAAAAATCTGTTACAAGGCTTTTGAAGCTGCTTAAAATCTTCCAGCTTTATTTCCGTTAACTTAGCTAGGCATCAGTCCAAATATAATAGCTATTGAAAAATAAACCATCAGTGTCTCCACAATTGCACTGTGTTGCTATGTTGTTCATATTCAGGATTTCAGCATCTAATCCGATTTCATTCACTGTAAACTAACCCAGTGTCAAATCTTACCACTCACAGGCTCTGTCTGCTATGGTATTCTTCATTAGGTCAGAGTCCAAGAGCCTGAAGTTTCAAATTTTATACAGAATACCTCTAATTTCAGTGTGCTTATATTACAAGAACAAGCAATGAACGCGAATTTGTAAAACTACCACTTCCATACACAGCTGAAACTCAATACTGAATTTTAAGGCTAGGAAGATTTACAGCTTGATCATTAAACTTTGGGTTCTCCTTCCTTGTTCAGTATGAAGCATGTACAAAGTGTTTCAGAATTACACTCAGTTTCAGCTGTTTCTTATTCCTAAAATCATTCGCACTATTTTGGAGAGTCAGGCTATGTGTGACTGAAGAAATAATAGAGTAAAAAAAAAAACAACACAGCACTCCTGCTAGGATGCTCAATGCAAGCACAAAAGGCTAGCTAAAATTACTTGAAGCAAAAGAATGCATCCTAGCTGCTGATGGTGTGCTGGTGAGGGAAGCAGCACAAGCTCAAAGCATTAGAGTCACTCACCTAAAACACCCATCTTTCTGGAGGCTGTTGATTTGCACATCAGATCTGACTTATGCAAGGATATCAATTCTACCAGCAGAGAGCAGAGGCTGTCAGCTCCCATCTGTTTTTCAGCAACCTTTGTTTCAACACGCCTCCTTTCAGCTTCCACCCTTTTAGTTTGGATTACTGATACGTTTTGGAAGTTTGGCTGTGTCTATGCCAGAGCCCTTTACTACTCTAGAGATAACAGTGCACTGTACACTGGCAAAGCACCACTAGTGCAAATATAGCTCTCCAGGCCAAACTACATTTCATACGAGAACGTAAAACCATTCACGGAAACGCACCTCCGAGCAAACCAAGTTTAGCAGTAAAAGTGCAGTTTTGCCAATATAATAGCACATTTGCTAAGGGCTTCTGCCAAAACAGCTAAGCTGGTCAGTGTTCGCACCTCTTCACATCCCCGACCAACACAGCTGTGCTGACAGAAGCCTGTTGTATAGAAAACAGTCTCATGCTCAGTTCCAAAAAGTTTGTCAACCAGCTGAAATTTACAGAAGCCTCCTCCTTTGAACAGGCTTGTTTTGGATCCCAGAATGCTAATTCTGCAAGGAGCGGAGAAAAACATACAAATCCACCAACAACGTTAATCTGTTTTAAGTAGGAAAATTATCCTTTGGCTCTACAGGCTCACAAAGCATAATTACATTAGTTCTGCACAAGGAAACATCTTTAAAGCTTTCTTTTGTTCTGAAACACCCTATAATGAGTACCACAAAGTCACATTTTACTTCCATCACCCCCGAACTGAATACATACTTTTTATGTACACAATAAAGGTTAAAGACATACTGTTGCCATCGTCACTAGAAAACATAACACAGACTCCAAAAGTCCGCCCCATTTTGCTTCTCCTCTGACTAGAATTACCAAGCTAAATTACTCTGTAACATGCCTCTGTAAAACTCTGTTGTTTCACATTTTACTCTGTTGTCTTTTGGAAACTTGTGTTCTCCAATTTGGTTGTAAAGGTGTATCTGAGGGGAGTATTTAGTCCTGCAATTGGTATTTGGGCAACAGATAACACTCCGGAGGAACAGAAGACAGCAAATCCATCCTTGTGCTGTCTCAGCTGTGCTATCGAGTGTAAAGGCTTAGCTGGTGTCTGAAAAGCATAGGAAAATGAATACAAATGAACTAGATGACGCAACAGGCCCAGCTAGCTACATAATCTGTCTCCAGAAACAGAGAAAAACAGATGCCAATATGAACAGACAGACCTATCTAGTATTTTTCTCAAGTACTTTCCCAGCCTCCAACAGTCTGCAGTTGAGGAACTTCCTGAATAAACAGATATGGTTTTCATTTTCTTCACAGTTCATCTTTACAGCACAACACAGTTCACAGGCAAAGGTGTATAACACTTTCCAAATCAACTGTTAATGGGTAATGTGTACAGAAAACCTTCTCAAGTTTCGGGTGCACAGATGAAGCAAAAAGGATTTTGAACAAAATTGCTATACTCTAACAAGCAGTCCCAAGAATTCTCATCCCATTAACCAAGGACCCAAAATATATGACCCTTAAAAAAAGAAGTATTAAAAGAGATTCAACAATAAATTAGAAGTAATTGAAAGTATTCCTTTTATTTGTTATCTATTTTTGACTTTTTAATTAATGGTGGGATCATTGTTTCCAAGCTTTCTTCACAATGATCAGGATTAAGAAAAAAATCAAGTAAAAACAAGAGTTATTACAAAATAACACAACTCCATATTATAAAAAAAGCACCAAATATATCATTAAACCCAGCATGGAAAAATTACTGAATCTAACACACTCATACGATGGTTTTTCATGTGCATCCAGAAAAGCAGAAGAGGTAACATCCTGTTTGCAGACGGATTACCAATGACATGAAACACGCAGTAGGAAAGATTTAGATGATCTTCATAAGCAACAGAAATCAAGTTCCCTGTACAGCATCAGGAAGAACATCCCACTCATTTAACTATGTTTCAGTAGGCTAGCAATTAGCATCACTGGCTGGGAAAAGAAATGATAWACTCCCACTGTTCTTGGACATTTATTTCTGTATAAAGCAGTCTGTAAGGTCTTTTGCCTTCATTCCTGCCATATAACATTATGAATGTTATATGAATGATTTTTACATAAATTAAGTTTCATGTGATTAGGATTGCCGTTTATACTGCATATACTAAGTATCTTACTTTGGGAAGAAATCATGGCCCTAGAATTCCAGTCCTGAGGCAGCAGACTCTGCTCTGCAACATGGGCCAAGCAAAAGAAGGTTTGGGGACTTCAGAGGTGACCTTCTGCAAGAGGCAGCAAAGCAGAGGCAAGATACTATCTTAACTTCCGCTGCCAAAATGCATATAAGTCTTTAAAACATGATAGTCTCTCAGACCACATAGATAAATTTCAGAAACCTCAGCTAAAGTATCATCTCCCTTTAACCAGCAGATATCTCTTCTCACAGTCTCTCTCCTGGAGTTCTACACACTGCACTTTTTCCTGCGGAGGTCCTGAGAGTACGTCCACAGCACATACTGCTGTGCCATGATAARTGACTGAACTACAAAAGTCAGGCTACAAAAGCAACGCAGCTGTATCAGCACAACACTCCAGGGCCAACATAATKTGTTCCTTTAGAAGAAGCTCAGGTTTTTCCGTACAACACTATCAGGTGATGAAAACATATTCTAACTGGCCTCAAAAAGCAAGCATACATTCACAATTTTTATAAAGGAAAGAAACTATATAAACAGATCTGAGTTTTTCTATAGATTAACCAACCTGTGGAACAACATATGACACAGTAACCATCACTGATATGCCAATGCATCTCCCTTATAATTGCTTTATTCTTAGAAAAAAGAACCGTTTCTTTATTCATAGAAATAAGTAACTTCTTCAAAATTATAACTGAAAAAAGCACTTTTTATTTCAAAGCTATATTTGGACATCTGTATTTCTACCAGCTAATTTCCTTGCATAAACAAGACTGCCTGTTTTACATAAAAATCAAAGTTTTCTGGCTTGATGGCTCAGCCAAAAAGAAAAAATGACATGACCCGGATACTCACAAATGACATCTTTTATTGCTAAAGGTTTTTCAGACATTTAGATGTCTAATTTCTACTGAATTCACTGGAGTTAGGCATCTAGACAGAAATCAGGGTATCTTGCACTCATGAGATAATACAAAACTACCTCTTCTACATGAAGTTTTTTCCAAACATTAAGTTAGTGAAATTCTGCTTGTAAACACAGTATAATACAAATATAGATTAAAACTGTCACATCAGATTCTTTGGCTACTTTATCCATTTGGTAAATCCAAAAGGTAAGGCATGATAGTTTGATAAGCTGTCCTACTTCCTGGCAGCATATGAAGAACTTGCTCCTCGGCCTTGATTAACACCATACCAAAAAAAGCCTGCAATCATTATTTATTTTGTCTAACTTCTTTACAAGGTTTTTGTAAGAATATGGCCCTAGAATATTTAATTATTGCGCTTTATAAATTAAAGTTGTTTCCAAAAATTAATAGGCGCAAACTGCATAGATAAATTAAAGGGAAACCTTTCCTCTACAATGCTCTAACAATTTTAAATATTCAGTCTTCCAGTTTCATAGCATGTCTTTATCTACCACTTTTGAGAAAGAAATGACTAATATATCTGCATTATTTTTTATGTTGCTCTTGTATTCCCAATTATTTCCCTTAAAATCAAAGACAATTCAGTTCCCCAATGCTCATGTCAAAACTCTTATTGTTTTAATTACCAGCTCCCAAAACTTATCTTAATTTTTTTCCAACATCCTCATTCCTTGAAAACCAAGTAGCCTTTTGGCTACACCTACACATTGAACAAGAGTTTTTGCTGATACTTCACATCCCACCGRGAGCTTCATTTAAGAGCTACTGTGTAAAAATGTATAGAACGTTTTATGGAGAGAGGATTAGGTGGCCACAGKGGCTCCTTCTGATAACACATAGCAGTATAAGTCAAATTTGTTCTTGAAAGAGATCAAACAATTCAGACTCCACAGCCTTCTCTGACAATCTACTCCCTATCCTTACCATTAGGGATGTTTTCCCTTCAAAGTTCAAAGTCTAATTTCATTTTTTTTTTTTTCAGTTTTAGCCCTGTCTCCTGTGGTTGAAATGAACAGAATATTCCCACTCTCTTTGCAACACTTTGTTGCAAAAATATTTGAAAACTACTATGCTCCCTCCTCTATTGTCTCTAATTTAGAAAGAATTGAGGTTTTCAAGCTACCTTCTTTCATAGGCAACGTTTCTCATCCGTAGCCTTTTCTTCCCTCTCAATGCTCTTCATTTTTCCACGTCATTTTCAAAATACAGCACCCAAAAGTAGACGTAGCCTTCCATCTAAGATCTTAAAGATGTGGAGTAGGGCAGAAAATCAGTCTGTTAGTCTAGACTCATCTTTATATGATGCTAGTCTTTCATATAACAATAAGACATTATTGACTCATGTTCAACTTTGATGATGTGCCATCACCTTCAAATCTTCTCAGAAAAACCTTCTCTAACCCATTATTCCACAAGCTGTATTAATGCATTTGATTATTTCTGCCTAAACACAAACTGGACTTCCTCCAACTTTTAGTTCTACCCACTATGTTTTACTCGTGTAGACGAATTGGACACATTCATTTTTAATTCTAATCCTTCTGTATGTATGCACAAGTGGACTCTGAGGTGCATGGAGATCTCAGGAACTTAGAGTACAGCTCTTACACCAGGACTGTATCACACGACTGCCCATGGGGCTGTGCTGACACAGGTACTGTTGGGAATTATACACATCTCTGGCTGTGGCAGGAAATAAACTGAGCAGAGCTGCTGAGCACAGACCTACATGACTCTTCTAGGAGTTAGCCACACTCCCAGAACCAGTTAGGGGTTCCCTTCCCCATAAAGGGGAGCACAAGGCAAGAGAGCAACCATTGTCTTCTATCTATAAGCCAGCTCCAGATTCCCCCTGCCTCTCAACTCTAAAATCCACAAAAACACTTCGTAGCTCTTGATCATATGAGAATTTTGTGATTAAGCTGATCAAGACGGTTGCTGATCCCCATTCTATTCCATCGCCCATTTTGTTCAAAAAAATACTGAGCAATATCTGAGTTTTGAGGTATTGCCTTCCACGTCAATCATGAAATACCAATAGCTATTCTTTATATAGCAACAAATATCTGAGATAGCAGAGATGGTTTATCTGATCACTCTTGAACCTATTTTATTACTACTTTCTGTATATCACATTTCCCTAGCTTATTTATGAAAACATTGTGCGAGAGTGTCAAAAACTTTACTGCAGTCAAAATATACGGCACAAGGTTTATCACCCTGTTACAAATGGAAATTAGACTTTCCCAATAATGATTTGCAGCTCTAGAAATCCACACAGTTTGCTACTCAACTCCTCATAAACCTGTGTTCTAACGGACAATTTTACCTCTGGTCCATGACTAACTAACTTTCCTTAACAGGTCACTCACATAAAATTTCAAACTATCAAAAAAAGTGACAGACCAGTCTTTAATCCATCCATCTTCCAATTACAAACTGCCAAAACTAACAGATTGGAGAAGCTTGATTTTCTTTTCCAATGCTGGAAGACTATTTTTAATCTCATCAAGCTCAGGTAGACATTTTATATTTTCCCCCCTCCAAATGCTTTATGTGATTACTATCAGTACATAAATTTGTACCCTAAAACTTGCAAATTTGATTTTTTTTGAGAGAGGGAGAGAGAG
>NW_020450889.1:0-100246 GCF_003343035.1 Apteryx rowi | reverse complement strand
GAGAGGGAGAGAGAGAGGGAGAGAGAGAGGGAGAGAGAGAGGGAGAGAGAGAGGGAGAGGGGGGTATAATATTCACAGTTCTCCAGACCTGCCTTTTCATTCTTAAACAACATTAAGAACTACTGGAAACATGACATGCAGTTTGTTCCAACAGCATCTCTTTTTGACATATCCAACTGACAGTGCATTATATTCTATTATTAAAAAGCAATGCATTTGTTGCAAATTTATCTATGCAATTCCTTTCATTGAAGACTGGTACCAAGACATCAACCCTCCTTTTTGCGCTGTTCCCAGCCTCCTTAATTATCTCATTCTCTCAAATTATTCTTGCTTTTAATATATTTAAAAGATGGCTCATGTGTTTCTACAACTGAAAATCTGAAGAGTTACAGCTAATTCTCCTAATTTCCATTTCACTCTTCTGCATATCATCCTGCTTGCATTGCTTAAGAATTTTCATCTGAGCCTATTTAGCTCCCACAGCCTCTGCACCTTGCTATTTAGGCATTCTTCTTGCCATTTCAGCATTTTTCAATTTATTTTATCTAGTTTTAGGGTCATTTGACCAAATTAACTTTTTTTATTAGAAAAAAAAATCTCTTTTCAGTAATTTTGGGTCTCTGAAATTTTAATAAAGGGTTACCAGATTCATGATTAAGACCATTTCTATAGTCACTATCATTTAGCGACAACTGTAGTTACTGCTTGAGCCAGCTTCTTTCCTCTTTGTATGCTGTCTCAATAAATAGTAATTTTCAGCATAAAAAATTATTTTTCCAATGATAGCACATTGTGAATTTTTGTTTTGTTTTGTTTTTTTTTAAGTAGAATCTATCATTTTGGGGGCAGGTAATTATCAATTTGCACCAAGTAACTACATTCAGACCTATAACTATCTAGAAATGGCAGGATCAACATGAGGTGGGGGAGTGGGGAGGGGGCACCAAGCCATAGACACTCCAAGTTACCTATTATTGTATAGGCCAGAATCATTTAGCAAGAGGGAGTCTACAAATTGTACCTAATCCAAGGCAATTCCACGTCTCACCGCAGTTAGTTGACAAATTAGAGGATTCTAAGAACACTTTGGCTAGTCTTTGCCCAGCAAAATGTACTGTGGTTGCTTTCTTTTTTTTTCCTCTTCTTCCCCTGTTGTGAAAATACTAGGGGCAAAGTAGGATATGTATCAAAACTATAACATTACATCTTCTCATGGGAAACAGCTGCAAATTATCACTACAAAATAAGATGCATCTGAAAGTACCAAATGCTGGTCTTTTGAGTTATCAGTAACTCTTACAGAGAAAGGCCAAAAACTTATGATAGATTAATCAGAATCACTCAAGAAATGCATGAATTGGACATGATCCTCTGCAACATGCTCTAGGTGACTCTGCTTGAGCAGGGGGGTTGGACTAGATGATCTCCAGAGGTCCCTTCCAACTTCAACCATTCTGTGATTCACCTGTTACTTTTGCAGAAGAAACGTGTTTATCCATAAGTCTTAAAGACTTTATGAACATTAGAAAGGTGCGTATATAACAATGCCAGATTTGGACCCAAATGAAACCTCAGACAACACACAACACTTCTTCTATACACCTTTTGTCACTCTTTCCACCTATTTTTGTCATTTTTAAGACACAACTGCTTGCTAACAAACACAATTAAGAATTTAGTACTGTCAAAATATTTGTAAAATCAGAGTTTTTAGACTGCAATTCTTTGAGACAGAGACTTTCATTCTAATGGGCCTGTAAACCCCCAAGAAATGTAATCTGTTACAGTAATACAAAGTCAATGATAAAAATACCAATGCCAAAGATCTTATCTTCCTAGCTTTTTTGGTTCTTCTGGTTGAACTAAGAATATTTTTTGCATAATAGATTATTACTATGGCTTCAATTTCTTTTCATACAAATACACCAGAACATCTTTACAGAAGGAAGACAAACAACTAAGCATCACACACGTTTTAAGTATTAGAACGACAGAGGAAGATATTTAAAGGAGATTTTGTAATGCCACAAGCAACATGGAAAGCAACTTGCATATGACAAGATTACTTAACTTCCTAGAAAAGAATAAGGAGGGAAAGCAAGGAAACAAAAACTAAGAAACACTAACTTCAGTAAAACCTGCCCACCAGAGAAAAGCAAGCACAATTTAATCAACAAAAATAAAGAGGGGGAAAAAAGAAATAAGTGCACCTGACAGGGGTAAGTTTTATCATTCAAAAACAAAATACAAAATTCAATGTCTTTCAAAACATATTGCCTTCAGAGCTTTTCAGAAAAAAAAACAGTGCTTTGATTTGAAAACACTGTCAATGTTCTCCTTTTAAACAGTGCCCCCTTCTGTTCAGAAATAAATCGTGCCATTCTCCTTGCAATGCTACACAGCCTATACCAATAGCAATAAATGGCCACTCCCTCGTGACCTGTACGTGATTTACTTTAACCAGCCAATTTTGAACAACTTAAACCGATTTCAACCACACAACTGTCATAATATATTATATTTAAACTAGTTCTAAGATTACCATCATCAGCAACAAAGCCAACTCATGAGTGAGAACAGACAGTTTGGGGCTTGAGAGCACTCACAAAGCAGCAGGAATGGTGGGAAGTATCTCGGAAATCCTCAGCCCAGCAACAGCCACTGCAAGGCTGGATACATTCAATCACAACTGTTTAGATAAGAAACTCAGTTTACTAATCAGGAGTTCCAAACTGCCAAAAAGGAGACAGCTTTTGGCTTACCGATGTCTAAATTCTTCACCTACACATGACCCTGGACTTGCTGAAAAATTATACTCTATTTCATTTTACAATTGCTAACAATTTACAATAGTCCAAAATTTTAACAGAGGCGATCCGAAATAAACATCATTCCTGTATTTAAGGAAACTTGCTGAAGCCTGAATAAACTGTAAAGTATATCTCCTGACTCCTAAGGAGCGTGTCCTCCAGATTTTACACAACACATGCCTATTCAGCTGAACCAGTCACCTCTGTACATATTCTATTAATAAAAAGCATTTTATATAGTAGAGTCTGTTCTTGATCTTTAAGCTGTATAAGAATCAAAGTTTTGACTGTTTTTAGAATATCTCACAGAATGGTTCTGCTGTTTCTAAGCACAAGACTGGGGTGGAAGGAGGTTTGTTTTGTTACATTATAAAAACAAACAAAAATTCTTATAGCTGTTTGCTTAGAAGCCCTAGAATTTCTGTTCCTTGGAATGAAGACTTTAAAAAAAAAAGGGGGGGGGGAGGCTTATGTCAAGATTATGCTTTTTTATTTTATTATTATTTCCATTAAAATGTCCCCAAATACACTTTTAAGGTAAGGGGGAGTGAAGAGGGGCTGGGTGGAAAACACGATACACTTTCCAAGGAAACACTTCTTAGTGCTTCAAGGCTCAGGTCTCCCAAGATTCAGTCTGTGACGCGCATGCTCCCTCATACCACACAGCCCAGCAGTTTGTTCTGACAGATGCACTTACGCTGTCCCCAGAGTAACTGAGTCTGCTCTAGCCCAGTATTACATGACTCTCAGAACTTGCTTTGCTTTTGCTACTCACACCAACTATGCATGTGGATACCACACAAAAACCAAGAATGGAAAGATAGTGTCCCCTCTGCTCTTGAGTCCTCTACCACTGCAATGTAGAAAAGGAAAAACAGCTAAAATGGATTAGAATTAAAGTTCTGAAGGACAGAAAAACAAGATCGCTGGGGAAAGGAAGTTGTAGGAAAGCGCCAGTCTGAAGCCAACGGGGATAGGGAAAATCTGGTATTTGGTGAGGAGCCAAACTGGAAGCAGGAAAGAGTCTGAACTGGCTGAGGTAGGCAATCACAGCTAGGAACTGAAAGGGGGCAGGATACAGACTGGGAAGGAAGGGAAACAGATCTAACAAAGAGACCAGAGGAGTGCACAAAGGCATCAGTAGGTGGGAGAGAGAGAGAGAAATAGCAGTACTAGGCAGTGAGGAAGTGGTGAGGCCAGGAGGAACCATACAGAACTGGAACTGGGATTGATTAGACCAGATTTTAGTGGTGATACTGTGGTTTAAACAGGGAGACCAAAGGAAACATTAAATGAAGAGTGAGCTGGTGACATCTCCATGACATTTCACCTATCACCCAGAAGTAGAAATAAGTTTAATGGAATATTAACAGATGGCACAGATGAACCATTCACAACTACAGCAACGCAAAATACTCCAAAGACAGACCAGCTCCATCTGGCTCAACATCAAGGAGTACAAAATACAAATTCCTGTGCAACAAGCCACAAGAGTACACTACAATGAGTGCACCCATTCAGCATCTGAACCACTTCAAGGATCTGGCAAATACCCTAGTTTACAACTGGGGCATAGCTATTCATCACTGTGACCAAGAATGTAAAATACAACCAGCAGCTGCCAAACCTGGCAATAACTGGGGTAAAAATGTTCTAAAATGCAAGCCTTTGGGAAGAAAAGACTATTACTTAGTGCTGACTATCAATTACTGACTCTGAACTCCCAAGACAAATGTATTTTCATATAAATCTCACAAATATCAGTCTTTAAAAGTGCATGCAAGCACCATCTCTACAAAGGGTAAAAAAACAGAAATGATCTTATGATAAAGTTAAAAAAAAATTTTTTTTTGAGCACACTCTCTTTGGGACAGTACAAAGGAAAGATACAGCACAGTCTACAGTCAGAAAGTTACTTTCCATATTTTTGGATAGACTTTAAAATTAAGTCAAGTTGGATATTAAAATTTCTTTATATTTATAGTTAATAACTAGATGAGAGTGCCAAAAACAAGAATCTTAAGACATCTTGATCACAGCTGCYATACAAGTTATGCTGTAGGGTGAGATACATTCCTTCAAGTTATTTGTGTATTGATTGCATTCCATACCTATGATGTTCAAGCCTGAAAGGTAATACAGTTTCAAAAATAAGAGAGCAAACCATTCCAGATGATATTCAGTCTCATTAATGACTTGACTAAAATGGATAAGGAAAACACTGTCCAGTAATTATCTGTAATTTATTAAATGAAACAACTATAATGTCTTCAGCATGTAGACTGAGTAATAAGGGAATGAAAATCAGAAATTAAAGTTGGGAAAAGACCCTGATTCTGACACACTGGACATGTTTATTTCTTAGCTACTTATTTATTATCAAATATTATGTCAGAATGTCTGTCTATGTATTCTCACATCTAAAATGTAATATAGTTCATGATAGTCATTAACAATGACCAACATAATACTGTCTGTTAACAGTAGTTATGATACATAAAACACACCCTTGAAAAAGCATATTCAAAACTTGCCGAGTTAAACAGCATAAATCGTACCACTCCTCTGTTCAAAGACCATACAACATAATTCATGTTATATTGTGTATCATTATCCTTCACAGGATTCCCAAACCAGAAAGGGCTTGAAAACTAACATATTTCTATTATCTCTGGTACAGCCTGTAAGCAAGGTGCAAAATGATGAATGAAATCTCACTGTTTAGATGTGGGACATGGGTTTCTGTAATCAAGATAATTCGTCTCAACAATTTTCAACATTTGGGAAGACAACTAGTCCATTTACTCTGAAGTTCTAGGCCAGTACATCTCTTACATCTGACAAAATACTTTTCTTTAGATCTTCCTTAATTCATATTTTCCATATCCCTAGCTAGGCATTTTATAAACACATAGCTTTTGATGGCATTACCAAATAACCTTAGATTGTGTTCTTAGTCTCTCTTTCCATCTGAAACATTACATTTGAGCTCTCAGGAATCTACGAGATTCAGTTTATCCCAGATTCATGCCACTTCACTTTAATTCCAAACTCTCTTGCATTGTCACAGGCATAGCTCCTGTCTACAGTCAGAGGGAAGCAAGTACCTCTTAAGGACCCATCAGAACACAGTATAACATGCTTTCTGCAGCAGTCTCTCTCACAGGTCCAGGCATCTGTCTCAGATGCCTCACTTAAACTGATTTTTGTTCAAAAATTGCAGTGCCCAAAATTAAAACATGCAAGACACTGCTTATAGACAGATTCCTGTGCCCAAACAAAGTGCCACTCTCTTCAATAGGCCTCCATATTCAAGAAGCCACAAGCAAAAAACAAAAAGCATTTGAATGCCATGAATAGTGATCAATGCACACGAAAGATGCCTTGCAAAAGCACAGGATTGCAGATGAGGCCCACTGCCCGTTTCAGCAAAGGAATATGAATTAATTTCTGTGTTTACATGAACAGCTTGATGTGTTCAGTTACTATTTTCTCCTGTTTTTTGCATTTTTCACTGGCAAAGTTATGACCCACCTTAACATAGGATCAGACCAAAAATCCACCTTGTTCAGATATATCGATACAGCTATTTTGTAAGTATTCATTTAACAATTTGTTCTGAAACCTTTTATATTGGTTCTTCAGATTGAGAAAGTTTCTCAAATTGATCCCTTGCAGAAGACAGCTCTAGTATGAGAATTCCCCCAACCATCTCCATAATGAACAGCAGTGTAAATAACTTACCTGCCATAATCTTATCTTCCTTGATTTTTTTAAGCCTTAATAAACATCAGTTCTATAGGCTTTCAACTATTGATGTTTACAGAGTAAGTTTATATTATTATATTCTATTATCTTAACATTTCTCCTCAAAATCTTTCTTCTTTTTTTGGACTGTTCTGTTACAGTTTTATATTCAATCTACTGTTTTTTATTTCCTTTCTCTGGACACTACTTTCACTTTTTAGGTTTTATTACTTTTAGCCTACTCCTTCGTCTAACCTCTGTTTGCCTAACCTTATTTGCTTATGGGGGGAAGGTAAAGAAAGCTCTCTGGTCCTCTTTTGATAGGTGATACGTGTTTTAATCAGAGCTGTTAAATTAAAATACTTGCTGATATAAACTGCTTAACAGTTTGATCTCCTTTTCACTGATTCTTGACTTTTATGCATTTTAAGTTAAAAGTTACTACATCAAACTTTTTCTTAGTCTTTTCCCCACACACACAAGAATATTTGAGTGCAGTATAGTCAACAACATTACAGAATGGTTTTTAACTATAATGTCTGGAATTAGGTCACAGACAGTTTAGAAATAAATCAGTTCTTTCCTCTCACATCAGTTCTCTGCCTAATTGCTCCAAGAAAAAAAAAAAAACACACATTTTAGTGCCTAAAGTCTTAGTACACCCGTCATAACCCTGTTGTGACGCATCTACATTTGGTCTTAGCCTCTTTAACATGCTTAGATTGCAGCTTTGCTATTTCCTACCTTAACATTACTGATTTCTGATCCCTTTTAGGTACTAGAGATTTTATGTCTTCATTCCCAAAGACTGCATCATCCTTAAACAATGCTCTTTGTCACCTGTTGAACTTCCCCAAGACTTAAGCACCCTCTGTCAAATACATATCAATTCCTTTTAGTATTTTTGAACAAATACAATAGTAATTCCAATGTAAAAATACCATGAAAACTTAATTAAAAGATGAACACAAAAAAATGACCGTAGCTTTACATTTTTAGAAAGAACGTTATTCTCTTTACCCAAGATAAGCAAGATAAGAAACAGTGTTATTTGGGAATGTGAATGATATTTCAACCTCAGTGCACGTTTAAGACTAGGCTGCTGCAATAGTTTTGTATCATATACATTAAAAAAAAAGTAAAATGATATGGAAGTGTTGTGTTGATTTTACTTCATACAACCTTGTGCAGTATGTCACTCAAGCAATTTTCAGTTCTGATGCAAGTTATTCTGCAACCGTTTCATTACAAGCCATAACAACTATTTCTTCAAGATTTTCCCCAAAACTGATAGATCAATTTAAGAGACCTGATCAAAGTGCAACCAGAATTTAAGATCCCAAGTATTTTTTACAAGTACCTGATAAATATCACTTAGTTCTTCTTACCTCCAAACACCTTTAACCTCGAATGGTCATAGTCTGTCAATGAAATTATGTATATTTACACACCAGTTAAGTGTTAAACTGCAAAACTGTATGATCTTTGTCCATCTTACTTTGAAATTAAATTGCATCTTTCCTTAGCCCATTACTTTAATCAAAGTTTGCATCTATTATCAGTAAAAGATAAAAGTATTCAAAAACAACATGCAGTATCAACAGGAAAGCAGATTTACCAAACTATCAGAAACAAATTCTAACTCAGCTATCATTTTATTCTTTTTCATCAACTCTAGCAGCTATACCAACCCTCCTCTTCCTCCCTTCAAAAAAAACCCCAAAAAACAAAACAAAAAAACACTTGACAAATTGCAATGGTGAGATTACACACATCAACAAATGTGAAAGACATTCTGGTTACTAACAACTAAACAAAAAAAGGTACATAACGAAAGACAAAAGAGGTTTCTCAGCAAGCCCAGAATATAATTGCCTTTCTGTCCTTGTCTTAAGACACACAGACACGATCAATTGTCTCAACTTACTAAATAGTTACTTGATTCCCATTAAATGTTACCAGTGTTCAATAACTAAAAAGCCAAAGCCATTTATTCTTCAGAAATTCAGAAACATAGTAAGTCTGGTTTGTAACTAGAGTTTTCAAACCAGTCTACAAATATCTGTAACTTCCCTGTTTTAATTTAATTGTATTTTAGCAGTAGACTTTACATGCACAGATCCTTTAATGTTAGTGCTTAATTATTTTTAGTATGGGATTTTTGAGATTTAAAATTAATTTTCACAGAATCACAGAATGGTTGAGGTTGGAAGGGACCTCTGGAGATCACCTAGTCCAACCCCCCTGCTCAAGCAGGGTCACCTAGAGCACGTTGCACAGGATCGCATCCAGGCGGGTTTTGAATATCTCCAGAGAAGGAGACTCCACAACCTCTCGGGGCAACCTGTTCCAGTGCKCTGTCACCCTCACAGTGAAAAAGTTTTTCCTCATGTTCASATGGAACTGTCTGTGTTTCAGTTTGTGCCCGTTGCCTCGCRTCCTGTCACTGGGCACCACTGAAAAGAGTCTGGTCCCATCCTCTCGACACCCTCCCTTCAGATACTTGTACACGTTGATAAGATCTCCTCTCAGCCTTCTCTTCTCCAGGCTGAACAGGCCCAGCTCTCTCAGCCTTTCCTCAGAAGAGAGATGCTCCAGTCCCCTAATCATCTTTGTAGCCCTTCGCTGGACTTGCTCCAGTAGCGCCACATCCCTCTTGTACTGGGGAGCACAGAACTGGACGCAGCACTCCAGATGTGGCCTCACCAGGGCTGAGTAGAGGGSGAGAATCACCTCCCTCGACCTGCTGGCAACACTCTTCCTGATGCACATGTACGCAGGCCCTGATATTCATCTCTACCTCCTTTTCATTCTTCCCACCATTTCCAAACCATCAACAACTCTTCTCCCTTTTCAGTTATCAATCAACTGACTGTAGCAAAGCAACATAAGATTTCCATGAACACAACTCTACAACATAATTCAAAAAGAGAGAGGGAGGCTGCGGAGGGCAATAAAGAAAGCCCACTAAGATTACCAGATTGGAAACCTGTAACATGTAAAACGTTTAAACTGGCACAATAAAACTGTCTGAAGAAAATTAAAACACCAACCTGTCCTACGTTGGTTGTTTTATATCTTCCAATTTAATCTTAACTGACATAAAAATAATACACTTTTATATAACCACAGGACTTTCATAGTAAGATGACTGGAGTAATAAAGGAAATAATAAACAAGAGTTACTAAAACTAAAATACCTGTTATTGAACAGTACACTATGTGAGGAGCAATCTTTTTAATGTCTTCATAACCTAGACCCATTTCAGCCAGTTTCCCAGGGATGTAGTTTTCCACAAAAACATCAGAGACAGCTGCAAGCTTTAAAAAAAGAAAAGCATGAGTAAGATTTGTTAATGAGCTTCCTAAAGTTCAACAAATTCCTCATGTAACTTAAAATCTCACTAATCAAGATTGCTCCTGTCTTTCTGGCAGAAAAAATTAACAAACCTAGACAGATTGCTTAGGTATGCTAGACTATGCATCTCTGCTAACTACACATTAGAGGTGTTGTGTACCTAGAAAAGACTCTCTATAAAAATCCTAAAACCATTAGATAAAACTGCAACGTAATTGTATTATCAGCGTTATATCAATTTCCAACCATAAGTTACAGAACTGTCATCAACTTTATATGTGCACTTAGAGGAAAAAGTGGGTAGAAGGGAGGCATCTTTACCACTCTTTGCCTTAGAAATAATTTTGTAAAATGTGCTTATTTCAAAACTAGTAATTACACTTACTGTAATAGAGGCTATAATTCCCCCTTTCTGTAAACAAAAGCAAAATAGGCAGCACAACAATTTGATTAGGTTACAAAGAACATCTTAAAGTCACCTCAATTAGAACAGTGCTGTCAAGTACTGTAGCATGACTTTCTGCATCACAACAGAATGAATGACCTAGTTCAAAATCTATTGAAGTTAAAGATTAATTTATGACTTTGATGGGCACTGAATCATAACTTCTTATAAGAAGTTATGGACAGGTATACATAAATATGCTTGAATAAGACACATTAATTAAGAATTTCTGAGACAAAAGAACTACATGTGAAAAGAAAGATGTAGGACTTGGAGTTGTAGAGTTTTTTGGTTCAGGTGTTTTTTGAGGAATTTAAGAAGCTATTCCCTTACAGGTACACATGTATGTATGCACATGAATTAAGCATAAMCTTAAGAAATGAAATGTTTTAGACTATTTGAAGCTGACCAAAGAGCTGTATTTTCTAAAACTGTCATGTAGCTGCCTGAATATATACAGTATATTGCAACTGTTTCTATAAACTAGTGTCATCATATCAGCAGTCACAAGCATTATTGTCCTAGCATGTGTGCTGTTTAGCCGAAAATAAGGCCAAAGTAGCAGCCAAGCCAGCAAATACTTAACAAGAAAGACGCAAACTTATTGAGACAAGGCATGCATCTTATGAATGGTTTAACGGATGCATGAAAGAAACATTAATAGCATTTACAGAAACTCTAAGTTCAACATAAGGTAAAAGTGCATTTTAAAATATGTTATGAATTATTCTTAAAGGGGCCATGTCAAGAACCTCTCAGACTACTAGTTTTAAATAACTACAGTAATATGAGAAGCAGTGTCCAGATTCTAAATAAGCATTGCTGAGTGTCAATGTAGACAGCTGGCTAGTTTTCAGTTTATGATCCCATATAAGTGAGAAGAGCATTATTTTATGGAAGTTATTAAAAAAAGCAGACATTTGTCACAAGAAGGTTCTCAAGATGATCAAGATTTCTACAGAGCTAACACTAATGTCAGCATTAGCTAGTAAAAAAAGCAGCAGCTCACAGACAGATCCATAACTCCCCCAATCCTCCATGSAGGGCAGCAGAACCAGCCAAGTAAGAAGAGAAGAACCTAATGGGGGTTCCTGCTTGTTCTTGGTAGGCCTTTATGAAAAATAAAGTTTGATATTTTCTAAATCCTTCCCAGTCCATAAATCCAATCATAAATCCTTCTCAGATCGGTAGTACTAAAACCTTAGTTAGTTTAATTGGTCCAAGACAGGAAATAGGTTACAACTTCTGTACTGCTTTCACTGGGGTTTGTAATCCATCCAATTTACAGTGAGGGTATGGGCTAAAATGGTTTGAGAATCAATAGTTCTTTGGTACATGGTATTTAATGTAGACAACATCTCCTAAAAGTCACTGAGTAAAAACAGCCACTTAGTGTACTGTAGGGAAAAGAAAAAAAAAAGAAAGAAAAAGCGCAGCCATACCTCTGGACATGCGTTGGGGCCCTTGCGGTGCTTCAGAACAATAATCTATATGAGATATAGAGCATGGAACTAACACTGTTTAGGATTAATTGCTTAGCACAACTTGCTTAGCATTAGTAGCTAAATTTGCTGAAGCCTTAGGCCTCAGGCTATAGCCACTGCTACGTGCTTTGAAGTAGTTTTACCAAGGACACTGGTGCAGCTGGGAATGATACATCCTGAGAAAGTACAGATAAGCTAGCAGAAGCCAGTGGGAACCAAGGTTAAGGGCTAGACAGCTTTGCTAAACAAGCAGCAAGGTACAAGGCATGACCGCTGCGTGCGTGATCGGTGCAATGATTGGCTACTTGTGACATAATCTGTATGAACCACAAATCAAGGGCCAGAGCGCCGAATACCTGTACTTATAAAATGGGCAAATTGCTGAATAAAGATGGAATTGAACCTGCATTCTGTGAATGCGTATGATTCATTCCCGTCGCTCCCGCGGACCGCGACAGACATGGCAACACACAGGGACGACTACAGTGCTAAGCAAGGATACAATGACTTGGGCCCAACACTGCAGAGTTAATGTTCCCACACAGTGAGATGAATTTGAATGCTGAAGGCATATCTTAGAGTGCTGTGTCAGTTCTGCTACTTAAATTCTCATAAACATTGGAAAGAGCCTTTGATGTGTAGAGGCTGTGGTCCATGCATTCACACAGTACACATTTTGTGATGCTCACTGAAGCAAGCATAAGGTACCCACGGTTCTGCAGTTGTTGAGAATTGGACTCCGAGACCCTGATCCTAAACAATGGTTTGTTCTTAGAACTCAAAGGTTTTTTTTTTTTAAGTCCACTGTCAACTGAAATTTCGCACTTTGTGCCCTGCAAGCCCTCTGACTCTATCCCCCTCTTATTTTAGCCTCCACTAAGAAAGCAATACAGAACAGGCCTGAGTTGGAAGAGTATATACTGTACGCCAGAGAGCACACTCATCTGCTGAACTTCCATGCCTCAGGAAAGAAAAAAGGCATTACTCATGCCAAAGGAGTCATGTTATATTTAATATCAATAACAAATGATGATGCTACAACAACTCAATAAAGAAAATTATTTATCCCTTTCAGAAGAATTTTTATAAGAACTGCATACATATATGCAGATATGCACACATATAGTCCTTAGAGAGAGAAAGAGGCATGCTGACCCATCAGTCAAGGGGAACAAGAGGGTAGAAGCAGTGCTGTCAGCTTTGCATCCAATTAAGTTCTCCCACATCTTTCACCCTAACTATAAAAATTAATTAGTTAAGGCTAAATCCTCAAGAGAAAGGTATCCTGAAGGTTCTGAAAAAGGAGCTTCTGAAAGTAACTTTGCTGAATAATAGTCTAAAAAGAATAAAAGATACATCTCTAAAAAGTCATACTAGCACAGAAGGATGTCAGAACATTGGATTGGTACACATGCCATCACTGGAAGAGGAAAAAAAAAAACCACTTTCATACAGTGAGATGTTCAAGTATTTGGAAGGCAGCTAACAGCAAATAAAAAACATTAGGAAGAGAAACAGAGCCAGAAGTGACATAGAACAAAGACCAAAGAATAAATTTGTGGGAACCAAAATGTAAAATAATCACGTATTGTGAAAGAGCAGACTCTTGGAGAAGAATTTTAGTGCTGTGCCAAAGGAAGAAAAGCAGCCTGGACTGCTGATTAACAGACTTCTTCAGCTTACTCAATACCACTGATTGTACTGTCAAGTGCTGTGCTTTCTTCATCTACCTCAACACTTTATTCCTTTACTTTTTTAGTATGATTCTAAAAGTTTATAAGGATTATTCTAGGAGTTTATAGGTGGAGGGCTGAAAGACAATAATTTATTCTAACCATGCCATCTTTCTTAATAAAAAAATCTATTATAACCTTATTACTTTTCTTTCTAGGGCTTAGGCTCAGGACACAGTTAATCTAAAGTTTAATCTAAACTTGCAAATATTGGAGCCCAGTCCTCCTTTTTGTAAATTCCCACTGACTTCCTTAACAAAAAAAAGATTCAGGCTGTGCTGATCAAACTGTACAGCAAGATCAAATACAGCAATAAAAATCACAAAGAGATGGTCCACTACTCATAATACAGTAAAATGTAAGCCCTAAGTTGTTATCTATTTTTCTCTCAATGCTTCATTTGAAGCATTATATATAAAAGCACAATTTGATCATCACAACTGTGACCTTTATTCGATACTACTTTAATGTAAATTTCATGCTATCTAAAATAATTATAATTCACACTAAACATTGAGTCCAAAGGCACAAAGCATAGAGGTAACATACTGTGATTTAACAAATTAACTACAACACATACTTATTTTTCATTATCAGATATCAAATTAATATTTGAAAGGAAGAGTTTATTCCTTACTACTCAGGATCAAAACAGTACAAAATAGGCACAATTTGTGTTCTGTTAGAACCTACCTCTCTGACTAACTTTGCTCCTTTTGGATCCTTCATATTGACAGCTATACTCTAGGGACAAAAACAAAACAAAAAAAAAACAAGAAAAAACACAATCATTTCTGTGAAAGCCCTTCTAGTGCTTGTCATCAACTTCTAAATGTAACCAATACTGAAGTTTCACACTACAGCTGGAAAAAAAAAAATAGAAGTAAAAAGAAACCACAAACACCTGCCCTCCCCACAAAAAAAAAAAAACAAAAAACCTGTTGGTAAAACAAGCACCAAAACAAGTCTGAAGGAAGCAATCCAAGGCATGTACAGCTGGGAGCTGCACCGTATGTTTGTACAGCACCTACTGCAACTACAGATGGGGACACCAGAACCTCCCTTTCGATGGCAGCGAGCCATTAAACAGCTCAGGCATGTTGTGAAACTTCATCCTAACCCTGAGATTTCACAAGCTACACCTTCAGCCAGTTTAACTGTAGTAAGATTCCTGTTCTCCCCTGACTCCAGCTGTCAGGTGAGGCAGGTCAGCTGAGCTGACCCATCTGAAACACTGATTCAGAAAGAAAAAAAATAATCCTTTCCTTCAGCAGGGTTAAATTTCAGTTGATCTACCTCACATATCAGCTGAGCAGAGGAAATATCAGAAACATGGGCAACTGAGGACAGGCAGGACCACTCTTGATTTTGCATTAGCCTCAGCTGACCACAGAACCATATCACAGGTTTGCAGCCCTTTTTTGTTCAAAATACTTACTTGGGTTTTTTTTTTTGAAATTTATTCAGTTTGATAACATAACTTCATGACAATGTTACTACTGAGAAAAATCTCAATAGAAAATGAAATGATTAGAAGCTTGCCCTGTAATGCATTTTTATTTGATTTCTTGCTATTCATTTCCACTTAGTCGCAAGTCAGATAAATTTGTCAGTGATTACATACTGTACACAGTTCAGCACCTTGTACTGGAAAGGTTTAAAAAAGCCAGTAATTTGAAAGGAAAACACTATGTCTTTAGTTGTAATTACAGAAAACATTGGCCAGTGTTCAATACGGCACTTCCATTTACCTTTTTATTTCGATTAACACTGAGATAATAAACACTTTCTGTTCCAGCAAAAGGTGGGCCCCAGGATCTAGTATCATCACCAGCTCCTGAAAGAAATAACATCACATTTGCAGTTGTCCAATATTAAACAAACAAGAAACAAAATGAATACAAAGGGTTTTTTTTCCCTAGGTCATATTTAAATTTCCTAAGCTTCAACAAGGGCAGGCAAAAATTACTTTTCTATACATATTTGGGGGGGTTAAGTCAAGAAAAGCCTAAAAGCTGATTATGCAAAGCAGATGTGGTTTTTGCTAGTGCTGTGATTGTTTTAAAATACTTTATTTTGCTACTGCTGTGATTATTTTTAATTTTAAAATATAAATATACAGCCAAATACCACCAGTCTATTTATTGGTTTAATTTCTTTTTAACTTAAAACAGTACTACACTGACATTCTTTCGGGCAATGTGGAAAAATTTAACAGAACCTCTTGTGCTGCAGAGAGTCAGAGAGCACTCAGTCAATCAGCTGTTCCTGAAACACTGTGGGCAGGAAGTCAAGAAAATTGCTGATCAGCAACAATTCGTCAACTTGTGTGCTCCAGAACACAGGCAAAAGGTAGCACTTACTACCATTGGCACAGTCCCTGTCCTCCCACCCCCTTCAGGAGTGCTCTTGCCTTACAGAAATGTAAGATAGCATTAAAGCTGCTGCAGACACTTACTCACGTCACTGCATCATTTCAGTTTGGTTCCCAATTTCAAACCTTTCTTAAATGTCACAAAGACTGGCAGTCTATTTTAATTAGAATTAAAACTAAATTTTAATTCAGATATAATCATGATTCCAAGCACTAGTGGACATGCAACATATCTGTCTAGACTTTAACTACTTGTTAACTCCAAGTGAGTGAAAACTTTCCTTAGTGAGGACCTTTTTGATACTAGCACTCAGAGGTAAGCACCTGAGCTAAAGAACCTTTAGTCCGATGCAACATCGCCACTGTTATATAATTAAGCTGTACTCTATGGTTACACCTAAAGTCTGCAGCCATTTAAGCTCAACTGTTGTAGAAGCTATACAAACATACAAATTACTGATACTCACCAGCATTTGTACTTTTTATCATCTCACAAAGAATTATCTTGGTTTATGGGGAAGCTTGGGAAAAAAAAGTATCTTTTCCACATGTTCTCACTTCAAGCCATTCAAACAAAACACTTCAGCAATACTTTCCACATAGGACACTAGTGTGGCTATCATCCTTTATAGATTAAGCCTGTGGGTAAGCCTATCTTTATAGATAATACTCCTGTGAAAACAGGTATCATCTCACAAAACAAGCTAATTATCCACATTCTGTAAGTGTTTGAAATTAAGAATTCTCAGGCTGTTATTCTCCTTCAGTCACAAAACAAAACTCTGGAAAAGCTAGAATGCCAATCTCTGAAACCATCMGTCCATACTTAATCACAGACATTGCCCCTTCCATATAACCCAGATACCTGGATTAATACCTTTGTCAGTCTCATTTGATGGTACAAAACTCAATCAGTTTCTGCCTGTCACAACATGCAAACATTTGAAACAGTGGTGAATGACCAATGGATGACCTGTTGGTTAATATGACAAAACATTTCTTAAGTGTTCAGTGAAGATATCTTTCCTATTTAAAACATAGGAAATGTGTTTTAGTATCTCAAATGTGTAATTTATCTTCACTGGCTCTTTTCAAAACTACTAGTACTAGAAAAGAGAAATTTAAAAAAAAATGGAAACTTACATAAGCAGGAAATAATACATGACAATGTGCARGTGCTATGGCATAGTTACATGCCTCATATGCATAACAATGCATAAAACTGAAGGCCAGACATATGGAGTATTTATAACAGAAATGAATGCCATACAATGTCTTATTCTTCTAATTTTAAGAACTAACCAAAGTCTGAAAAACTTCGAAAATGTAGTTATTCCAGTAGAAAGAAGCATTTTTTTTTTTTTACTAATACCTAATATCAGTAGATCTCAAGAACAACTCTGTATTTGAAGTAAATGTGTACAGTGGAAACAAACCAGTTGTGTTATACCAAAATACAAAAAAAAAAACAAAAAAAAAAACAACTTCTGCTTCTAAAAGTCAGAGATAAATTCTGTCCATGAAGCTAATTATCCAGACTCCAACAATACGAGGCTCAGAAGGAACTACAGAAATCTGTATTTCTGTATCTGAAAACACGCACCTGAAGCTACTTAACCTCAGACACTTCCAGCACTAGAATGAAAAGTCCATGTAAATTTAGAAATCTCCCTTTTCAAATGAATTCCCATTTCCACCTATATAGGAATCTCAGATCCAGAGCTTTAAAGATACATTTACTTCATACACAAGTCAGCTTTCAGCCTCTGCACTTGCAGCTGAAATTCTACAGCACAGCGAACTACCCAAAACAAAATATATTAAAAAGAAACGAATAAAAGTAGCTTGAGAAATTTTTTAAAGGGCTCAGTTTCATCATCAAGCCTACTACTAAAATTAATCAAAGATGTAAAGCAAATATTTGTAAAATAAAATGTCTTTAAACAATTAATATTTTAGTCAGCTCAGCCTCCTGATTCAGCTAACTCACAGCCATAGAGGCACTAGGACAGTCCCACAAAGGGACAAGAGTATGCAGCCAAGGAGAGAAAGAGGACTGGGGCATCAAAATTGTCCCTTTCAAGAGAAGCAGTAACTCAAAGTTCTTGCTAATCATGAAATCTATTACTTTTATTAAAAAACAATTTTCTTTTAAATTTTACCTGTAGCATTTCTCCCTATAACCAAGGCACATACTTCTGTGCAGAATTTCAGGCACCTTTGTCTACCATACACTTAAATATTTAATCTGTACATTATTTAGCCAAGCAGGTTATAAAATGCTTTATGGCTATTTCCATCATGGTTTGGTTCCAACTATACCTACCTGTCACAAAAATATATGAGGTGATCATATGGTAATAGTACATGACATTATACTACTACTATTGAACTACGAAAAACAAGGACTGATCCCAGGTATCTGAGCTTCCTCTTTTTTCCTCCTTGGGAAGGAATGTCAGAGAAGAGCAAAGACTCAAAAATCCCAGTAACAGCATGGTGTTTAGAGGCAAAAACTGGCCTATGATAAACATACCAGGATATGCAATGGAAATCTGCAACCAGGGACTAGTAGCCAACCTGTGATTCAACAAATTGACGCGAGTATAACTGAATTTTGAAAAAAGTCCATTTTATTGCCTTCTTTTTGTAAAATGTAATGGCTTGCAAGTAAAAAGAGCTTTCAAACTTTTATACCTCAAAAAAAAAAAAAAAACCTAATTCCTTTGTCTCTTTTTAAAAAGTGAATGCTGTATATTTCAGGAAAGCCTGATGAAGGCCTCACTCTGAAAAGCTGCAGAATCATCCCTCCTTATAATTATATATTAGAACTGAGAAAAGAACTATCAAAACATGGTTCTAATCATGTCAATATACTATTATACCAAATGCCAAGAGCAAAACTTAATTTCACACTTTTAATGTGAAGTCTAACTGCATCAATATATACTCCTAAGCCATTATAAAAAAAACATTTTCTTGCACACATGTAATCGTGCAAGACTAGTCTTGTGGTTATCCATGCTCATACCAAGAATGGACAAGGCAAAATCTAAAATTTTCATCTTCACAGATAATAGGTTCACACAAGCACAGTTTCCTGTGCGTTAATGTTAGCTGCATGTGGAAATCCACTATTTCTGGAAGAAAAGAGCCCTGAGCGACCAGTTGGAAGCCTGGTGTTTCAATAAGCAACAGRTGTCTAATTAATATGGCAAAGTCATAAGATGCATTTAAGCAGGTTGAAAAAGCAGATGGGCATTTTCTTTCTAAGGCTTAAAAAGAATAGCAATTCTCATACAGCACCTACAGCCTCCGCTGGAAAAGCGAAAGATGGGGCCACAAAATCCAGCAAAGGTCTTTAATAACACTGAGCAATAATGTGAGGGTCACCGCCTTGAAGGATATGAAAAAGGTACCATGTAAAGTCTAAAGTGTCACTAAGTGTCGGTAGTGACATCATTTCTGGTAGCATTTTAATAGCGACAAAATAATTGCATGATGTAAGGGTATACGAACTCAGCTTTTGATTTTTATACTTTTTTTTTTTTAAAACATAAACTGCTATATTATATTACATAGTCAGGAAGCACAAAGTAGAAATTGTAATCATTAGCCCCCAATAACATGAGAAAAATACCTTAATTAAAAAAAATAAAAATAAAAATCACACACACAAAGTTACACAAATCCTGAAAGTATATTATAAACTCCTTGAGCCACAGACCTGCTCATCTTGACTGGGGACTCAGGGGCCATACAAACTCATAAGTCTTATAAATGTAACTGCTGGAAGGATTCTGTATATGTAATCAAACTTCGCATGTTACACACCACATTTAAAACCCTGCTTTAACACTCTCACCACATTATAAAGAAAACCCTATACACCTTAACATTCACATGTCCAATTTAAAACCTAAGCAAAGTCCAAACAATTTGAAGAAAGCCAACTTAATTTTTARTTTTGAATGATGGAACAAGGTACTTCAGTAGGTCCTGACTCAGTACTGTAATAACTCAAAAAATGACTTGACATAACAACTTCAAACTTCTCATACCCTTATCTTTGCTAAACATAGATATAGGCTACTTCTGAACAAAACACACATACCCAGAGCACCACGTTAAACTTATTAGATCAAACAGATCATACATGTTTCAGCAAATCATACATGTTTCAGCAAACTTACTAATAACTAGCACATGCTGCAAACAGTGTGATGATGTCAACATGATTCAGAGATACACAAACCATAGCTTCACAATAATATACAAATAGGTACAAAATTAATTATTTCTAAACACAATGCCATATATACACCATCACCAAATAAACATGTAGACAATAGTCTTTCTAAATATTTCCAAAGGTGTTCGATCTTACATTCTCAGCCCATACACATGGCCCAAGACAATAGCATAAAACCAACTATTGTTAAGAATCCCTCAGAAAATCATGCACAAAGAAAGTAACTCAAAAAACACGTACAACCATTTGTTAAACAGGCCCTCATTCTTACCGTATCAAAAAAAAAAAAAAAAAAAAAGGTCAGTCTTACCTGGTCTTTCCACTTTGATAACTTCAGCCCCTAGATCTCCCAAATTCATTGTGGCAAAGGGCCCTGCAAGCACCCTGCAATATTTAAAAATAATAATAATAATAGGTTTCCTTCATTGCTTTATCACAGTATTTGCATCTAGACAGACTGTTCCGAACTACAAACAAACACAAACCTTGTTAGATCAAGAATTTTCACACCATCCAATGGCTTTACATTACTAGCACCTGGCAAGAAACAGAGAACAGTAACTTAACTCTTGAATCCTCTGCTAAGACGTTTCTCACTGGAAAGCTGAAACACTGCTTTTATGGCTTGCTCACACCATCCTCCCTCATCTCTCTTCCCCTTCTAAAGGGTAATAAAGCCTTCTTCACAGGTATGATTTGAGGATTATATAACATGAGTAACACCCTTCAAAGTTGGAAAACCTTATGGTCAACATTGTAGAAATAGCCTGAACACCTAGCAATTTTGCAAAAAGCTACTTTAAAGAAGATATTTAAATGTGCCTACTACTTAAACTCACATAGTTTTCAAAGATTTACCCAAGCATAGCAAACATCATCAAAATGACCCATGAACTAAAAATAATGGCTAACAGACCAATGCAAGGCACAATATCCTCAGCAGCAAATCAGTTTGACATATGGTGACCTATGCACTTGCAGCATGCAGTTTCTACATTTCCAAAATGAGGTTTACAAAACTGAAGGCAGAACCAAGGAAATATTTGTTCTGCCTTTCAACAGCAAATACACATCCAAGATAACTACTAGGAAATCATAATGCTTTACTCCTTTCCCTCACCTAACTCTCAAAAGCAACAGCAGTGGCAATAAAACTCATAGATAGGGCAAGCAATCTTGTAATCTAGACCACAGGTTTGTCAAAGATCTCTTTAGTGACCCTGAGTAAGTCAATTATCTTCTGCGAACTCAATTTCTTTAATTGCAAAATGGGGATAAAAACACTGCCCCCGCGGGGATTGCAATTTCATTGCTATTTGTAAGGTGGTCTAATGTCACAAAAGAATTAGAAAGCACTGGCTGATAACATCACAAAAATTAGCACAAACCATGAGAAGCATCTCTTTTGTGTGTATTTGCCCAGATACAAGAAAGCAATGCAAAACATGCAGAAAACAACAAATCCGAGCACAGACTTCCTTGGAGAACAGGAAGAGGAAAGGAACTACAGCCCCTCAAAGTGCCTGAGCAGTTCAGTGCATTTCTTACGTCACGTCAAAGTCATGCAGCAGTGAAGGCCTGTTTCACCCCCTCCACGCTCTTCCTTCTACCTGATCAGAGCCACCCTTCACGATCACCAAGAAAGAAAAAAAGAAAGCCATCAGAAGCATGTCCCATCTTCTTTTTTTTCTGGCTAGCCTCAGAGCAGGCACACATCCAAAGCTAATCATTCTTCTCTGAAGTATTTTTGTTGATATTCTGGCTCAATATACTCAAAATGCTCACAAATACAAACTCATATTTTCTCCAGCATTTTTCCCTTTAATTATTTTAGTAACTTAATGATTGAAACAAAATCCACCCTCCCAGCTGTAACTGTACCATATTTACAAACTATTTATTCCTTTGATTCTTATATTTGCTGTAAACTGGAAACCTATGTGTATCTTTTACAAACATCTCTGCTGAAGAAAAGAATAAACGGATCCAGTTACTGTCTCAAGATGACTTAAACTTTTTAGTTCAGCTCACTAGGGCGTCCCAAGGTTGGCCGATCTTTTAACAATATGAATAAGCAATCAACAGAGAGACCGTTCCATAGTAGAACGGATTAATTTTAATTCCTTGATCTCCAAAAAAGTTTTCCTTCATACTTTTAAAAGACAGAGGCAAACACTGGGAAGAGGGCTCATTAGTTCTCCACATTCAGTACTTTCACACCGACGCAAATTAACTGCAAGTAAGTAATTCCACTCCAATTACTTCCAACTCCAGAAGAAAATCACTCCTTAAGTCTCTCCTCTGACCACACGATCAATACTTTTTAATTCATACACGCAGGGGGTAATGATCAAGTCTAGCACTACTGCGGATAAATTCACCGAGCACTCACTGTCCGCTCACACCAGGGACGCATTTGGCACATTCACCTCAGGAAACAAAAACACAAGCTTCCTCCAGTTCGAATGCAATTGTTGCTATTTTTCTATGTTATCTAAGAAYGGGAAAATCTGAAAGCCAGACCTGCTGTTTAGTCAACCAATGGGAACTGATTTTACTGTGACTTGTTTTTATTTTTCCTTTAAAAACAAAAGAACTGTTTGAAGTCACGAGTTCTGCAACCTTAGAAAAATCAGGCCCAAAACTAGCCAGCAGGCACTTTTCCCCGATGGGAGCTTCCTGAATACCTGACACCCTCTCCGCCAGGGGCAACCGGGAACTGCGGGGAGCTGGCGATGCGGCACAACCGACGGGCAAAGTCCAATTGCGGCCTCCCTTGGCGAAAGCCCGGAGGCGAGCAGAGAGCGAAACCGCGGCGGGGAAAGACTAAGGAGGCGATGACACCCGCCGCGGACCGCAGGGCCACGGAACGAGCCTACCAGCGAGGGGCACAGGGCGCTGAGGGCGGCCGGGGACGGGGGGCGCTGGCACGGGGCGCCCCCAACCTCCTCCTTCGCAGCCCGGGGGCCGGGACCGCCGCGCCGCCGCGGCGGTTAACGGTCCCTGCCCCGCGCGCGCACCCCAGCGAACGGCTCGCACTGGCGCCGACCCCGAGCCGCCGCCAGAGCACAGCGGCGCGCAAAGAGGGACCCATGGCGGTGCGAGGAGGGGGGCGCGGTGCGGCTACCTGCCGGGGGGACACCCCCGCTGCGCGCCCCGCCGCCGTTTCTAGGCGGGGGGGGGGCGGCGCTCAGGGCTTGGGGGCAGCGCGGCGAGGCGCCGCCAGCAGCCGTGGGGTACAGGCTCTTCCACAGCCTGCCGCTGCGGCAGCTCCTTCTTCCCAGCCCCGCGCTCAGCATCCCCGCTCGCTGCTGCCCGCCGGGTGGGGGGATAGGGGAGAACAGGCACGGCACAGCCGCTGAGAGCGAGGCGCTAGCGACACCCTCACGTCGCCGGGCGGCTCGGCGAGCGTCGCGGAAAGGTGCGCATAAGCCCGCAGCACGCAGGCGCGCTCCGCCGCCGCGCCCCCGCTCCCGCTCTGCGGGAGCGTGAAATTGTTCCTGGGCCGCGGCCGTGCGCAGGCGCGGTGTGCACCTCCCCGCTGGCAGCGCCCCGCCCCGCCCGTCCTGAGGGGGCTCTGACGGGCGCTTCTGCTGGGTGCAGGCTGATTCGTGTTTCGTACAGAGCAAGAAAGGTTCGGTTGCCTGAAGCGTGGCGTTCCTGCGCAGATGGAAGAGGGGAGCCCCTCTTGCACCAGCGCTTTCATAGAGCTAGCGTAGGCCTGCTTGTCACATTGGATCTGTAAGGCATTTCCAGCGAGGTTGCCCGGGTTTGTTGGTTGTGTTCCTCTTCTTAGCATCAAGCAGCCCAGCATTAGGTAACCCTCTGACCAGACAGGCCTCCCGCTGCTGATCCTGCTAAAAGCTGGTGACTAGCATGTGCTACCAGAGAGCTGCACTGTTACTGCTGTATCTTCCTGAATAAATGGTTGCTAGAATATAAAGAATACAAGGCTAGGCCCTGGAAAACTCATACTGAGACCAGAGGCTCTTGTAAAAGTTGAGGAAAACATTAACAATCTTCTTTTACTCTTCTTAATGTGTAGGACACAGGTGGTTGGCCTTAATAAATAGGGAATGTGTTGCAGATGTTGCATCAGTGATTCCAATTAGTATTTAAGGGGAATCTAAACCCTCAGTATTTATTCAAGGCATATCAAGGTTTTTTTATGAGGTAACTAGTTCCTGGACAAATCAATGTTTCATAGATAGAAACTAGTATTTCCAGTTTGCTGTACTGATGAACATACAACATTGTCAAGATGGGATGCAAATAAAATAGCTCACAACAGTTTTCCATGTTTACAAGTTAGGGAGTTGGACTGCATGCCAATTAAATAGTTTGACTAGCATTTGTTACCAATGCTAGGTAGATCATCTGTATTAGTTTTACTTCATTAAAGTTGTAAGATTACTTGCACTGTAAGCCCTTCCTTTCAGTTAAATATCAATGGAAGGGTTAAGTTGAATGGACCCTTTAAGTGATTCCTCCCTGAGCTAAGTACTTTCAGACTATTTTTAGACTGTGTTAGGATAGAGTGGAAGGCTTGTTCTATGAAAACCATGGTGTCTTCTGCTCTGTAATAGGATAAAAAAGCCTGTATGGAAGTTCAGAATTTGTTTTTGAGAAGCACCCTGTGAGGACGACAGCTGCATCTCAAGAATAGACAAGACTTCTCACTGCTTGAAAATAAGCATTATGAATAGCACAGTCTTAAAAAATATTGTGTGACAGAGGTCTTGAATGCTGAGGAAGAACATAGGGAATATATTCAAGTTGACAGGTTTGTTGACTGGACATGCTATGTGTAGTAAAAAGTATGACAAAGATGCTGACAATTGTAGAAGCAGTTAGGATTTGTCTAAAATAAGAAACTCATCGGCAAAACTATCCCAGTATAACCCAACATGTGTGTAACAGCAGTATCTATTTCTAATTAGTTTGGTGTGAAAATTGTTTAAATTAAAAAAAACTGTCATCTGCAATAAGGCTGGTCAGAGCTGGATAAATTGTGGATAAATTATCTTGCGTAGACATGGCTTTCCTTGTGTGTATAACGATAGTAGCTAGAAAACTGATCTTCTAGAGATGATAAAACAGTAACGGATTAGCACAAGATTTCTTAAGTGAACAGGCTTAATCTCTGTATTTTACATCTGCCACACTATCGCTCCCTRTCTTCACAGGGAACTTGCACAGAAAACTCGTGAAACTGAGTTGAGAGCAGATTTCATTGAGAATCACAGAATAGCTGGGGCTGGAAGGGACCTCTGGAGATCATCTGGTCCAACCTCCTGTGCTCAAGCAGGATCACCTAGAGCAGGTTGCCCAGGACCATGTCCAGTCAGGTTTTGAATATTTCCAGGGAAGGAGACTCCGTAACCTCTCTGGGCAATGTGTTCCAGTGTTCAATCACCCTCACAGTGAAGAAGTGGGGGGGTTTTATGTGAGAAAGGGAGTTATCTCCATTGCCAAAAAAAAAGAAGTTTCAAGACCAAGAAAAAGCAGAACTGGTAGACCAAGCACAGGAACAAACAGCTTATTTTGTTGGCTAACTTGTTTTTTAAATGAAAAAAACCTTAATGGAACTTGAAGGCTGAAAATTGAATACAGGGAAAGAAAACATAGTAAGAAAACAAAGTCAAATACTGCATCKAGCTCCAATACAGTACAGGGTGTTTCCCCTATGTAGTGGCTTATGCTACTGTTCTGAAAGCGCTATTTAACAATCATTTGTTGCATGTGCTAAAAATGAGTTGTGCTGTGTTGCATCGATGTAAATCTAAAATCTCTTTAATATTTTTCACCGAGGGCTTCAGTATTTACACTAATATAGCTAAGAACAGAACTGGAATGCCATAAATAACACTTAAACTGAGTTTATGTTGTTAAATATGATGTTCTTCTCCAAGTGAACATTTTCCCCAAATTTTATGCATGTCTCGTTGTTGGAACTGTTCTACTGAAGAAATGCTGTCAGTTCAAACTGACTTTAAAAAATACATTCAAATAAATTACTCTTTTAAATGTGTCACTATATGTGGTTTTAGTTGGGACTATTATGATGTATACAGTATTTGCAGGTTTGTATCTTAAAAGACTGCTCAAGAAAAGAGTGCAAATAGGCATATCTGAGGTGCCATAAAAGGTTAGGCAAATACTTGTTTTACAAAGATTGATTTTGTTGAGCTTCATCAACTATAGCTCTATGAGCATTCACTTGCAACTATACAAAATCCATAAATACTGGGCTTTATTATTATGCCTTTAATTTGAATTAACAGGTAGGTGTAGCTATTACTGATCTTCTAAGGCTATTTCTAATTATTCATTTTCAGCTTTAAAAAGCATTAAGTTCCTCAGGGTCTTTACAGCAAATCCCTGTTTTAACACTGATGAGTCACCAGCCCTATCTTCTACTCTCGTCACAGAAAAGGGGTTACGCGATCAAAAGCGGGATTTACCACTGGGAGCTCTGAGGCACCACGAGGAAACGCCCCAAGGAGCGAGGGAGGTGTAATTAACGCAGAGATGTCCGTCTAGGGGGCCCGCCGTGAAGCAGTGCATGCACGGCGCAAACGCTCCTCTCAGAGGTTAACAACCCCCGCTTCTTCCCTCCCCGCGCTGCTCTGCGCCCTTCAGCGCCAGGAGCCGCCCCGAGCTGGCGCAGCAGCCGTTGGGCGCCGCGCGCAGGAACCAACCGCTGCCGCCGCCAACGTCGTACTCCCCGCTTCGCCTTCCCCCCACCCCGGAACCTTTTGAGCCCGGAACCTTCCGGCCGCGTGACGGGGGAGGGGAGGGAGAAAAAAAAAGCGACGTCGCCGCTTCGAGGCGCCGAGCGGGGCGAGGCCGTTGCGCAGGTTTAATTCTTTTCCGCCATCCCGAGGCCATGTACCGGCAGGGCTTCCGCCCCCCCACCCCTCCGTACGCGGGCGGCGGGTTCCGGAGCCCTCCCTCCGCCGACGGCCCCATGCCAGCTTCGCCCCGGGGCTACGGGAGCCCCCACCGCACGCCGCCCTACGGCCACCGGCCTGGGCCCTACGGCAGCGGCCACTCGCCCCGAAGCCACGGTTTCCACGGCGGCGGCGGCGGGCGGTTCGGGAGCCCGTCGGCGGGGGGCCAGACCCCGCGCAGGCCGCAGGGCGCCAGCCCCCGGTACCCGGCTCCCTACGGCGGCAAATCCCCGGTTGGAGCTGCCCAGCACCCGCAGCAGCACAAGCGCTCGCCCGGGGGCTACCAAAGGCACTACCAGGTATGGGGAAGGGCGGTGAGGGTGACAGGCCTGCGCCTCCGCACGGCGGGCAGGGGAGGGGAAGGGGGAGCTGCTGCTGCTGCCGCCGCGCCGCCGAGCAGGGGCCCTCAGCCCGCAGGGGAGAGCACGCCGGGGGCTTGCGGCCGGGCGCAGCATACTTCTCCTCCAGCTCGATTTTCACGAGAAAGACAGGCTTGCACCGCACAGAACAATATCCAGCCTCCCCCCGGTAGAGAGGGAGAAGAGACCCTGATTCAGGCAGCTGAATCAGGAAATCCTGCTCAGGAAAGGGAAGAGGGCCCCAAGCCTGTCTGAGGCCCAAAGTGAAGAGACAAGGTCCCATAAGAGTGTAGCTTTCCTCCTTTTCATATTCTGACAAGTGAAGGTGGAGGAAAAAAAAAAACAAACATCACCCTTAACTGCAGCAAACATCTTTCCGTTCTATTCACTGCTCTTGGATCAGTTTTCTTTAAAAGAAGAGGGAGAAGTTGTATGCTTTAACTTTGCCTATGATGTCTCACATGATGGAAGCTGCTGTATATGCACACAAAGCTTTCTGAGATATGAGAAAAGTAAGGAATGCTCTACTAAAGAGAATTAAGCTGAAGTTACTTTAAACTGAAATGACAGCATCTGCTGGATAATAGAGCATCTACGTGAAGTCTTACGCATTGCACTGAAAGTTTTAATATATATAGTTTTCCCCAAGGGTTATCAACAAGTTCTGAGTTGTTTGAGTTTTCAGATGGTTTGGTTGGGGTATGTGACTTGCAGTGAAGATAGGCATGACAGTTCTTGAGATGATGTCACTTTTATGAATGTAGCTGGCTATATGCAATATTAGAAGAACCTTAAACTAAAAGGGTAAGAAATGATATTTGCAGTACAGACAGTGGTAGAATTTTCAGATGCTCTTATTGACATTTTAAGGAAAGGGTAATAATGAAGTCTAATCTTAATATAGACTAGTAAAATACAAAGCAACCCTTTCATTCAAAAATATGGTCTGATTATTTTCTACCATGTGGATGGCTATCTTACAGCAATCTCATTGTTGGTGGAAGAGGATCATTATGAACGTTACACATTTTCTTCAACACAATATCTAAAGCTCTCCCAGTGCAGATGCATACAAATTGCTTAAACTTCGATATCTGTTCAAAAAGGCAAAGGATGTGGGGTTCCTGCCACAGTAGTACCTCATTTTTGCATTAAAATGGCTCTGGCAGATTTGGTAGGGGTTTTAGTCACAGATGTCTAATCTACCTACAGAAGATCACGCTTTCGTTGTTCACTTAAGTGTGCTTTTTAGAAAGCCTTTCTCAAACTTACTGAGTGAATATGTAGGAATCTTTTTGCCTCTATTTTTAGTCAGAAGTGTTTTATGTCAGGAACTGAGGGTAGAAACGGTCTCACTGGCTCCATCCTTGGCTTTAGGAAACCTGGCAGTGACATAAAGAAGGTATAGATTTGAATCCAGTCACAGGGTAACAGAGATTGTCACAACACTTTCCCTTTTCCCCTTTCCTTCCACAGACCTTGTGAGTAGTTTAGAAGTATTGGCCAGGTAGTGCTATTTTTTAGGACTAGAAGGACATTTGTATTCCTGTAACTTCACCTAGGACTAAGCTAATGTGTATGTATTTGTACGTTTATACACATTGGGGGGTTTGGCTGGGAAAAGAACAGAGGCAATCATGGAGGGGGGAAATCTCTTAAACCAAGATTCCCCATTTTGTTTGGCATGGGCAACAATACCAAACATTTTGCAGATGCCATCATAGTTATCTTTTTCTGTCTAGCTTCAGTTAAGCCTTCCAGTAACTTTTAACGTACCATTCAAGACTGTCCCTACAAAGTAGTGCATGTCTAAATCAGGCAGTAGAACTTAGTTCAGAGACTACTTGAGCTAGTGGTGACAAATGTAGCATGCCTCCCAGGTGCCACATTTCACAGTATAGACATGCCTGTAATCTCCTGTAAATGTAGACCTTTGTGATAAGAGAAATGAACTGTTCCATAAAGACTTCAGTAATTGTAATAAAGAATCTCAGTGCATGAGTCCATGAGTAGATTTAGCTAGGGGTTTTATTGCACGCTCTAAACTTTGAATTTCTGTTGGGGGCAATAGACTGGTTATTGCCTTTTCTTCTGTAGACTCCATTTTTAAGAGAAATGCTCTTGAAGTTTATGACACTACTGTCATCTTTGAGATTAAAATCTTAAGTGACCCTTTAAAATCTCTCATCAGGAAATCCAAAAGACAGTTTATATTTACTTTAGAGTTTTATTTTATGTCATGTCATTAGTATTCTGTGCTCATTTTTGTGCTTGTAGACTTTCATTTTCTAACATGGACAGAAAGCCTAGAGGAAGAACATAGCTTAAGAACAGTTTTCCAAAATGGCTGATTTACCTTTATGTGGCCAATACTTTACTAAGCTTTCTGTCTTTCCACAGACATTTGCCTACTTCTAAATTTTATGCCAACAAGTTTGTTGAAAGTCTCGAACATAATCACCTCTTAAAATTAATATAGAATATAGAGTTTCCCCTTCTACACTGAACAGGAGTTAGTGAAACAGTAGCTAGTAGTGGTGAGGGGTTGAATATTGTTCCAGAATGTACAAAATCTTGCAAAATGGTACAGTTGTGATTTCTGTATCTTTGTGCATCTGTGAGCAGCTAAAATTACATCCATTGAAACAGGCTGATAAAGGGAGTGATTTTTCAAGGGAAAATTACCACATTCATTAACATGTTAACAAACAGACACAGAAGGCAGTTCCTTTCCTACTGTTTAGAAATATYTGCTGTCTGGAAGGATTTTTTTTGTATTGTATTGAGAATAGGTTGACCTTATCTTTAAGGAAAAGTTAATGATGACAGGCCATTGGCACCAGCAGAGATTTGGACCAACACTAATGACAGTAAAATATAAAGTTTTTGTTTGTTTTTGTAAGATGTATTTAGCACCAGTTTTTCTTGCACAAAATGGTGTTACTTGCACAGGTAGGGTTATATGTTTCCTTTCTCCACAGGCCTATAATGTAATTACGCACCTTTTGATTTTTTTCTTAAGAAAAGAGCATATAATGACTAGCATTCTGAAACAAGAAATTAATATCACATGCTTAAATTTAACACTAATTGAAGCAGTCGGTCTTGAGTTACATCGTAATACATTTCCTAGACTTCAAACATGCAAATAGATCAGTGTTTCTGATGCCCTGCATTATACTGTAGTGAAATTTAATACTATAAAATAAATCCATCCAAAATAATCTTACCATTGAATTATTTTGTTCTCCCACTGGATACTGCAAATCCAGTTATGTCAGGTTGGCTTTCTTCTGAGTGCTGCAAACTGGACATAACATGAAAAAAACTCCACGCACAAACTATCTTACAATATAGAAGTTACAGGGTTTCTACTAAACATGGTGTTTTAATGAGTTAATTTTTGATTTTAAAGATATAATGCACTGTGTAGTAGAGTGCTTTATTACTTAATGTGAGCGCTTACAGGACATTAATGCAACTTTTACTAGTGCATGCTGACTTGCTCTAGGAACTCATTGTCCCTTGGAAAGTTTTTAGGTGTATTCTGTGTGATTCTCTGATCTTTTCCCCTTGGTTTAGGTACAATACTTCAGAGTACTTCTCTACCTTTTAGTGATTTTTCTCGTTTGAGACCATCATTATCTAATTGCACTACGAAAGACTAAATCAGATGCCCTGTAAATTAGAGTTGGATATTCCTGTGTTTGGCTGTGTATCCATTATCATCAGCATTTAGGAGTTCTAGAAAAGTACTTACTGGGACCATACAAGTAGGCTGCTCCTGCTGCAGCACATTTTCAGAAACTGGCTCAAGACTAAGTAGTTTCTAAAGAATTTTGTCCTGGCTAAGCATAAGGGCCTTAACTCTATGGTGCCATTTCTCATTTTTACCCAGATATTGTTTCATATGATCAATTTAGGTACATAGATTCTGTAGGGCTTATTACTCGCATTCAAACACCATCCCCTCTGCTCCCAAAAGCCAGAAAATTAAGCCTTTAATCAGTGTTTTTACCCTCCCTTACAAAGGCAGATGCTGATTATTTGCCTCAGGGAATCCTGTTCTTCTAATCATTCAGAATGCAATAGGCTTATTTGTCAACTAACTTTTGTGTATCTGTAGTATTCGGTCATTTAACTCAGTCTGGTTGAAACAAGCCAATATAAATGAATGCAACTTCCTCTTGTAGATAAAACCTCACTTTTTTAGGGAAGGATGCATCTCATGCTACTTTGTATAATTCATTCATCTTTTTGTCTCAAAGTATAATTGGCATAGCCATATGTGATACTTAGCTTTCTTGCTTAGAAGAATAGCCTCTCTGCATGRGTACATCCCTCATATATTGAAAGAATTCATGACCTCCAAGAAATATCGCTTTAGTAATCGAGGAGGGATAGGAAGACTTTGGAATAACCAGCAAGGTTAGATTGGCCTGTGCAGGAGACTACAAGAATGCCAAAAGAGATTTTATTTACCATGTTTCCACGTAAAGATAACACTTAACTGGAGTTGTTTGGGAGCACTGACAGTGACTGCACATCATGCTTAGATAAATCTTTATCCAAATTAGACTTTCCATGCACTGTTTATTTAGAGGCTGTCAGGGACATTACTCAGAAAAGTGCTTTAAAAGAATAACTTTTAAACCTGCTCCTTTTTGTGTTTGATTTTAGGTATTTACAAACTTTTTTGGGGGGTGGGGAAAGACACAAATCTGTTGCTCTATGAAACAAATCAGAATAAAAGAACAATGGATGATACTTACAGGAGAAAAAGAGTATAGAAATTTCCTTTACATCATGGCCCTCTTAAGATCTGCAGCAGGTTTGTAGACACAGTTTTGGTTGTCCTTGATCTTAAAAAAAGTTCAAATATGAAAGCTGCAGGCAAAAGTTTTTCTTTCTATGCAATTGATGCTTAATCACTGATTACTGTAGTAATGCCATCCAGATTTGCATATCAAAAGAAAGTCATCTGCTCTCAAATTTGACAAAATACTAATTTGGTTAAAACAGGGTATTTTTCACAGTAAGTTCACCAATAAACCAGTATGCTTGGGTCATTTGTAGCTGTTGGCTTTATACAATGCTGAGTTTAATCTTTAAGTACTTAGTATCTGGCTTTTGCTCTTATAAACAGTATTAACTCTCCCTCAGCCTCTGCTCTGTTTTGTTGGTGAGCTTTTGAGTTAGACATGTTGCTGACTTTGTCRGCTTATGAAAACTAGTATCAGGCCTTTTTTTTGCAGTTGTGTGCCAGTGTGAAGAAAATGGGTATTTTGGAGAAGACTTTTTTTTTAAAAAAAAAAAAAACCTTGGTACATCACCATTCATAATTAAAAGTATAACAAAGCTAATATTTTCTGAGGAAGATGCAGTCAGGGAGTAGTAATTATCATTAATAGATCAACTTCAAAGCTCTGCTACATTAGAAGGAAGCTTTTTTTAGCTTGAATTAGACTATTAAATGTTTCTTTACCTGATGGTTTTCTTCCAAAGGGATCACCCAGGACATCTACTCCATTTGGTACAGCGCATGGCAGAGAGAAAAGAGTGTCTAATGATGTGGAAAACTATTACAGACCTTCAATGCTTGAGGACCCATGGGCTGGCCTAGAGCCAGTTTCTGTTACAGACATAAACCAACAATACAGCAGTCAGCAAACAACATATACTGGTAAAAAAGGGAGGTATTTCAGTTAACACTTTTTAAGGCCAAATAACTCCATCTTGTCAGGAAAACTTTGGGACAAAATTTTACATTTACACAAGATGAACAGTATCAAGACCTTAGTTAATGCTTTTATTTGATCACATGTCCACCCTTTTATCCAACTTTTTTTTTTTATTATTGCATTGGATATTTTTATGTATGGGGAGGGAAAAGGAATGGTAAGATAACTTACATTTCTGGCTACGTGGAAGTGCCTACCAGCTTTGAAGAACAAAGTGTTCTTTAATCACCAGCGACTGATTTGTGACTGTTAAAACAGATTTTCATATACTTACCTCTTCCATGCCAGATTGTTAGCCTTTTATTGTTAACTCCTTTAGGAAATGGTATTTTTTTTATGTTTCAACATTTTTAGAATGAAGTAACTTGGAAATACAATAAAGTTTTGTATATCCTTGTTTTGTAATGTATAAAGATTATTTTAGGACTTTTGTTAAGGTGTGCTTATTAAGAGAAATAGTATTAGTGAAATTAGGTGACTTCTGTAAATGTGTTTGTATGCTGTAGTTAATCTCTGATTTTTGTGTACAGTATTTTTTGTTAATTCTAGTGTAAAACAAGTGAAACATGACTTTAAGCCATCTCAGGAAACAAATGTATTGTCTTGGAAAGTTTAATTTGTTAAACCGGCTCTTGAATCATAAACATAATTCTGTAATTATTGACTTTTGTATTTAAAAAAAATCATATTTGGAACAGAATTAGACATTCTTGATCAGAGTAAACCAGTCTGTTTAGTGGCAATTTAAGTTTAACCAACACAAAACACCAGATTTAAATAAATGCAACTGTACTTTCTGGATCTAACCTTTAGAATAGCATAGAATGAATCAAACTTTGTTAAACAGTTGATGTTGGTACATACGTAGCATCTTATTTTTATCGATTTGTATCAAGAGTTTTCAATGTTGCTTTTAATTTTTACCTATGAGTGGCATCTTTGCCTAGAGGAGTCTTGTTTGGTGTGGGTGTGTGTGTGTATGCATGAGCATGTTGTTTTTTCATACTGAAGAGAAAAACAACAGGTTTTTGTTTTAGGGCTTGTCTTTGTACATGTAAGATCCATTCTTAAACCCACTAGTGGACACTTTAATCTAGAATAAATTAGAAATAGTTCTAACTGTAGACATACTCTTAACATGCCATGTTAAGCCTGCAGTAGATACCTATTTTCTTCTGAAAGTACCAGTATTTGTTGATCTTAGCTTTTACACAGCAGGTGGAGGGTGAAAGCTTATTTAAAAAAAAAAAAAAAAAAACTAAAAACATTAATTCAGTTTTCAAACATACATGTTTTGTCTTCAGCTTCTCCTACATTTCACAGAAAAAAATTTTTTTGTGGTCCTAAACTATGGTTAGGTAGAAAAGCACAGGGAATCATATTTGACTGTTTTTAGTAACTTGTCTTTTGCTGAGATACACTAGCCCTGTACTTATTCCAAGTCCATTTCAGGATAAATGTATTAGCTTAGTACCGCCTTCAGGAACAACTTTAAACTGAAAGGAGGAATAACTTGTTGAAGTTTGCTAGCTGAGTCTCTTGTACTTTTACAACCATAATCTAAAGTTTATCACTCATGTCGTCCCTCAGTTGACTTTTGTTGCTTTAATACTACATCCAAGATCTCTGCTCAGAGAAGTGAGATGTAAATGACTTCTTATTTTCAAGCTTTTTGGTATTACCTGCTTGATATCAAGAACACTTAAATCTTCATCCCAGAGTCAAAACTGGCAGCTATCAGTATTGCTATTTTTCTGTAGCACATACCAGCAAAACTGAGATGACTTGACAACAAGTTGTAGAAAGTCTAGAACTAATAAAGCAATTAAACATGTCATCAAGAAGAGTGAAGTATAAAGTTTTCTCCCCCCCCCCCCTTTTTTTTTAAACTTGACAGGTGCTGTAAAGCTCACAAAAAGTTACAGGGTGCTTAATTGAGTCATCTCTGTTACTATTTCTTTTGTAATTTAATGCAGTTTACTTTTTGCGTTTGGTGATCTTGGGGAAACAGATCTGTTGGTATCTGCCGTTCTTTAAGAGACTAAAGCTGTAACGTGTTCCCAGTTAGACATGAGAAGAAACTGGGTTTGGAAAGGAGAAAGGAAAAAAGAAAAGGATTCATGACAGAAGAGAGACTGTTAGAGGTGGGACTGCTTATGCAATAGCCAATATCAGCTGCCCTTGCACAGTGCAAAGATGCATTTTTCCACTTTGGCTTTCCAGTTGACCCAGGGAGCAAAGCCAGCCACCTCTGGTAATAACTGATAACTCCTGGAACCGGGTATCAGACATCAACGATGGTAAATGTTCCAGAAAGAATTGAGGAAATAATCTTGAAGCACTGTTTAATCAATACAGGCCTTMCACAATGCCATCTGTTAAGTTGCTGCTCCTGTGCACTTCAGAATATGACCCAACACTTATAAGTACATCATACTGCTAAAGTCTCCAATAATTTGGTCAAGAATCATCAGGAAATTAAAATATAGATGTGATAAGCTTACTAAACTCACCGTACCGCACCAAAAACTTAAAAATAATTTATCTTTTTTACTTCTGGGAGAAATTCTACAATTGCAGTTAAACTGGTCAAAATTTCAAAAATGTCATTGTTGAATAGCTGTAAAATGCATGAACACCTGTTCATAACTATACATATAATGTACTTAAAGCCAATTTAAGCTTTGCCTTTTTTGCTATAATACTCAGGAAGCTTAAGAACTCACTTCCTCACTGGTGRTTTTTTGTCCTTTTTCCCATATGGCAAACATTCTTTTCCCACATGTTTCTAATGGAGATAGGATATATCACTTCCCCATTTGTTTATGAAGCCTTTTCATAATAACAGTATGGATCTGGGAATAGTATTTGATAGTATAAAGTACAGTACAAATGCATCCTTTCTTCATGAGCCCATGAAACAAAATGGTGCCTGGTCTTGTTGATGAGTGGATTCTTCTGTACTGAACCCAGTAAGAATATGGGCATTATTCTTTCTGAACAGACTTCTTAGATTTTAAGGTAAGTCAGTTAACTGCTTTTCAGATGTTTGGGTTGGTACACTTTTTGTCCATTCTGTTCTGTATGCATTCTTTGTTCATCAAGACTTGCTTCTTGTTCACTTACTGTAAAGGATTTGCGTAACTTGTGACTAATTCTCTTCTAGCAAAAAATTAATTTGATTTCTTGACTTTTACTACTTTAAGTGATTAACAATGAACTGCATTGTTACTACATTGTGCTCATATCACAGTAAGATAACTTACGTCAGCTGAGTACAATTCTGTGTAATATGGCACACTCCAGGTGGGGAGCTATCCAAAGTTGTGTGCTGTAATATTTCAAAGGTARTTCAGGTTTGGGTTTTCACTGTTACTTTATAATATGGAATATTCATTCTTTAGCCTTTTAACTCTGGACACATTATTCACATTGATATTGTAAAATGAAGAATTTAGAATATTAGAACTTCAGTAATAGGATTTTTTTTTTTTTTAATAAGCAATAAGACGTAGAGATTTAGCATTTTTCTTATGTCAAAGCTGGGAACGCTTTGCAGAGGAAATGCTCCTGGGAAACAAAACAGATAACTCTTTTTGTGGTCAGGTAGTTTTTCTTTTCATGTAAGGTATCTTTATGTTCTTTCACTCTGTTTACATAAATACATTGATTAGACACCTAGAGGGAACATTTTGAAACATGCATTATATGGATAGTGTACAAATATCTGTTCTTCAGGAGCTCCCTCCCAAAGAAAAGTTTTTATAGTCGTATTTCTGGGGGAAAAAAAGAAAGTCCTGTTTGGGTTTCACTGAGTTATACCTGTGAGTAATCTTACTGACACAAGAGGCTATATACTCATGCAGTCAAGAGGATTTAAGTTTGAACATTGTATCATCCACTTGTCTTTCAGTGTTCTTCACCAACTCTGCAATAAACTACTATTTAGCAATTTTTCTGACTTCAAATTTATACACTTGCTTTTATGCATGAGGCAAGACTGTCTTGAACTGAATTAAACTTTTTTAAACAATATTTCCCTAAGTCCTCAAGGGTGAAGAGTTTGTTTTCTTTAGTCCAAATTTCAGCACTTGCCCTCTTGCAAACTTCCTTATATCAGGGGAGAGAAGAGAGGATTGGGTCCACTGCTTGCTGAAGAATCTTGTAATGATTTTGATATCTATAGTCATTCACAAGCTTGGGTACTAATTCTCATAGGTTAACTTTTATATTATTTGTCAAGGCTAAGACAAGTACTTCTCACCACAAATAGAGGAAGGAAATCACGAAGTTGTATTAACACTTAACATTAGTATAGCTCCAGCATTCAGCTGTTAGTTCACTATCAATTTTTTTGCCTACACTATTTTTTGCTTTTCAATTTCATTATCTGACCTTTTCCCTAAAATGTGTGCTTTGCTGATTTAGAGTTTAAGAACATGTTCTCAACCTGGAGTTGTGGTATTACCTACACTAGGCTTTCTCCTTAAAGCATTTTAGAGTTGGTTAGAAGACCTTTATCTCATCCTCATTACTTCTTACACGGCACTAAGAAACCTTTGAGTATCAGGCTAGAAACAGTTGGGCAGATGCTCAATGCCAAAACAAAGTCAGCAAAATACCATTCTTTTCCAAGACGTTACAACAAATTTCTTGCCACTTAGGTGCATTCGGGTCCAGAAGGTATTTTAACCCAAACAATAATCATCCATTCTGTTCCATCAGCTCTACTGGATTATAAATTTTACCAGATAATTCACCACTGAATTTGCTAATTTTGAGATAAATTTACCATGTAATTTGTAGTTTAACCCCTAAACTGCAGGCACATTTTATTCATTTGGAGTAAAATCACAGGTGAACTCCAATGCCTTTTATTCACTGATCTTCATTACTCATTCCTTTCTGAACTATAAATGCAAACATTTGTATACAAGAAAGTAACTTGTGCAGCTAATGTTTTAAAAAAAAAGGGGGGGAGGGAGGATGTGCCAGTCTCAGAGTGGATTTCTTAATAATGCTAACTATTGCTATTAAATAGGACCTTCTCCATCCCCCTTTAACAGGAAAAGAATTAAGCCAATGCTGATCATGTTGAAAAAAACACCATTCCACTCCCCAACAAAAGAGGAAAGGGGATTTCTCAAAAATAACTTCACAACCAAAAGAAGAATTCTTAGGCGGCTTCAAAACTAAGAGAACTGGTTCATTCTTATTTTCCTTCTGGAAAAACACCATCTTGTTACTAATAGCTTCAGGGCTGCTCATGCTATCTCCTTCAATTAAAGCCATCAAATCAACATTTAACCTGTGTTCTGACACATGCAAAGTCTGTTTTATATAGAATATTGTATCATAGTTAATTTCAGAAAACTGTAGGCTGTAATAGGCATGGGGTGTGGAAAGCTTTTGACACTAAAATTAGCATGTATTTCTTACCTGTTTATAGTATTCCTGCATTCAGATTTCAGATATCAAAATTTTCAAATTTTTTGGTAGGTAACTAAAAAAAATTAAATCTTCGAGATCCAGCAGGAAAGTAATTTTTGAGTGTTTAAATTAAAATCAATTTCCAAAATTGCTTAATTCTCACTATTAAGTTTTTCCAGGTAACAACAGCAGGATTGTGGAAGATGTATTAAATTTATACAAAACTAAGAAAAAAATTTAAGAGGTTTAATTTCATTCAGATATCAGTCTTAATTCAAGTAGCAGTGGCAGTTGCATAGTTCAGTTCAGAAGAACTTGAGCCTACTTTGTTCCTTACTTGAAAGAGCTTCCATTTTCCAGAATACACTAATGTAACTCACCAAGGTGTGCCGGATTAGAACTTTTAAAGTTGAAATACTTGCCTGGACATTACCGTATGCACAGTACGTGATGGAATATATGAGGAGGGATGTCATTTTAGTTTAGTTTAACCTTTTTAACCATATTAGCATATTCTCCCCTCTTTCATTTTTCTAAGCCTACTGTGAGCCACAGCATTATTGGAGTCAAGGATAAAAGAATTAAAATTCTTCTTTTATCTATTCATTAGTGACAGCATCTTTAGGAGGTAAAGATTTCAACATCATTTCAAGCTGAAATTTTTAGCATGATTATTTTAAGATGGGTTGCATTTATAAAAAATCTCTGCCTCTATTACCTTACTTTTATGAGCAGCCAAGATCATGCTGCTTGATGTTATATTAAAATACATTTAACCTTTCTGGTAACCATATGTATTTTGCCCCAGTCTAATTGCTGTGTAGTCAAGATAGTTAAAAAACTGTTAGCATAGATTTAACAAGTGTTTGCTTTGGGTTTAAATCTTTGTAGTTTTCATGGGGAAATTCCTAGAGTACAAACTGCCAAACATGATGTTGATACAACTATTAGTATAAATACTAAAAAATGGAAGAACAAAAGCTCTTTCACAGTGATGCATCATTTCTTTTTCAAGCATCACACTTAAGCTAAGTAATGCTGAAGCAAGAGAAGAGGAATTAAGCTAAAACTGACAACTTCTGTGGCTGACTACACAGCATAAACCACAAATAACACAGAACAAACACAAGATTAGAAACACTGCCAACTGGGGAGTAGTATCAGCAGTAGTTGGATTATGAACAGTAGTTGCACAGCACTTTGAAAATCAAACCACTACCTCCTGTGACTTAATGAAGATTTTTAGATCAATGTAAAATAAGACTTTGAGTTTTAGTCCCTTAATAAACAGATGTTGGGATTTAAGATGTTACAATTCCTGCAGCTGAGTATGCAGAAGAGAATATGTATTTCCACCAGTCCTCTGCAAACTCTAGTATCTTAAGTCTCATTACACGAGTTTTAAAGCTAAGATAGATTTTGCGTTTGAAGATCTCCATGGACAGAAAGGGAGAATAAACACCTGCAAATGGGCCAGGTGTACAGCTTGGGTTGGTAACTGCAGGAAGGTATCAAGAATCCATCTATTGATTCCTTGCAATTCCACTTTCCAACAGCTACTTCCCTTGTCTGTAAATTTTCAATAGTCTTGTGGTTGCTATAGCAGTTAAATGACACTACTAGGAAAATAACTTGGTTGTTCATTTCCAGATGTTAAGAAAGCAGTATGTGCACTGTACAACAGGTTAAGAAACTCTGCTGTAACTGTTTTCAAATGAATGAACTGCCAAATTGTAGCTCTTAAATCTGAACACAGCTTATATCACGAACAATATTCCTGTACTTACAATATCTTCTTAATTAAAGTCCAAGTATGTAGAAAGCTTGTGAAAAGATCCTTTGAATCCCCAATTTCAGGATTTCTATTATGTCTGGTTATATTTTCTGACAACATTTAATTTCCTCTTAGAATAATCATTGGATGTTTTATACATTGACTTTTCCACAGTATATCATCCTTGCTCCTGTGAGGTGGAGAAAAAATAGCATCTATACTTTGCAAATGTGGAACTAGTAACATCCATGGTTTAATTTCTCTCTGCTATCAGATGGCCCCAGTAAGCATATGGCAGAACTCTGTTTACATTAATTAAGTCTCTATCATTTATCTTCTTACAGTTTGGAAGTACTAGATTCTAGTACATGAATAAGCAGATCAGCAAGCCTTTGTGTACTTTTATATTTTAATCAAATAATTTGAAAGGACCTACTAAAGGTGGGTTGTTCTGTGTTTTTGTTTGGGGGGGGGTGACCCCCTTGACTTCACCCAGAGAAAATACTTACCTTACTCAGTCTTGCCTTTTCCCTTCTGCTGAGTCTTCTGTTGTCTTCTCCTCCGTGTTTTTCCTCAGAACTGTCTGTGCACCAGCTGTATCATAAGATTTATTTCCATGAAAAACCTATGGAGAAAAGTCTGCCTTTCCTACTACTTCTATTTGAATAGGCTTGATCCACCCTTCAACACTCCGCTAGTGGTAGCTGTCTACCGAAGTATTTGGTGGGATCAGTACTGCTCAACYAGCCGACATACCCAGTCCACTACAGATTCTGTTGGTTTAAGGTGCTGGAGATGGTAGAACTATGTCAACAGTAAAACACACAAATCCCCCCAGTTCCTCTAAATGACTATTTGGTTGCTTGGTGGAGTTTGTTGTCAGATGCACAGTGGGAATTGTGCAAGGTAAGCATGCCCCTACTCTCGTTGCTATCTTTTTCTCTCTAGATCAAGAGTAAGTACTCTTTTGAACATGCAGACAAGTGGTGTCAAATCTGTACTAAACATTGCAAGAGTAAAGGCAAAGTCATGCTGTGAGAAGACAGCAGAAAAAATGTATATAAAAAAGGGCATGGGAAAAGAGTGTTGTCTTGATTCCGTTTCTTCCTGTTAGCTTCCTGACATACCTGTCTCTTAAATACTCTGTTTTCAGTCAGCATATCCTTGCRGACAGTAGACTAAGCATGGGAGGCAGGAAGGGGCAGAGAGAGGGGAACTACCTTGTGGAAGTGTAAAATCAGGTGCCATCCCTTCAGCAGCCATGAAACGTTATTGTTTTTTAAGCCATGAATTACAGGAAAGCAGATGTGCATTTCAGAGAGAAGTGACTTTTATGAGTAGCAAAAATAAAAAGTCTTGTGTGCATAGGGACCTTTTTCTATTCAGTGTATTTAATCATTTACCATCAGTTAAAGTTTAGCTTCAATCCAACTCCAATTACTTTAATGCTAAGGTCTACTTTGGAAACTTTTAAACTGCCAGAAGATCTGCTACAGGGCAACTTTTCTCGGTCTTGTAAACTTTCCAATAAGAAGAAGGAAACAGGAAGTTTCAGGTTTCATTCTAGCCATGCTGATGTAGCATAGAGAAAAACAGCAGAAACATCTAATCAAAGTCTTCCCTTCACTAATGCTTGGAATGTTGCTATGTAGAATCCAAAACCTAACTCCAGTTCCTGGTCTTATTTACACACCTGGGAAGAGCATCAGCACAGCAGACTTCGCTCTGTCTCCAACACCTCTTTGCAGGGAGATTCGCCAGTCATAGGGTCTACACCTTCAAAATGATACCATTTCTCTTAAACTTCAGCATGAGCATTTTTTCAGCTGTTTGTGATTGCAGAACACTAGCACAGAATGTGTGTGGGAGTCTCAAATGGGCTGCATTTCTTCCCTTAAATGACACAAAAGAGTAGAAATCTCAAGAAAAGTACTAAGCCCTACATTCACTTTTTTTATTCTGTTTCTTTATGGGCTCTGCAACATTCCTTGTTGCTGGATCCTGCATTAAGTGCCTTCGCTCCAGACTCCCTTTGCACTCACTCTTTGCATATTCTTTTTGACTTTTGACTGTTGCTACATTTGAACCACATACCTCTCTCTAACTCCACTCCTTATACTACTTCCGCTTTTATGTGGCTTAAGCCATCCATAAGGTATCTATCTATCTATCTTCCTCGGAGCCATCTGTATCACTGGAAGATTTCACCATCCCAAACTGATTGATTATCACTGTCCCCATAGTTCAGCTGACAAAGCAGCTCTTGCAAGTGCTTACAAATCAAAAAAAAATAGAGCTTGAATAGTTAAATGTTTTTCAAGCTAAACTTGCTGACTTCTGAAACAAAGCTCACTCAAGTGAGCTTTTCCAACAAGAAAAATCAGGACAGACGCTGTCAATAACTCACTTAGCAGTAATAATGTTATTGTTACAACTTCAACCGCAAAGTGATTTGCAAAATGTATCTATCTCCATCTACAAGGGACCTGCATCTTCTTTGTTTTTCCTTCAAATTCTTTTCAGATGTCTGCTTTATTRCCTTTGCCTTGAGGTCCCTTCCCATTGGATCTTTCTTTCTTTCAAACAAATTCCAAATTCTAAGCATCTGTCAAAGAGGTAAGAAAAAAATATATATATAACTTTGTAAGTTCCAAGCAAAATATTTGCACACTGAGTCCCAAAGAGTGGGTGAAATGAATAGCTTCAAATATGCTCATTTATTAACCGGTATGGGATATAGATCTTTTCAGTAAAATGTGTATTCCAAAAATGAAAACAGTATGTGAAATGTTTTTTTCCTAGTAAGCTGTACATAGATTTCCTCAAATCCCACATCACACTGTCTTTCAGTCAGTGCTAGAGAGAAGTATGTGTCCTGACGTCCTGCACAATGTTAGGTCTAAACCTCACCTGGCAACTTCCACATCAAACCAACAACTTCCACTTAAACCAGAACATACAAGAAAATCATTAGAAAGTTATCCAGTATTTAAACATTTCAGATGGCAAACATTCAACCATCTATCTGTTGAAGTTGATCCCAAGCTTAATCACTGTTGCTTAAAAATCTGCTTTCTATCTAGACTGGCTTTGTCTAGCATTAGCTTCCAAACATTGGATTACATTTTACATTTTTATACTCTATTAAAGAGTCATATATCAAATCCCTATTCAAGGTGGGTGACCAAACCACATTTGAACTTCTCTAACAATCTAAACACAGCCATTAAAACCACATTAGGGCATTTTTTTCTATGACTGGAATTGTTTCCATATCTGTTTTCTGAAGCTTTTCTAATAAGTTTTAGACTAATAATATCATTAAAATCATATACTAAAATCCTACTCTCACTAATATTCCTCTGCGTATGTATCTAAAGGTCATATTAACCCTTAGTTTCAGCATCACACTGAAAGGCAACAGTCAGTCATTTTCACTGTCACTTCATTCCATTTTTTTGTGTCTTCTTGTTTTGTAAATGTGACTAACATCATTCATCTTACACATGTGATCTTAATTTCACTGTGTTAAAATATTAAGGTGTGATGAATAGCACCTAAAATAAAAGCTCCTGGAATATCCCAAATCTGAGCATAATAACCCTCCTTAATTTTAGACACTAGCTACCATATCTCTGGTGCCTTTATGTCTTGAAAAGCAGCTTCTGCAATAGTTGTCTCACAGGCATAAAGAGTTAAAACAGTTAACGGCTTTTTCTTGGAATTATTCTTTCCTCAGTTCAGTGACAAGGCAGAGACCAGGTCAGTCCAGCTCTAGTTCTGTGCAGGTTACATAGAACACAGAAATCTGCTTGTTCTCACTTTGTTCTTCCTTCTTTTAAATTCATAAGAATAAAGAAGTCCAGCAGGGCCAGGCCAGTGATCATCTAGTCCAGCACTAGTCTCCCGCAGTGGCAGCAGCAGATGCTGTTTAGGCAGAGCATACAATCCTGGCCGCTTCCTGTCGTCCCTTCATATTGCCAGGCATCCACTATTATATTGGGGATGCTGAAGTGTATATGCCTGTCTAGTTCTCCTTAATATCCTTTTGTAGACCTGTTGACTATGAATTTGCCAGTCCTCCTTTGAACCTATTGATAGTACTTTTCCTTTTAGAATATACTAGCATACTCAATTTGCTTGTCTTATAAAATACAAGAGCAAAATTGTCCAAGCTCTGTATACCTAAATGAACTAAATAGGTAAATAAAATTTTGAGACACAATATATGTCTACAGTATGAAGACCACTCAACTGGAGTTGCTACCTGAAAAAAAAAAATCTGATTCAAGAGCAAGTGTGGAATTTAAACGGAAGACTCCATTTCTCTATCTTTTGAGTGTCTGTTGGAGAGTGCAAACAACCGCTTTTTAGATGATTTAGTAATCAGTGCTCATCTCTCCAATTACTTTGCCTTCTAGTTGCTCCAGGCAGGCCAATGTGAAAGATCTGCATAGACAGATAGGAAAAAAGTAAAGCACAATTCTAGCAATAGCCTTAGATAGAAATTCATCTTATAAATGTTAACATAACTTTTAATATGAAGTTATCCAGAACATTAATTACACTTAATTAAGCACGACATCAACTTTTTAAGATGATAATACTATTTTACTCCATTTTACCGATGGGGAAATTAAAGCATAGAAAGTGAAGGTGTCTTGGTTAAGTCTTACTACTATTTAGTGACAGAAGAGAACCCAGCAGGGTTTTTCTGGGCTTCTTCTATTCCAGCAAAAGCTGGTTTATCAGTAAAACTTTCAGAGCAAGTTTTAGATGTATTGCCTTCCTGGGGGGAAGAGGGGATGCAAGCAGAAAGGGAGCTGCACTTTTCAACATACATTCACTGTAAATGGTAGCTGTTTAATTCTGTGAGCATCTCTGTGCTGTAACTACTGTATTCATTAAAATGTTCTAGATTCTGATTTAAGCTTGCAAATCTACTTTCAGTTGTTTTCCTAGGCACCCTTCAAATTTGCTATAAAGAATACAAATACATTCAGAAACATTACCTTTAGCAAAGTGGATCCGCTTCCTAGCTTGTTAGTATGCAAGGACTTGGAACAATTGAGAATCCCCATGATTTCATCAATAGTCCACACATTTGCATGGTTCACTGGTTCAAGGAGAGCTGCGTTTCAAGTCTTATGTGACCAAAATAAGTATGCCTATATATATATAAATATATGTAATAGAAGGTAGTTTTACTAGAAAAGCAAGATTCTACTCAAAAAGGAAATTTGGTCACTGATGTATTAAATGGAAATTCCTGCTGAAGTTAACAGGGGTTTTGATTCCATCCTTTATCTGACTTAAAATCTGCAATGGCAGCAGGAACAATTTCAAACTAATATAATATAATAATCTAATTAAGTTTTCATGTACTACACTACAGAAGTTAAGGTTGCAGTCTCAAAAAATAGACAGGAATACTTGTACTAYTGAATTTCATTGCATATGGAAATGATTTAGGCTATAATCAACAAAAATATAGCCATTTCCAGTGGAAGATTCTCAAGCAGTTATCAGAGAGTAAGCCAGTCATTACCTCTATTAGCTATTAATTTAAGGAGGCTCCCCCCCACCCCACCCCAGCCTTTTTATGACCAGTACCTTAATAACTGATAGAGGCATCGTCTGGCCAAGCAGCTGCTCACTTGTCTCCCCAACACAAATATGGTCCTGCTTTACATTAATAAGAAAGCAAAACGTGACAGTATTCTAAAATGCACTGCAATAAACTTTCTGCACTTCATATTACAAAGCAAAATTAAAGCACAATTTCACTTACAGAGTTGAGGTTGCAGATCTTCAGGTTTGATGTTCTTGGTTATTTGTTTTTCATCTTGTACACCGGAACACACATTTCACATAAATTTATGAGAAACAAATGTGGAACTTCACAAAGCAACTTCTTTTTTTTTAAGCCAGGAACTTTACTGTAAGTTGCTTAATCTCTTTCTAGAGCCTAAGACTATCAACAATTATGAGTTTTTCCATGCATTTTATTTTTAAAAAGCTACAGAAAATCAACCCTGAAATGTTAATGCATCATTAGTATAGCTTAAGTTCTGGAAGTGCACAATTTAATATTGCAACAGCTTGTAATATATTGCATGATGTAAAAAAATGTTTCACAAAACACAGGGTAGTATGACTGTCAGAAACCTAATTTATTGCTTTTTGTGACTAACTGCAGAGCTTTTAATGTCAACTGAGCAGATTTTTTCTTCCCACTTATGAAAATTTTTAGAACTGCTTTGAAGAAAAATAGTAACTGCAAGCTCTTCCAGTACACGTTGAAGCACACACCTTAGAAAAATCCTAGTAGTAAGAAATCTAATCCAGGTTGTTGAGTCTGTTTATGTGCTTATTAATTTAACAGTGTTGGTGTTCAGGGGAATAGCTGCTCTTAATGTGAGGCGTAGCTGTGTCCTCTCCTGTCCTGTGAAGTCCTCCAGCAGAATCACACAACTTGTCAAAGCATCGTGCAAACAGCTGATATTTTGTTGGAACATAAATTGAGTAAGTGTCCTATTAAACAATCTATCATTCAGCAGCAAAACACATGGCTTTGCGTTGTTCATGTTGATTCTGTTGTATTAAATTGTTTTGTCTGTGCATTATATAGAAAGTTGGTCATTTATCAATTTTTCCAATAGCTGAAGCCTTTTTCAATATTGATCTCACTTTAAAATACAACTATAAATGGATTCTGTCAAATTGAATTAGTGTCAGTGAAGCATCTTAGCTTAATGCTATATTCTGAGTATGAAATTTGGACCTTTCACTGTTATCTGCAGCCTCTCTTGTTGGGAGGAGGTTTTAGAGTTTTTGATTCCTGCAACAATTGTACACTTGTTGTGTACCCTTGTACAATTGTACACTAAATTGTACAGATTTAGGGTTTTATCTAACAAGCAGTAAAGAATCCCATTCTTGATCATTACTTTTTTCTTCCTAATACACCATTTCTATGGAGACAATCACCTCATTTAAAGTACTTTACCAGCTTTCTTATTTTGTTCTGGACTATATAGTGACTATATTTAATTCTGTTTATGGATGGATGTTGTTTACCCCCCTTCTGCTCTTGCCAACACATAGATGTCATAGTGATGAAAATATTTAGACAGAAACACATTTTAATCAAGAGAGGAGAATACCTTTTATTGGGACTGTATCTCAAACAATCACATATTTTTAGACTTGATGGAAATAATACAAATTCAAGTGAAACAAATATTTTAGGTAGTCATGCCAGTTTCACCAAATGATTTTGTTGAAAATTAAGTTTCTTTAAAATTTTTTGACATCTTCTAATTTAAACATTTTGATTTTTTTGATTGATTGTTTCAAAGAAAATAACATATGCTTTTAAATAAACATTGCTTCAAAACAGCAATCAAAAAGAACCAGTTATTTGCCAGCCTACTAATTACTTCCTGTTACAAGATATGGCGCTTCTTAATTTTTTCAGATCAATTGCATACACATGAATTCATATTTAAATGAATTCTGTGAAATTATAATTTCATATAAATTGCATACATGTGTGTGCATATTGTGAGCACAGTAAAATAAGACAGTTAAAAATTAATTCCCTGTCACAGACTTCATATTAGCATATCCTTTCTGCATTTCACATTTGTCCTTTATGCAAAGACAAGAACACCTTGTTTTCATCATACTGTATCTAGCCATTTATCTACAGTTTAAATAAACCCAGAGAGCGCTAGATTTCAGATTCAAAGTAATGCTTTGATTTAGTACTTCCCGTAATGAAGTGCCTAAAGTAGTAGTTTTCAGAATATAAAAGCTCTGTAATTCTGAAACCATGATACAGGATTTGAGAAATGAAAAAGAAGAGTCAAGAAGCTACAAGGGAGAGGTAATATTTGCTATTCACAACAAATGACGTGCTTCAATAAAGCATGCAAAAGGTTTATGTGAATGTCAAAAAGGAGTTTGCATTCTTAAGACTTAAAAGTTGCATGTAGAGCAAAAAAACCTCCAAAAAACAGAACAGTCTCCCATGAGATCAGTTAAAAACACAAGCCATCTTCTGTTTACTTATTGAAAAAATTTGAAATCAGGCTGCATTTTTGATACAAAAAGTCTCCAAAATTCTGTGGGATTTTTTTGTTATTGTTCCCAAAAGACAATATTGTAATTGCAAGTACAGTTTTGCAAATAAAAATTATTACTACTACCTGCATGTCTTCTTTCACTATCTTGCATAATTGTATGTGCCTGCTTGGAAGTCTCAGAGCAGGGTCTGCAATCCATAACTAGAAGCAATCTGGAGAGGAAAATATACACAGTTTCTAATAATGTCTGTCAGGTTTAAAGTAATACTTTCCTGATGTGGAATCACTGGACCATCTGCAGATAAGTTCCTTGTTATTATTTACTACCTCCTTCTCATACACATCATTAATAGATTTCTGTTCATTTACCATCTTGTCTGTAGTTCTTAGTCTGTGCTCATTCCCTTTTTTTTTTTTAATAATGAACAATATTCACAAAATAGATATTAAAATAAATGGTTACAGCCGATCTTTGTTCTGCAGTAGCAGCATAGCAAGCAGGAAGGAGCCGGCACAGCCAGATGTGCCCGCTGCCCACTCACCTGATCAGGTGCTTGAGTGAAGACAAGTGCTTCAGCCTGGAGGCGACCCAGGAGAGGAAATCGTCTCTTCTGCAATTTCATTTTTTTCTGTTGCAGCTCCTCTGAACCAAGAGAACAATTTTCACCAGAACCCCTGAAAATAAGACCGGAGTGATCCGGACATCACTTACTGTACAGATTTTCTACTTGGAGCAATAAGCAGACTAGACAAAACTAACTTTAAAGCAGCATTTTTCCACAGTGCTGGTGCCTTTAGCAGAATTGTTTGAAGCATTCAGGTTGGGTTAGTGATAACCGCTGATACAAAAGACTATATTCTAATAACTAAATATTGACATAGGTTAAGCTCAGTGTTTGAGCGAAACCTGAGTGTATTCATTGTGCATAGTTAAGTAGTATTAAGTATTTTCACTGTCAGAAGACAAAAGTGCTTTTTTCTTTGTGGGGCGATGAAGGCTACAAGACTGGTCAATGATAATTTTGGGGTTTGCTTTTGTGCATTGCACACAGCATCCTTTGTTTCCCAATGGTAACATGTTTTTATTTTAAATTCTGGGTGGGATTGAAGGGGGAAGGCCAGTCACTCTTGTATAACTTCCATGTATTTCTCACCAGTGGGTCAGCTGCAAGGCAAAAGTCCCGATCTCTCAATTGTATATTGTGGTAAAGCTCATAAAGAAGTTAACTGAAGGAAGTAACCTGAGCATAGGTACATGTTAACTATGAGAGGAAAACAAATGTGGATTGAGGAAAAAAATCCACCTTTTTAAGTGAAAGGTCCAGTTCACACTGTTATTAGTGCAAGCCTGGAGCTAGAAGTTCAGCATTCTCCTAATGATCTTCGGTACTTACCAGCATTTTTGAGGAATTCAGGCAATGCTTTTATTCTAACATTAGTCCTGCAAAACAGGGTATATCTATTTATTCATCTTTTGGGCAAGAAACAAGGCAAAGAGAGGCTAAACAACTTGTCCAGAACAATCTTGTCTAACCTAAGCATTGGTGCCCTGTCTGCTGTTCTTAGAAATGATCATCACCCATTGGTCTGGCAAGGGGAACTGGGGAATAGTGAATGCCGAAGAATCCAAACACCATCTTTTCAGAAGGAATAACAAAAGCAACATAAAAATAGCATTGTGGGTAATGTTGGCTTTGAAGTTGCAACACAGCAATATCTGTTACTTTACAATATAATCCAAACGGCATGGGAACATCAATGTGCTGAGGGACTTGGTGCTTCCTCTGATTTTTTGGCGAACAGGACCTCCAGTGTATCTTGTCTTGGACTTTACAATTTAGAGACAAACATCAGTGCAGTGTGGCAAAAGCTGGGATATCTGCAACTTCTTATCTCTGCGCTCAGGGTTTAACCCAGGCAAAGCAAACATGAGACACCCATGTTTGGTTCCTTACTTTGCTATAGATTTCCTGCATGACCTCAGACAAGTCCCTTTCTCACAGTTTCCCATATGAAAAATAACAGCACTCTTCTAACTGCCTGCAAAGGTAATGTGAAAAGAAAGGTCATGGTACGTTTGCACACTATGCTGATGAGAGGCAGGTATTCCCATATTGCACATCAGTGAAGAATGATATATTCTGGCTCGCTGCCTCGGTGTCACCCATTCCAGATGACCAGCAGGTTGTCGGAAATGATCTTCTTGTTTGACCAGTTACACTACTTCAATTATTCTAGGAGGCAAAAGATGCTTCCAAATGGGAATGAACTGATAAACACCTGGAACTTGGACCCCAACACTTCACATTAGGACTCCAGAAAGGAAACTGGTTGCGGGGGGGGAATCTCTTTGCAGTTTAACAGGACACCACAGTCCCATGACTTCCTTGAGACCTCTAATGCAGCCGTATACTGTCTCCTCTCTGTACCCGCACTCTTTGACATAACTAGAGCAGTTAAAACAATATAAGCCTTGTACTGGCAGATAGCAAACATCAAAGCCCTACTGTTACACCCAGAAGTATCCAAACCGCAGTAAGCTAGCAAGGTACAGAGGAGGTAGCATCTACGCTGTAATACRCCAGAAAGCATGCCTGTCGCACTTGTACATATAATGAAAGAGACTTGCAAGACTTTTGTCTTGCAGTAGAAAGTAGAAAAAGAGTGCAAGAGTTGTGCTTGGTCAGGTTTTGTCATTTTACTGTCGCTTTTCCCCCCTCTCCCCCAGTGCTGCATTCAAGGATGCTTACAGGATCGATGCCTCAATGCTTCTCAGCCCCATGGCAGCCCCATGATGCCACTGATGAGTCACAGCCAGCAGCAGGAGCTGCCTAAAGAGACTGAATTGCGGAAGATGGAAGAGAATAGGGAGGGTTTCTTTACATGCTGTTTTCACTTTGAGTAGTGAGACAGAAGTAGCACTGCTAACAGAAATGTAAAGATGATGTTTGGCAGCTCAGGAAGACCATCTTTCAAATTCTTTGCAAGTTCTCATCTAATTGTCTAACACCAAAATACAAGGTCTGCCTTTCTTCTCCCTGCAAGAAGGGATTTTTAAGGCAGGTTAGGGCTCAGTCTGGCAAGAAAGAAAACAACTAAGAAAATACAAGAGACATTCAAGTTGGATGAAGTTCCAGAGTTGGTGCTTTGTCTATGTAGAGACCAAAGTGGGTCACAGTAAAAACAGCATAGAAAAAAATCTGGTAAATGATTTTAGCTTCCTTAAATTAAGAGCATGGGGTCTTTGGCTTCAGAAATGTGGAACTAAGATGCCTCCCTTGCATTTTACCTGAAAGATATTCTGAGCTTTTCAGTCTTAAATACATCTCCCAACTAGAAATAAAAGCAGATCTGTTAAGCCATGCCAGTGAGTGCATTGCCCAGCCAAGCTGAGCTCAGCAGGGCAGATGAGATCCTTAGCTTCTCTCATTCTTTTTGATTCAAATGTTGATCAAAGGAGACAGTTTGCTATATGACTCTACGACCTGTTATATACACTTTCTTTCCCATCTCCTGGTACATCAAAGAATTTGAAACAACGAATGGAAAAAGTTGTCTATAGTATTTCTAGATCATCAACACATCTATTCACTTATCTTGGTGAAATGGAAAGGAATTAAACTTAAAAGAACAGACGTGGTGTGGCAGGAAACCTTACCACAGGGATCTGCCATTCACAGTGATTTATTGAAGCCAAAGGCATTTTTTGGCACAAGCATTATTCTTCTTAATTTACAGAACCAGCCCAAGAGATGGCTGGGTCAGTAAAATCTAGCGTGTGAATTTTTGTCTCTTCCTTTAACAAAGAAAATACCTGTGTGGGAGTTGTTTTCCCACCTGCTGTTAGGCTGCAAGCCACAATTCTTTGGAAGCAGAAAACTAACTCCCCTGAGAAGTTCTAATACAAGCTATTAAAAGATCACCTTTGAGGGAGGAGATGAGGAAAACATCCTGTCCTAACCCCTGTAAGTTGTCCTGCATTTTGCCCTCACCAGCTGGACCAGAACGGGAGAGCTGCCAGGGGCAGGGCCGCAGACAGGGTCCTTGGAAGCCAAGAGGCACAACACTCAGCAGTTCAGCAAACATGGGAAAGTCAAGTTGGGAAGTCTCACAGCAATTTCTAAAGTCCAAAAGCTCCCTGAAGAATGATATTGGTAAGGAAGCTACCAAGGAAAACAAAGCAAAACAAAAAAACCCCAAAACAAAACAAAAAGAAAACCAAAAAAAACCAGCCCCCCCCCCCCCCATCCTAAACCCAGCGCCTGCCTTGAAACCACTCCTGCAAAACCTTTTTGCAATTGGTGAAGATGAAGGAGAAAGAAGGTAAAAGCAGCCTTGCTGGGCACAGAAGCAATGATTTCTCCCTTGCTCCCTGCTCAGGGAGGATCCCCTCCCATGTATCAGGCTTCTGTCCAGCTCCCCACGCAGCCCCTTCCCCTCCCAGATCCTCTCCCAAAACAGAGGAAGGATGAAAAACAGCATCGTCTCTTGGGGAACTGATGCCCAGAGAAACCTCTGGGGCAGGGCAGGGCATGTTCGCATTCAAGCGGACAACAGTAAGCCCATACCACCACCACCTGGGGAAAAATAAAATCTGCAGAAAACATTTAAAAGACAGTATAAGTAGCATGTTCTGACATGGAAGGAAAAGCACTTCATGTGTTATACAGATCTGTAAAACAGTTCTAAAAAGAAGTGTGTGGGAGGGGGGGCAAAAAAGGCCCCTTTTTGTAGTAGAGCCACACATGACATACTCAGTTCTTACTCCCTCTAGCAACTCGCGCTGTATCTGAGTGCGCAGGCAAGCAGTACGGCAGGCACAGACATCTGCAGAAGTCCAGGTCGAACCACAGAAACCATTAATACCTCTCAGTTACCTTCAGGGCAGAATGTGGCTTTCTGCTACTAAAGGTGCAGCTCTCTGCTAGGTAACAACTAGAAGCTCCCAGGCTGACTGTGGTAAAGCTCCCACTTCCATTTAYGGTTTTCTGGCCAGTTAGGTTTCTTTTATGCTGCATATTTTAAAATTGAAGAAAAAAAAAATCTTTACAAAGCCTCTTTGAAAGAAGCCCTGTTAGAGAAGCATTCATCATGTTATGAGAACTTGCCACACCGATAGTACATCCAAAATACACACAGAGGAATTGTTCAAGCCCAGTCAAAGCCATTCTGGGAAAAACCGTCAGAGGTCTGCCTATTAGCAAGTGCTGTTATACCTGAAGAAAAGAAAACATTACAGTAGACTCAAACTCCCAAGGTGTCCCCGAGTTAAATCATACTAACTGCAAGTTCCCAACATAGGCAAAAAAAAAAAAAAAAAAAAAAAAAAAAAAAAAAAACACTGAAATAAGCAGCCAAAATGAACAAGTGGCTTTAAAAATAAAACCCTCAGGCTTCATGGAAGTGAATACAATTGACCAAGAAAAGAAACAATTCTCCTCATTTATCAAATGAAAGTCTCTCTCCACTTATTTGTTGTGGCTGCCAAGAGGCCTGAACTCTCACTTACACTCTCTTCCACATAATGTGGGAGTTTGGTGAATATAATCCCCTTCTTATGGATAGTTTGTCAGAAGCGGAGCACAGACATTCCCTAGTAGAGGCACCCTAATCCTATCTGATGTAATTTAACAGAAGTTTCTGCAAAATTGCATTGTTCATGGATGTTTCAGAGCTACCATGCAATAACTCATAGCTCTCACACTAAATGGCTCATTTCCTCTTTTGTCGCTGTTCTCACAGACAGCCTAATGCATTCGTTCTTCTGTGCTGATACAGGGCTGCTGTACTGTAGTCTCCTTGATGTAATACTATTTGCATTTRCAGCTGAGGATATTGATTCATGCGCGGATCAAACCGGAATTATTGCCCTGCCTTGCTGGCCCTACCCTTTCGTATAGCTTGGTGGCCAAATGGCACTAATGGCTCAATGAACGGGACACAGCACCACTCTCGAACCATTACAAGCTCATACTCCAGCACAGCAGAATGAATTAGTGCCAGCTTCAAGTTATGTTACTAGGTGCAATAGCAGTTTTGGAGAGAAAAGTGGAGCAGACAACTAGAAATTGTTTCACACATCTGCTACATGTGCGTCAACATCCTAGGTAATACAGCCTAAATCATTCATCCCAAAGCAAACAAAAAAAATCTAGGCTTTCGTTGTAGCTGTTGCCGAAGTATTTCTTCCAAAACAAGAAGAGTCTTTGGGCTACAGCTGCACATTTGGTCACCCAAATGCCAAAGAACAGCTACGTAACTAGTGCTGGCTTGCACAACTTCCTATTGCCCCTTCATCACTTACCTTCTAACTTTATCAACAGCAAATCCCTGAAGCGATGACAGCAGCAGTCTTTCTGACCTGAGCTTTCATAGCACAGAGGATATGGCCAACGGCATGTTTTTGGATAACATTTGTTGGAAGAGGTAATCTCTTTCGTTACATTAGCTGACACAGTCAGAAAAGAGCAGGCAAGCCTCTGGCATCTAAAGAGCAGTTGCTGGCAGAAACATTTCATTTATGTTGCTTCGGCTGCAGTRTATGCATATAGCCAGATACTGCAAATACYTGGCTCTTTGTTTTTTGAATTCCTGTGCTTCTAACATACACATCATCCCCTTTAAAGAGATAGTGTTGGAGAACTGCATCTCTGCTTGGACAGCTCAACTTAAATGTTGCTATTATACATATATGTTAGACTGTCCTAAAAAGCTCAAGCAGTACATGCCTGAAACAGCAGCAGTCTCTCACCAACCAAGGGGTCTGTTCTTCTTGCTCACACCCTCGCAGGTGGCCTCTGTCTGCAGCACCATCACTGCTAGCTCGTACAGAGGCTCTCCCTTGCTTCCAGCATTAACCAGGAGTCCTCTCAAGCACTGTAATAACAAGCGTTCCTACCGCCGCTTACCTGCGTTTTTCCTTTGGAAAAGTAGTGGAGCAGTAACTAATGCTTGAATAACTTACAAAATTTTAACATACTGAAAATTATGTTCATTTGGATATTAAAAAAAAATTTCAGTTCAACCCACAATCCTTTTGGAATGCCATTTGATATCCAGAGAGGGAAAACAATGATAAACTTTAAGTTTTCATGGTATTTTATTTACAGGCTGCACAATACATTTTATATACAAATGGCTTAAAATAACAAAGAGTAAGCAAGCTGAAGCATAACAGTTTATTTTAAATTAGGTTGTCTTGAAATAACTCCTGCAATAAAGTATTCTTCACCCTGATAGGCAAAAGTTAGTTTGATTTTAAGGTCAAGGTTATTTAATTTTTAAATACAAAATCAAATCAGTTTTCTGGTAATTCTTTTACTTAATGACACACTTCTGTGTATGAAGAACATTCCAAAACTATCAAAAAGTGAAATAGCCAATATTTCTCCATATACAAAATGGTGAAATAAAGAATAGAATGGAGAAATGTATGTAACACACAAGTGTTTTATTAACTAAAAGAAGAATGCAAGAAGTACATTGGAGATTTTCTCTATTAGCAACAGAATTCATGGTCTGAGATCTAATTTGCCTGCAGAAAAGAGGTATCCTATGTTACTTCAATACTTTACTTCAGTTTTGACTGCACAATTATCAATTCAACTGATCCAACTGCAACTTCATCAAAAGTGAAACTGGCTCCAGCCACAAGTACCAAGCAAAAGGAGAACATTCAAAACCTCAAGAACTTACATTACAGCACTTATCACCTCTGCTTATATAAAGCATCTTACACTACCGTGGTAAGAAGAAAATTTAATATAGACCATGTTTTATGGAAACATAAGAAAATATAAAAGTTTGCCATTTTAAAATTATCCTTGAAGAAATTATATTAACATTTAAAGATACACCCACCCCCCACTGTTCCTTCTGTTCAAGATAACAACAATTAGTGATCCAGGATAAAAGCTCATTCCTTCTCCTTTGGCTGAATTTTAAGTATTATAATAGTCTAAGTGTTTTAAGTCATGGTCATATCAGTCCAATTGCGTTCATCTGCTTCCTCTTGGTATGGCTAAAGACCACGTAATATAAATAATGAAATACTCACTACTTGATAGTCCATGATTACAATATTTTGTTATGTTTAATTAGAAATACAAACACACAACACTTACTTTTTGATGTAGTGTCCAGGTCTCTGTAGCACACTTTGGAATTGCAGCACAGACAGTGTAAAACCAAAGGAATAGGGGGGAAAGAAACTAAAGCCACTGCTCCACGAAAGTATAACACGCTTCTTAGAATGTCTGCTACGGGATCAAAAATGCAACAGCCACATGATAGAAAAGGCCAAACTAGCACAGATCCACTCTGCTGAGTGAAGTTTGTTCAAAAGGGCAAAACTCTGACCTGACATAAGCACCTTATAATGTGATTCAATTTGAAAGACATTTTGGTAAGTAGCACACGGGTCCGGTCCTAACAAACGCGGACCTACAGTCTAAGCCATTGCCAACGCACTGAACCAGTTGGGGGTTTGAATGGTCCCCGCGGAGCAGGTCCGAGCAGCTCCCGGGGCCCAGGAGCGAGCGTGCCCATGGGGAGCGGCCCCCACAGGGCGCCCCGCAGAGATGGGCAGAGCTGCTGCCCAACGCGGCCCCCGCACAGCCTCCGCCTGCCCGGGAGGAAAGGCTGCCAGTGACGGAGCTGAGGAGATCCCCTTGGTCGCAGAAAAGGTCATCTCTTCAGAGTTATCGCATATGGAAAATTTTAGTCAACTTTCCCTCCAAATTACACTAACACTGTTGTCGCAGGCAAATAGTTTTCAAAGTCAAAGGCCAGTAGTAATCCTGAAGCTAAATTTGGAAGAAAGTCTTTGTGCAATAGGCATCAGCAACAGTGTGTGAAAGTTTGTTTCTGATCCATCTGGAAGTCAACTGTCTACTCCACCTAATCCTTGCAATTCTTCATAGTCGAGATTACTGCTGTTGGCATTCTTTTAGTATCTGAAGACTAAAATCAATGTCAATGAAATGATGCAACATCGGAGTTCTGTCAGTCARTAATAAAACTGCACTGTCGTTTTTTTACATAGTTAGAGGAGGAGATTGGCTTCTCTGCATGAAATGAGGTGACCTAAATGACTTGAAAATTTACCTCCAAAAGGGAAGCAGTAGAAGATATCATATCTTCCTTACATTTTGTATTGAAAGTCAAATCATTTAGTTCTCATTCTTCGGGATCTACTTTCTGTCTGAACTTACCTGCTTTTTTAATGAAGTACCACCTGCATTTACATTTGAAGTGCAGTAGAATAACACCAAACTGCACATTCTTAGTGACAACAACTGTCTAAGGGCTTTGAAAGTCTTCTGCTAGATTCTGAGAAACAATTTTTGTGTATTTGAACATTGTGGGATTTTATTTTTTCTAAGGTCAGTAAACAAAAAGCCATAGCTGACACTGTCCATTCCTAAATGACACTAATGATACTGCCTTTACAATTTTTACCAGCAGAAAAATTATAAGGTGTTCTTACTCAAGAAAAACTTTCCAGTGCACTGTCATTCACATAAAGTTTTGATTTTCTTAAGTACAGGCTATTCAGGTCACAAGCGTTTTGCTCTTAGTTGATTTTATTTTCAGGTAGCAGGATTCTCTACTGTGCCTTGTGAGGGCAACTGCCAGATTTACAGGAACATCTTAAGCAACGTGACTCTCCATTCCTCATTTGCTAGATGCTTGAGCACTGCCTAGTTAGCAAAGCGAGTTTTTCATACTCTACAATGTGGTAGTTAGCCATAAATGAGAACCAGGATTTTAAATTAAAACAAAAGAAAATCCCAACAACTTTGGCTTCAATTCTGAAAATCCAAAAAGTCACTGACAAGACTACATTTGTAATAGTGTAAGTAGAAATTTTACTTTTTAAAAAGTAATAATTAAACACTCAGTTACATAAGGTACCGATTTGTCAACTGGATAATCAGTTGGAAAATTGTTTCCAATATGGGCTTTAAAACATTCTTTTATGTACATGCAAAATATAACCATACCTCCTCTCTGCAGGAGAGAGACCACTTCTTGTCAAAGGAAAAAAACATGCTGGAAGTTGTAATTAATATGAGGAGTGGTTGTTGGTAAGAGTTTTAACTATAGTCATTTTATCTGCTCTTCAAAGAGACTTAATTCCAAAATTAAAATGTTCTGTGGAATAGCAGATATAAAAATGATTAGTTGGCACAATCACAGTTTACAGAGAATTATAACTAATGTAAAATGTTTTGCTGTTGCTTTAAATACTGGTCATTTTTCCTTTGGTTACTTTCCGTAATGAAGTATTTGTGGTAAAAAGAAGACAGTGTCAGCTTTTCACACAAAGTAAAGTAATTACTGCTGTTGACATTTAAGAGAAAAACTATTTCATCACTTGGTAAAGGACATATAAAGTATAGCTTATTTGGCAGAGGAACTAAAACAATTCATACAACTCCAAGAGGGAGCTGAGGAAAAAACTAGTCTCTTCATTCTTCTCCTCACTTTCATAGTTTCTTAGGAAGTTCGATTTGGAAATTGTCACTTCATCAAGACAAGATTAGGTCTCTAAATAACCGGCCCACCTGAAGTAAACAGCACAAGGTTACGACCTATTTGAGTTACCTATTATTTGAATTTTCATGTTAACTACCTAGGTTTAGGTATTAATTTTCATATCAACCTATGAAGTACTTCCAAATTTTTGCAGACCTTAAGCTTACATGTTAAGGCACTTACCATTCAAGTAAAACAGTTTTTATATAAACAAGCCTGGGAGATGGAGAGAACATTTTACCAGAACATCCATTCTCTTTTTTCTTTTTGAAAGAAAAGGAAAATAACATTGACCAAATATTTATAAAATTTTGCATCAAGAGAAAGGTTGTGTTTTATTATCTGAAATGAGCACAAAGTACACCTTCCACAATAACACTGAAAGCAGTGCAAAGACTGACAGTGACCTTTGACTAAAGGTAGTTCTGTAAAAAGAAAAATACCAAATAAATCAGTGCCCTGCTTTGATTGTTGTAAAATTTTTTTTACATAAAAGTTGGTCCAAACTTACAAAAAAAGCACAAATGTGCATAGTTCAGAAGATCTGAGAGTGCCATAAAAAGCTGATGTCCCTAAATTTAGCATCCACTTAAAACTGCCAAAATACAAAATAAAATTCATAACCAGAGTTTGTGAACATGTACAATCAATTTATCTAGTTTTCAGACAGCATGAGTTTTAAGCATTTTTAATTTTTCCTACTGTATGCAAGACCCTTTTCCACATAAAAATAAAGCTGTTGAATTAACATTATTCAAGTCTGTTGAAGTGCTGCTTTAAACTGCAGCTAGAAAACAAAAAGTTTTTCCAGATAAAAATGATGTGCCTGAGGAAAAACATACTCAATATGGTAATCCTCTGCCTCGCCCTCTCACTGCAGATGTGCTAATGTGTCCCCTGTATCCTTGGGAAAAGCCAGGTCCTTGGGCAGGAGAAGTCCAAGTCTGTCCATGCATGTGGCTGATACCACTAGGATTTTCCTGTAAATTACTTCCATAGCTATAGTTGTGCATCTTTGCGGGCAAAGCATGAGTACTCTCCGGCCCCTTGGAAGCATCACCACTGTTTCCCAGAACTGGGATCGGGCCGTGGCTGTATTCAAACCTATGGTCTTTGTCTCCACTAAACAGCATGGGACCAGCGCTGAGGTAAATGTCTCCGTAACCAGTTACTGAGCTGGAAAAGGATTCTGAAAAGGCAGATGGAGGAGGCGCACCGCCAGAGTGAGATGAAGCAGTACTGTAGTTATCCAAAGGCTGAATATCCGAGTTTCCGAGGAAGCTCCTCCTTTCCAATGCTCCTGACGATCCACTTCCTATTCCATCGCTACTACCGTAGTGGGCAGATGAGAAGGAAGATGATCCAAAGTTATCCTTGTAGTCTGGGCCTGTCACATAGGTGTCTCTAGCCTGATAATCCACACTGGTTTGTACTGGCTCCTCTGTTGTTGCCTGAGCTTGATGCTGAGCAAGCAGCTGGAGGAGAGCTGCTTTCACTCCTGCGTGAGGATCTGTTCCTGAAGAGTTAGTTATAGGCAAATGCTGGTTCTCTGTCCGATAATCAAGGTCTTCGTCAGTGAGAGGGGGAGGCTCTGGTGGCTCTGGGGGACGCTGGTCCGGAGGCAAGATGCGAGGGCGTTCTTGTTCAGGCGTTCGGTTTAGAAGCCTCATCTCAGACTGCCTAACCAAATCCTCTTGACCTACACAGACAAAAAAGAAAGGTTCTGGAATAAAAACCTGCAATAATGATACCAGAAAGAAAAGGACAGGACTCCTTCCCCAACACTACAGAGGTCTGTTATTCAATTCGAATTAGCTAATTATTTAAGCTTAGTGCTAGTTGGGCAGATTATTTTGGAGAAGGCAACAGCTTATTTGTCTCAGGAGAGTGATGCAGGCTTCTCCTTCAAATAAAATGACTCAGCAATCAGAGCTGGAGAAAATGCTACAGTTCCTTTAAAAATTACTGGAGTGACAGATACACTAGAAAGTTCAAAGAGAGAACAGAAAAGGTGTGGACAACAGCACCCACTTGGAAAGGTCCTGAGAAAGGGACAGAAGGCCACCCTACCAGGGAACACCAACAATTAAGGTTAAAAACAAAACAAGCAAACAAAAACTCCATACCACACCCAAACACCACAACCCTCAAAAATCCAAAACCACTTCAAAATATTTAACAGCTACAGACAACACAGAGCAATACATAAACTACAACATAATATGGCTGAAATAGCAATCCAAGAAAATCAAAGATCCAAACTTTGAGAAGACCAAGGAAGCCATTACTGTACCCAAACGGAAACCTTCGACTATATGCTTTAGTGAGAGTTGCATGTAACCTCTTACAGGATTTGACAGTAACGAATTGCTGTAGTTAGCATAAAAAACAAAAATAAAATACCCTCCCCCAAAATGGGCTTTATCCAAAAGCAGAGGCAAAATTGGTAAATTCAGCTGATGAACCTTCTAGAGAAACCAGGCTTTTCTATCAACACCACCACTAAAGCAACAACAAAAACAACAATCCCAAACAAAAAACCTTTTTCATCAGAAAAGCTACAGGTACTTGTGTCCCTCTTACAGCAGGGATTATCGTGTACTGTGTCTGCACTGCACCTGTTACAGCAAGACACAAATTCCAAGCAGGCATTTACACCCTACCAAAAATAAAATGCACAGTGGCTTGTACCTGAGCAGAGTGATGGTCAAGTTTGAAAGTCATGCAGACATGAAAGGCGACAAAGAGAAATCAGTTCAACTGTTACGTCTCCTATACTCACACAGACTCATTTGGTTAGCATGTTAACTCTTTATCCCCAAACTGTTAAATCTCCATTGCTCAAGGTATTTGCTGGTGAGCAATAAAGGCTTTCAGTACCTGCAGACGTATATAATGACTTGATCAGATGTGGGTAAACAGGGGCCGGAGATTCCACGTCGTCCCGGCTGACGGACGCAGGAGTGGTGGGCTCTGGAGGCTGCCTGAGTTGCAATGACATTTCATTTCCTGATCCGTTCTCCTTCTCCTCCAACACAAAATCTTTCTGTTTTGTTTGCTGAGCCTTAATTAACTGAGACAACAGAACAGCAAACGCACTCTGTACGGCTGCCTGGGCAGCATCAGTCTCAACTTTAGGCTGACTCAGCTGAGCAGGTGGCACAGGAGGCTGCGTGACGGTTGGCTGTTTTAGAGGCTCCTGTTCTGGCGGTGGTGGTGGAGGCGGCGGTGGCTGCTGCTGTTCTGACTGTTTTTCACCTGCTGACAAAATTCCAGCAGGAAGATTTATTTTATTTAGTTGCTGCTGAGTCTCTGCGTTTACCTTAATATTCAACACTTGGGCAAACTGTGCCAAACTAACACTTGTTTTAGACTGTAGCAGGTTTAGCAGGATTGCCACTTCATTCTGGTTTAACTGCTGTCCAGTGCTTGTTTTTGCTAAAGACAAAAAAGGGTTTTTTTTAAGTATTATTTAGAACTGTCATATTTCAGAAACTCAAAATTAAGACTAATCTAGCATGGCTGATATAACCGGCAAAGCATGGCTTTGGACAACATTGAGATGGAATGCTTTTACAGATTAATTGCCTTTAGGGGAGTATCTATAGGAAATGGAAAAGTAAGATCCAATGCAAAGAAAATGACTTAACAAGGGGTGTGCACACACACTTGGACAGATGAGAAACATCAGGCCAGAGCTCAATTTTCCACAATACATCTAAGCTGGGGCTTAAGGCCACCTGCTTTAGGCAGCTCTAAGACTGGAATTCCCAACAAAATTTCCTATCTTGGACATATCGCATCCCTCTGTTAACACGTGGCCATCTGCAAAACACATTTCCAGTTATATTCTGGCCCATTCTAAATCAGCATCTGGTTTCTAACACCCGCTCAACTGACCAGGCTCTAGGCGACCCAGAAGTCAGTGGCACAAATGCAAAAGAGCTGAAAGAGGTAACAAGTGCTGAGTCTGAAGGGCAAGAAGTCAACCGTCGAGTAGCAGGAAAATGCAGGTTTGTGATCATACACAGTTTCTTTAAAGAAAYGGAGTTTATTTGCCACAAAGAAGAGATGATGGTGAGGCGGGGGAATATGAATAAGGAAGTCAGAATATCAAAGTGTTTTCTTATTTTCAAACACCCCTTGTGTTAGTTTATTTTAAAAGAAGAGAAGCAGCATGGATTTTAACATGTTCCATGAGTAGAGGACTTGAAGAAAGGAAAGTTAAAAAAGCAAGTGTGCGCGACTGTGCTGGCAGAGCTCTGAATTTCTGAAAGCCAGATCCATATCAGTACATTCTGTCCTCTTCTACCCTGCCTTTCTGCTAGTTTATCAATGTATTTGTTCACGGCAGATTCAAAGCTAAGCCTGAAAAAATGGTCACWCAGACAAAATATTTGCTGTGTTACTGTTGGTAAATTGAAAATGCAACAACAACAAAAAAATCTTATGGCATTCAAATTTCAATTACACTTCTACCAAATAAGGAAAAATACTAAAATAAACCAATGTAATTAAAATAGAATAAAATAATAGAAATATGGAATATTAACAAGAAAAAGAAGTTAAATCTACTAAACAGCTTCTCAAATCTCATTATCAGGCATCAGATATGAATAGCACACTGCCCATAACTACAGCTTTTATCAAGAACCAGTCAATGTAGAAACAGGCAGAAGATGTAATCTCTCATTTGCCCATGTGTACATACACAGAACTGTCTGCCTCGCAGGACTAAAAAGAGCACAGCTGGAAACAAAGTACTGCAGAATTCACAAACCTGCTTGAAGTGCACTGGGATGTAATCACTCAGAACCCACTGAGAGAGGGGTTCCAAGGATTGCAATGATTAAAAAACAAAAATACCACCACACCTTGTATTTGGCAATACAGAAAAAAATATAATTTCTAATATTTTATATTGCTGACTTTCAATCAGATGTCAGGTTTACAGTTGACTGTGACATCTATTGATGGTATGCCCAAGTACCAGGAAGATAAAGAATTCCCTCAGACTCTCAAAGTGAAAATTCAGCAGAAAAAGCCAAAAAAAAAAAATCAAAAAAAAATCTACCTACTCCATATTCTTTGATTAGTTTCATGCCCATTCTGGAAGCAAACTGTATTTCGGGAAGCCTGGCAGTTTCTACCACAACAGAATTATTGAGCTCTACATAGCTCCTGTTAAATTATAAAATACAATAACCAGAGGTCTCATTCATGGATCAGAACAATATCAATTGATCCAAGGCATTTTTAACCCCAAATTTTTGTTTTGGCTCAGAAATAAATGCAATGATTTTGATTAAATCATGCACTTGTGCACTGACTTCTTTAKTGTGCATCATGAAGGATTTTAAATAAAGTATATTCAGGATTTCAAGAAGTGCTTTGCTTAATACAGAAAACACATCTATGCTAACTTGTCTGAACTCCACTGCAAATTGAAGTTCCTTCTTTTCTACCTGGATTATTTTTCTATGTACATATGTGCAGTATAGGTCTGGATGATTCATTCTGTATTTGGTTAGTTTGTTATGCATGGTTAGTATTAATGATTAATAAGGTTAATAGTCTGTTAACAGGCCACCTGTTATAAAAGCACCAAGAAAATAACTGCTACCCTTCAGAGTCTCTAAGCTTCTATACACTTTTCATTTGTGGGGGAAAAGAATTCCAAGGGCTACCAAAAGCAATGCCTGAAAATGCTGCCAAAACCTTAGCGTAAATGTAAGGAGTACCAGAAGCCCACAGCTGGGTTATAGTGAGAAACAAGAGGAAGAGGAGCAAGAGGTAATAAACTTCAGTGATCAGAAGAACATACTTTTACATCTTTGCACAGAGTATTTGGAGCTCTGGTCTATTGTTAAATGAAGAGTTGATTCAAGGTGGTTAGTATCAAAGAATTTGCATGCCCAGAGAATTCATTCACTGTCTTCAGCTGGGCTCCTGTATCAGTGTCTTTGGATTTAATGTCACTTTGCACAATCAAAAATGGTCTAAATTAAACTTATGAGGTATCCATTTGATGTTGTTATTCTGTATGCTTTATATACTAATGAGGAACAGTATAAGTATGCTTCAGACTGCAAGTTAAAACACATGCCTGTTGAGAATACTCAGCAGTTTGGTGATGCCTGCATAAGAAAATGGCTACTTTACTCTTCATGTTGTATTTGTAAAATTGGTCTCCAAGCAAGACACTTGGGTTAAGTTTATACTTTAATAGCTGTGCAAACTATAGAGGTAGCTACTTCTTGTTATAGCGGTATTTTTTAAGTTACAAGTTCAGCCCCAAAAGCTTGGAAAGCTGAAGACTAACACAGCATGCTGAAGGTATCTATTTTATTTGGAGCGATGGTTGTTCTAAAATCTGCTTTCTGGTCAGTTTACCATTACCAATAAAATTCCTTCAATCTATGGAGACTGTGATGACCTCAGAATAGCAGCTGACTTGTACAATTACAGAAAAAACATAAATGAGAATGAATAAAATCCCCTGAAAATACAGAGCAAGGTAGTTAAGAGCTTTCACACTGTCCAGATTGAAAAATTAAGTAAAACTTAAAAGGAATGCCCRGTTCCCAAAAGCAAAAGACAAATATTCTGAAACAAAGATATTTAACTTACAATATTGTTTCTCCCTCAAGAATCCAGAAGACTTCAGTACTCTGAAAATAACATCTAAAATTTCTAGATGTGCAATCCAAGTAGTAGGTAATTATAAAAACCGAAAATATTACTGACCAAGTGCTACACTAGAGCTGCCCTGAGTTTTGAGTTGGGAAGAAGTTTGCATGCCTTGTGGGGTGTTGGTTCTGCTCTCATCCATGCCTAGAGACAGATCCTTCCTAGGGACTTTAGCTGCTGTTGTGTCGTCAGTCACGCCCATCTGCTTCTGTCTTCTGCGTTTCTTACTCCACAGTTCATGGCAATCCTGCCACAAAGGAAGGCTGCAAAGAATGATTAGAGATTATCAGTTCAGTTCGACCAGGGAAATTTATTTATGGTTTTTAACCATAGTAAAATAAATGCTCAAATTATACATAATGTAAAGTTTGTAAAGGTGAACCTACTGGAACTTGTAAATACATCAAAAAATATCCAAGGCTTGAACAATCTCAGAAATGCTTTTCTAGGTGAAATCTCTTTGCCTGTTTCACAAGCACAAGGTCCCTCTGGCAGATAAAGGGAACATATGTCTTGAAATGATAATCAATGTTGCCTTCTTGCAACTTGCATTCTTATTTACAAAGGAAATTATTTGTGTAACTTAAGGCTTCAAAACAACTTGTAATCCAACAAACAAATGCTGCATGTTTGCTATAAAACAGAATAGTCAAAGTTGCTATTTAAGCAAATGAAGAACAAGCTGCTGCATTAAGACCTCACGTATGATAGTACGATAAGGTGAGGCCCAGAACCCAGGAATGAACTGGGCTTCATCTTCTGGCATTGACTGAAGCCCAAAGCCTAAATATATTATGTGACCTCACGTTGCTGAGATCTGAGACAGCTCATTTCTTCAATACTGTGAGAGCAAGCCATTAAAATAGATGGTCAAAGATCTTAAATAGATCCAATGCTTCCTGACTTCCAAGTCACTGCTGATGAGCTCCAGCAGTTAAGTTCAACACTGACCCAGAAACAACTTAAACTTCTGCGCAGCTTTTTTTTTAATGCAACAAGGCTGAAAAACATAGGTCATGGTACAGTATTAATATGCAACAGGGTTAAAATTTTGTCACAGAAGAATTAAGAGCCTCTGTTATTAAATCTCTAATTATAATGATAATATCAGAAAGTAACGCTCTGCAGTAAAATCCTTGACTACCTGTAACAAATAAAAGAAGAGAACCTACTCAAAACATGAATAACATTGTGAAACCACTAGGTTGTTTAGGACAGCTGCTGGACCACATTCAGGTTACCCTATCTTCTTCTGATAATTCCCATCAAAACTACTAGAAACTGAACATAAATTTATTTAAGAGAACAATATTCTTAACGTTAAGCCTGAAGGGAGCAATTTGGTTAACTTGATCTAATTTGCAGAGCAACAAATAGTAACAAAGTTATCAAAATGAAGGATGCGGGGGGAGATGGTGGGGGTGATTACTTCCTTTGTCTTCTTGTAAAAGTATCACTTCTGCTGATATTTGTCCACAGTAACGGACATGGCTATATAATGTTTATAAYCTTACAGTACAGACGACCGAGAAAGTAGATTCCTTCTACTACCATCCCTAAATAAGAAGAAGGGGGAGAACATCCCCATTCTGATCCGTGGAACACTGAGAAATACTGGGAAAGGCAGTAAAACAGTGCCTTCTGTTTTCCCATTACATACTAAAAACCGCCTGAGCGGACATTCATCCTCACCCAGGAACATGGAAAATGAGATGACACTCAAGAGCTACTGGAAAAAAAATGACACCAGCTGTTTCCTATGTTCTCTCCCTCCACACGCTGGGTCAAAGATGTGCCGGGTAGCTAGTCAACAGCAACTGGCAGCAAGCAGGAAGCTCATTGCTGAAAGTATCCCACAGTCCTTGCAATCGGCACTGTCACTTTCTTTAAAGGAACAGCTATATTTCTTTCCTGAAAGCAGGAAGATATTCTTCCAAGAGAACAACCAACTTCCGAAACGGACACTCTTTAAAGCCCCTGAAAAATAAATTTCTTCCCCTTCACTTACTTTATATTGCATATAAGCAGTATGCTGTGTAGGTGATTCTGAGATTTTAATGAACAGCCTACTATTCAGATTGCTGATTAGTGATATTCAGCCAGTGATAATATAGAGTGATATTCAGGCACTGAAAAAAACCCTCTGGCAATGAAATCTCAGGCAATGAAAAAAACCCTCTTAATCTCATGTATCAGGACCATTAGGAACAACCTTCTGTAACAGCTAAGTCCCCAAAGCTTTTAATAAAATTCTCAGATAAAATGCAAATAATTTTCCCTGTTGGTAACTACTAAAAAAGTTGTCAGTTATTTCATTCACCTTTACAGGCTGCCTTGCAGGTCCAATTTACTGAAAGAATATTAAGTGTTCTATGTCTTGATAATTATATTGAGGGAAGAATTAAACCTACAGATTCTGTAATGCTTATTCATTTGTTTCTCAGGGCCTGTTCAAACATGATTTGCGCAGATTAAACTATTTAGTCACTGCAAGCACCCTACTGCACATTGCAATACATTGCACCTTCGAAAAAAACAAAAAAAGAAATGATCCTTTTCAACACTAGAACATTCATATACAAGGATTTCTTTTTTAAATGATACCAGCAAGGTCACTAATTCCGGGAAATATAAATCAAACAGGTCTCAGATAGACCCTCACAACCATTGCTATTATGATGCAAGAGCCACTGAACTGCACGATCCTTTTAGTGGAGAATCGTCATTATCCAATTAAATGCATTAACATTTTTGTTTTGCCACAAGCTACTTTAACCAAAACACAATGAGTTTAATGAAATCTTTGTAGAGGTAAGTACCAACATTGCCGAAAGAAATTACTTACTCCGGGGGAGGCATTTTAGATGGTTCCACATCTCGCAAAAACTCGCACTGAAGAGCTTGTTCGGCCGTGCAGCGCTTGCTGGGATCCAAAGCAAGCATATAATCAAACAGATCTAGTGCAGCTGGTGGGATACTGCAGAAAGAACAGAATTGGGAAAAGTGTCACATCTGTATTTTGGATCACACACTGTCGTACAAAGTTTTAATACATACCCCATCCACCTCCAAACTGGTCATTGAAAAATCATTCCTCAGATAACCTGTATCTTAATGAAACCCACACAGCTTGAATTGGGTAGAAGGCGGGAATACGATAAAGCTGAGATAAACTTCACCTTTTATTACCTGTGCAAGCATTGGGGGGGGGGGGCAAGGGGGGGCATGGAGAGGGGGATGGGATTTTCCTGGGCAATCTTATGAAAACACGATAGTAAACAATTGTATTTCTTTAGCTTTGTTTTTATGCATGGTTTACTTGTTTAAAACATCATTCTTACCCCCCCCCCCCAAAAAAGGCAAAAAACAAAAACCCACCTTTTAAACCAAGACTATATCGTTACTATATACTCCGGAATTTAGCAGAGGGGGAATTAAATTTTGATTGGTCTATAGATAATACTTCTATTGCTTTAGAAACATAAGCCCCATTAGTATAGACAAGATGATACATTTCTCCTAAACCCCAAAGTAGCTGAAGAAGGGGAAAAAATCCTTTTAAATAAACTTACAGCTGCTTTCCATAACTTTCATGTTTGATACTTGCACAAAACTAGTCCATTGGCACCTTTTTAGAATACATGGCTCGGATAAATTTATTCAACACAAAAGAAGAGTTATGACCAAAAAGACTGTAATGTTTACCAGATTACATATTTAATTGGAGCCAGTTGTCCTAATAAAAAGCAATTAAGTAATCCAAGCTGGTTTTTGGACAAGGACAAAAAGCAGGTGTACCAGTCATGGAAAGCAAATGTTTCTTTAGGTGAAAGCTGGCAGGTGGCTGAAATTCTAGGGCTTTCTTCCCCCTTCCTGAAGCTCCCATTGAATAGGAATTAATTAGAGCTCTGTGGGTAACATGGGAAGGATAAGAACTTTAAGTCATTTTTCTTTACACCCAAACTAGGTTCAGTCAGCCTCTAGAAAACAGTGAAAATTGTAAGTGTTCCAGGAAAATGTAATGCTATTATAGTTGGCTAAGCTAGTTCTTCATCCTTACAAAGCAAACTCTTCTCTCAGTTTTCGACGATACTGCTTCTTTGGTTTCATTGTGTTGAAATAAGCTAATTTTATAACATCAGGCCACACTGCTGGACAGGGACTCCCGCAAATTCGGCTGTACCAAAAAGAGGGGAAAAAAGGGTATGAGATCCAAAAACACAAGTGAGCACAGCTGTCATTTTAATTCTAACAGGTACAGTGAATACAAAAATAAACCACAGTTTTCATGTTCAGGCTCATTTAGCTAAACTTTCTCTACAGTTCATTAAGTAATCATGAATTGTGTAGGAAAGATTGCCATCCTTCACTGACCAAACTTACTTTCAGAAGTCCATTGTGTGTCTCTCTCTTTTTCCCCCCCTAGAGGAAGGCCTCTGCCATAACAAAAAAATTGACTATATTTGTAAAAATGGAGAACTTAAGCAACTAGATCTGGACAGTATTCTGGATATTTGACTTGGAGAATTGGATATGCCAGGTTTAGAGCTCTGACTTACTTTTATGCTGTTAGCTCCCATGTCAATGAAAGACATATGCCAAACGCCTGAAGAGCACTTTTCACTGACAGCTTTAAGAATAAAGAGAATTTAGTTGGGCAGGGGGGCAGAATCTCAATAAGGCTTAAGGATAGAAGTAAGATCTGGCCATTAGAAAACTTGTATATTTTTACTTCAGTGATAAGTTTTATGTCCCAGGCCAAATACATCTCCACAAATGGAGTTGCCTTAACCTCAGTCTTCTCACCTCATCCCCAGCTGTTTTGCCCAAACCAGGATAGTTAGAATGGGTTGACCAACACCACACCTCTGAGAGGAGCAGGCGCTGGAGTTCACCATACTACGTCAGGTTTAAAACTCTATGATTCAGCCAATCATAAAGGCACCGTCTTGCAAATACAGTCCCCTAGTTCACCCCCTCCATTAATTTCATTTAAATGGTTAGTGCAAGACATTTAATGATCTATTAGTTATCTTCCTAACACTGTGCAGACCAATCTGCTTTTATGCTTGTTAGGGTATGTAACTTTTAGGAAGGAGGAAAAAAAAAATCTAGCTTTTCCTATCAGAATTTAATAGCACTCCGTCTTTGAACTATAAAGTTAGGAAAGGATAAATGCAAAATTGTTGACTGCAACATGATGGCAGTAGAGATGCTGATAAAATAGAATTGATATACTACATTTTAAAAAATTCAAAAATGCACAGTATCAACAAAGAGGATAAATCTGCTACAGATAGCTGCCAGTTTCCTTCCAGCAGAAGAAGGAAACCTCAAAATTTTAGTTTGCTGTACCAAACTTACAATGCAAACACAGAAGACCCCAAATGACTAAACTCCTAAGTGCTTCAGTGCCATCTAGTGGTCAAAAGCAGAAAAACACCAAAGCATAAGACAAGTTTTATTCTTTTATAAAGAGAATGACCCCTAACATGCTTTGCACCTCCTGGAAAACTTTGTTTTTCCAGACCAGCTAAAGGATTAGTAATTTTGACCATTTACTCTTCAGATTCTGTAAATACCGTGGGACTTGCCCTCTTTTCCCCTTGCTTCTAGGAAGAGGACCTCTCCCCACTTACAAGGTCAATTACAATATCAGAAGCAACAGCAAAATTTTTGCTTGCTGAATAAAGGAAAAAAAGAGGCTCTGGTTCCACTGAGTAATATAAGTATCATCATTTATTGGGTTGAGGAAGAAAAGAGAAAGTTTACCTCCATCAAGTGCCTGGCAGTTTGTAAGGGAAGAGAAATATTCCCTCAAAAAATAAAGCCCAGGTGCATATATGTGGAAGAGTAAAAGCAAGAGCTCAAGGCCAGCAACATGCAAAGAACCTTCTCCTCCTAAACACCTACTTGTCTTTATTATTCTCCATGTTCTCCTTTTGATTTGCTGCAAAGAAGCTGTTGCAACATCTTCTTAAAAAAGAATGGGCGTTTTGACTACCCTGCTTTACAACTTCAGTAAAGGGCAACTCCAACTGCACTGCAAAAACCTTGCTGTTCAACTGGACCTTGTTATGGCCCCAGAATACTTACAAAAAATCTTCTCCGTGTCTGATCTAAAGTCACTTACTTTACATGCCCCTGAAAACCACTATCATCCTCACTTTGGGTAATAAATAACTTAGTGTTGCTAAACATTAGCAGTGCATTATCTGATTTAAATATTGGGGGGGGGCAGTTTATGAGGCATCTACCAGTTGGTAGTGCCTGCAAGTTACCTTATAAGTTCCAGTTGAGCAAGTTCTTGATTTGCTTGAAATATTGGCTTTTTTGTAAAAAGTTCACCCAGGATGCAGCTGTAAAACAGTTTTGCACAATTCCATCATTATGGCTTCAATACAGATTGACAGAAACATCTAAGATTTATTTTCGGCTTGTTGTTATGCTTGCTACACTTCTGTATCAAATTCTTACCCACAGCTCCAGACATCAATAGCTGGCGTGTATCTTTCTTCTCCAAGCAGAAGTTCAGGAGGCCGATACCATAATGTAATAACTTTGTTGGTATACGGTCGGCTGTTGGGGGAAGGGGAAAAAAAAAAAAAGAGGACTATCATTTTACTATGATCTCAATGTTGAAAGATATTTTGAGGGCTTTATGTCTGCAGAGCTGTTTAAGAACATTACAATCTTCCAATCCCTTTTCCTAATTTGAGTCCTGCAATTGTACAAAAACAAAACACAACTGCATGCCCAAGACGGTTCAAAAGACAGCCTGAAACAGACCTCAAAGATGTAAATAATCACAGAGTCATCTTAATGCTCTGTGAATCCTGTATGTTGATTATTATTTTAATAGTAATACTACTTATTTGTTACACTGCTAATCAATTCAACAGAAGGACCTGACTGGATAAAGCCAGTAATTTCTGGGCAGCTACTGATTACTAGAATAATGAACACAGGATCTCTACAGGCATATAAAAAAGGAGAAAAAAAGTCACTCTCCTCTTGTAAGTAGGAACAAAAGAGACAGAGCCCATCTCTTGGATTACATTCTTCAACAACCTTGATTTCAAAGACTGAACACTTCCAATATCTTCCTATATTTCAACATCTTTAAGCCTCTAACTGGAAGTTCTGTAGATCTGAATAATCCTTTCAATCCTGACACTGAGGCAGAGATTCCCCTGTCTTAGGCAAAACTCTCATAGGCCAAGAAACACCATCAACAGTTCAGGATGGAAGCCATAAAACAGACACTAGTTTATCTCCTCTTTCCAAACAGGATGTCTTAGAAGTGATCCAAAAACTCTTTCAGTTTTAATAATTCACTCTTATCAGTACAAAGTAAGTCCAAAAAGAAAGCAAAGTAACATGAAATGTGGTATTTGAATAAACTTAGCATAAAAGCCTAACAAGCTCTTACAATGTACTTGGTGTTATCATTTCCAAAAAAGCACCCAAGTCTTTTTCCAGGAAGAAACTCCCCAATTCATTTTTGAAAACATAGTATGCTTTTGGAAACAATCCCATCATTTATCATATTTCTCGCTGAAGCATGCATTCCTCTACGAAATGTTTACATGGTATGGACTTTCTCTACAGGTATACCAATTGTATATATACTGGTTTGCAGTGCATTTTGTTTGAACAGATGTTTTCTTACACAATCTGCCATATCTCTTACTCCAAACATATTAAATCCAAGGAATAATATTTAAAGGAGCACAACTATAACCAGTTGGAACTTACTTCAAATTAAAACTTTATTTCTTCCCCATTATGCTTGTACTAAATTCTGTATCCTTTTGAACAATATGTAGCTCTAAACAACAGTGAAACAAACGTAAAATATATAAACAGCAGCTATTACACAGTTGGAGTACGTTAAATTGCGTCTGTTACTGCAGGTCAGAAGCTATTCAAAAGGAAATTGAATGACAAAACAATTGTCAAAATCTGAGAAATGAGAGTCCAATTATCATCCCAAGTTCAACAAGCAATTATATTAGCCAGCATAAGCACATTTTAATCTTTGTTTCATTGATGTATAAATGCGGTAATAGTATTGCCATTTTTATATAGTAAGATCTGTCATTTACACTATAAAGACACTGAACTTTAAATCTTTCAACTTTTAATGAACACTTACTTTTACAATCAAAACTGAAATAAATAAATAAGAAATTAAGAACAGCCACAGTAAACCAAAGCAAAAAATTAATGTCAGTTTGGTGCACATTAAAATAGTGAGGTAGGATGGCATCCATCCATTTTACTACAAATACCTCCATAGAGAAACTGCATTGCCCACCAGCTGCTTAAGATGATCTTATCCTGCTACTATACTCAACAGTTTCCATAACTGTACTTAAGCACATGTTCCTGAAAGAACAGCACAGAAGATGATGAGACAATGCCATCACCACCACCACCAAGCTCAAAGTTCTGTGAGAAGACAATATACTCATAAAACCAACGTTAGGGGTATCATTTTCCAAATCAGGCCTGCAGAAATCAAAGTTCTAATATTCTCTGTATGCAACTGCTTGATGTAAATATACAGCCTGAACTTTGAAAATCCAGTTCTATATATTACCACTTACACCAGTGTCAAATACAAGACATAACAATAAACATTTAAGAAGTTCTTAATCATATCAACCATGCACCTGTTTCTTAATTACAAATATACTAAGGCCAATAACAACAGAAGCACAAGTCACAAGAAGTTTCAGATTTTTTTTTAATTTAAACTCATATCTGTTTCCAGGATATTCAACATGACTGACTGTCTAAAGAAGGAAACCAATTTCTTCAAATTTAAGGTTAAATCTTACACAAAATCAATGCCTTTTTAAAAGAAATTGTACACTGATTCTTGTCAATATTAATTCCAGAAGCATAAGAATTTCACTTTCCTCTTCCTAAATAAACCTTTCCCAGGTATAACAACAAAAAGAATATATTTTAGGTTTACAGGACCAGAAACTAATATTAAGCATAAACCTATATCCTGATGCAGCCTACTCAGAACTGCAACCCCTCATTTCCAATCTATTCATGTCTCTTTTCTAAAATTATTTATCCAGAACACGTGGAAAGGCAATATATTTACACAAAGAGAAATCTGTGTCTTTATGCAGTACAAGACATACACACTTCTTTCGTTCTCCTAAGTGATCATTTATGTTGCAGTATCATAACATCTCCTCTAAAAAAAAAAAAAAAAAGTCCTCTTCTCTGGCCCTCATAATACTCAGAATTATGTAAGAAATCAAGCTTCTAAATGCTTTTTCACATTATGGTATCATCTTACCTTTCTTCTGAGTTGTACAGCCGAGCAAGCCCAAAATCTGCAAGCTTAATCTGCCCTCTGGTGGAAAAAGCAAAGAATTATTCAGTGGTTAATCCTGTTTGACTTCCTCCCCAAAACGAGGTTAAGTTTCAGATTTTCAGACAGCGGCAACTGAACGCTAATTCACATCAACGAGGAGGAAATATCTTACAATCTACGCGTCTTTTCAAATAACAAACATGCTAACTGACTTCATATCAAAGAAAGGTAAGCAAAATAAAAAATATTCAAATGGCAAGTATATCACAGGATGTTAATCAAAATTCTGGGTGTATACTGTAAAGCATTCAAATCAGTAACATCGCAGTAAAAATCTGAGGGAGAAACCCGCTATTTTCTCATGCCTAGTAGTTAAAATAATGGCAGCATAAGCACGAGTACAACAGATGACAATCAGCAGTCAYGCTTCCTTGTCAGAAGTTGTCAATGGCCTATTTTGCTCTTGAAAAATTTGTAAATTTGGCCTTTAAACCAGGGTGACTGACCAGATAATGACTTCTATTTTGGCGACTGTGGCCAACTTGTGAATGACACTGCCCCCAGGCCCTTCTTTAGTTTTCCTATAGGTGAGGAGGGGAAGAATGGAAGAAACCCCCAGAGCTCTTGCCTGGCCTTCTCCATGGCTGAAAGGCACTGCACAAAACACACATACCACTAACCAACCACATGCCCCCACCATCCATAAAGTTTGGATGTTTTATACAGAAAGGTATCTGCACACTTCTAACAGATGAAATTAGTGTGGAAGTGGGTTTTTTTGTTGTTGTTGTTTTGTTTTTTTAAAGTTCTGAGCTTTTAAAAGTCCTGCCACTTTCAAATAACACAAGTTCAGGTTYGTTCATCAAATTAGGGTAAGACTTGCTGATGTGTGCAAGAATTACTATTTTGTGATATCAAAACATACAGATTAGAATTTCCATTGCATTTTCCCCTCAGATATGTGCTTGGAATTGCTATTACATTTCATGGAGATTTCCCAGAGCAAAAAATGTATCCCTCAAGTTTATATGCTTGTTCCTCAGATATTGTATTTCTGGATTACCAATGAATTTCTGACCAAAGATATTTAAGTTGCATAGCTAAAAACAAGACAATCCATGTGTGTGGCTTCAGGCTGTAACTGGTAATGGGATTTAAGAAGCATTGGTTTAAAATCATTTAGACCAACTTTTTCTTCCTCCAGTGGAAACCTCTAAGGATGCTCAGAAAGTATCCTGGGGGAAAGCACTGTGTATCCTGGAGTGGGGAGAGCATGGTACAACAGAAAGTACCGCCTCTACTGTAATGAGCTCTTCTCCACCATCAAGTTATAGCTCAGCTCCTGAGCTCCCAAAGGCGCACAGCGTCAGCATCAACACTGGAGATTAGGACATAAGCAAAAAAATAAATGGGTAGAGCATGGGCAAGGTGAGAGATGCGGAGATGTGTACACCTGTGTAAGGGTCAGTGTCTCAGAATCCTGGAAGACTACAGTGGGATCCAGAACTGAATACAGTCTAACATTAGATCACGGTAAAAAAACAGAAGGAAGAAAGGAAAAATTGAACTAGGTCAAAACCGGGGACAAAAATGGGTCCTGCTAAGTGAGACCAATGATCCAGCTTGCCCAGTATTCAGTTTCCAACAGTGGCAGGCAGAGATTAATAAGGAGAACACATGAACCTGCCCACTTTAAGGCTCATTTTCCTTGTGCTTGACCACTACCCACAATCTTTGGATTAGGAGTGCTAGAGCATGTATCCCTATCTATTCCCTTTAGTATCTTAATGATGCCTTTCACAAACTTGTCCCGTCCCTTTTTGAATCTCCTGACACTGTCTGCCTTGACAGACTCCTGTGGCAACAAATCCCAGAAGCTACCTGTTCTGTTAGGGTACTCTTGGCTGTTTTAAATCTATCTCTTACTAGTCTCTACAACTGCTCCCTGATTTTAGAATTGCTGGATTCGGTGAATAACAGTTCTGCATTAAAGCTATCCACAGTCTTCATGATTTTGCAGGCCCCAATCATACCTCCTCTCCAAAATGAGGAAGAGTCCCTACTTTTTTCTTGTGTCTCCTTCTATCCCCTTAGCTGTCCTTCTCTGTATTGCTCTAGTTCTACTTCGTCTACTTTGAAATACAGGGATCAGAACTGCACACAAAATTCAAGATATGGACACAAAACTTTACACAGTAGCAAAATTTTGTCTGTCTTGTTCTCAATACCCTTCCTGATGGTGAACAGCAGTTTGGGGGGGGGGGGGTTCTGTTGTCATTACACACTGAACAAAAGCGTGTTTACCAATTTGGTTTGTAATCACAACTAGTTAAAAAAGTAAGAAATATTCTTAGCCCCATTTGATTGTTGGCTCTCATTGCAAGCCAAAATTAATAGAATTTAGTTTGAACGTGTCTGGTCAAATACTCTTTTAAAGCATTATGCAGACTGATGGCGACCTCAGAATTACGTTGCAAAGAACCAGCCTATCGACACTTCATTTTGAAATGAGATAGCAAAAAGAACACACATGAAACACTTATTTCCTAAAATTCTGTTTTAATATATTTGTACTTTTTTTTTTTTTTTTACCCATAGTGTAACCTAATGGATTTAAGTTTTAATCCTGCTATTCCAACACAGATGAAGTTTAACAAATAATTGCAGGATCCAATGTCAAGCTGTAAAATCAGATTAATATTTTACAATTGGTTTTAAAGAAACTAGGCAATCAAAAAAAAGGGGGGTTGCCAGTGATCTAAAGCAGCAGGTGAACTCTGATGATTAAATGAAAGATTTAAGATATTCTTAACATACAAATTTTTACATACATGAAGTAATATTCATACCTATTATTTAGTAGAATATTTGAACATTTGATATCTCTGTGCAAAAAGTTCTTCTTATGGCAGTAGGCCAAGCCCTCCATCAGCTGTCTCATAAATGATTTTATATGATTTTCATTAAAATGAACCAAACCAGATTCCAGCAGTCCCATCAAGTCGTGGTCCATATATTCAAATACCAGATAAAATGCACCTAAGAAGAGAAGCGATAATGGAAAGAGAGAGAAAGAAAGAGACTGGTTAAATGCAGTCCAAAATGCTGCTGCTCTCTACTTTTGAAAGCAGGAAGTATTTTTCACACATATCTATTTACATTTTTGCAGTATTTATAGCTACATCCCATTTTCAATAACAATAGTGAAATATAGTGTTATAAAATATTTTCCTAATATTTTTTCCATGTAAACAATTATCCTAGTTGCCAAATATTTGAGCAAACAAATAAAATTCCACTGCACAGTGCTTTAATCTAGGTAGACGTACTCTCCATGTGGCTCTCCATCAAAATACCATTTTATTTAGGGAAAATTTAGCTGGATTAGTATTCCCTACCTAGAGTTTGTGGAGAAATCTAGAAACAAAATATATACAGCACTAGTTCATCTGTCATCATTTTTTTGATTTTAAGCTTCCACTGCGAAATTGGGTCAGAAATAAGTCTGCCCTTCTCAGACTAGATGCACCTATAAGACAAGACAAAATGAGAAAGCAGAGCTAACCTACTAGACAGCAGCAACAGCTTTGCAAAGACAAGTCCATGTGCCAAACTGCCACATACCTATATTAAGCGGAACAGAATCTGGTCTTATCTTGTATCAGTGCATGTTATTCCACAAACAAACCAACTGAAACCAAGACTCTGATATAAGTAAGGGTACTTAAAGAGGAAAAGTGCTGAGTACTTTAGAAACAGCAATAACTAATCTCGAACAGAAACACCTCCCCCCCAGCATAATCCACTTTTTAGTGCTTAATTCTTCCCCTTCTTCTTAAACTATGAGGCAAGGAAGCCAGTGCAGACCCTGCCGAGCACTTGCTGCACTGCAGAAACCACATCCCGGGGGTCTGTCTACCTTCCATTTTCAAAAGCCTTCCCAAAAAAGATTTCAAAGGCATCCTTCTACAAAATATAAACAGCTTCTGCCCAACAAGAACTCCTTATAGGCTCTAGTTCTTCCCTCATAACAGTTTCAATTCAGAAGCTGGTGAAAGTCTTGGAGCAACAACTGGCAGTCAGCCTGCCAAAACGTACACATACATGGCCAAATCCTACCGCGCTAACTTGACTTTTACCTAGTAGCTGAAAAGTGAATAGAGTGTCAAATCATCAAGCTTAAACTGTGTCCTCTAGTATTTAAGCAAATAAAGAAAATTACTCATACAGTAACTATTAAACTTAAGACAATCAATCAGCCAACAGCAACTAAACTACAAGCCACCGCATAAAACACCTGGGGTTTGTGGTTTTTAATGCAGCTCCTTTTTTCCCTGCTGTATGTTACATGGACCAAGCAAAATAACCATTGGTGTGCACGGAGAAGATGGAGCAGCATTTAAATTGACCAGGTATAACCCAATCCTACTGCTTCCAGAAAAGAAAAGAAGGAAGTGTTAAGAGCTGTAGAGAACCAGAAGTCTGCCGTGCTGTAATATTTGCATAATGGGGTTGCACAAGTTCAGGATGGTAAAAGCACAAAGGTTTGGAAACAAGATGACTAGCTACCTGGTGTTCAGGTTATTTCACTGTCACCTGCCAAAGGATGAACCAAAGCTTTTAAAATCCCTTCAAACACAACACCTGATCTAAATGCTACAGTGCCAGATTACTCTAGATGCCCCTTTTTGTGGGCAGCTCAACAAACTGAATACCAGTGACCTTGAGATCCTCTTCCTCTGGAATACAAGTGAAATTCAACTATCACGCCAGCAGGCTACACTCTGGGTGCACACAGCGAGGAGAAAGGCTGGGAAGGGTCAGTGGGATTTCGGACCTGTTTAGTTAGAACAGCTGAACCCAGACTTCTCTTTTATATGAAAAGCAAGCTCCATGCCTTGAGCAATTTCCTGCTCAGGGGWTTTTCCACCACTGCTCGTAACCAACCACCACAATTGGTACCCTCATACAAGAGGGAAAGTTGACAGCAATGGAGACAATTCATAAATAAAACAAAGTAATACCCAGCTGACGACATCCAATTATTTATATTCTCTGCCACTCTCATTACAAAACATACACTAGAGCAACAAGTATAAATGCCAAATGCTCCTTCCATATCAGAGCAAAGGCAAACACACAGTTCCGTCATACTTGTGCATTACTGCCCACATATTATACAACGTTGGAGGTGAAGGCTTTTTTTTTTTTTTTAAACAAATTGTCAAAGCTGAGTCTTCTTCCTTGGTTATGAGGAACTATTAAAACCAGCCTATTAGCCTTGACAGTCTAGCCATCACAAATTTGATTTTTACTACTACTTAAGCTATATTTCGAAGTAAACATAGCTGCAAAAAAGGTATTAAGCAAACTGAAGTGAAAGCTGTTAGTTTATTTTTGGATGCGTGAATGAGGCCATCTTCTGATGGAAGTTTGCAGTTTCAGTTAACGTAAGTTATATTATTCCATCTGATCATTTCAAATCGCCATTAGCTTTCATTAGATCAGGGGATTTGACCCTTCCTAATATGGAAGGAAACTATAGATACTCAGGAAGAAGAAAACAGAAGATTTCACAAACTACGCACAGGCAGAAGCCTGCTTATTAAAGCACAGTTCTGAGTTCAGGTTTACCTTGAACTCATCGCCCTTTAGTTTAATCTAAACAAATGCCACACAAACATTCATTTCTTAGAAAGGAAAAAGACAACAGACAAAAAGAATCGTTCTTCCCTTTATGAGGCCAAGATGCTCAATAACTTGGAGATTATGTTTTAAAATGACCCATTGTTCCATGTTAGCTTTCCCCAATATCCCCATTTCTCAAAGGGGTGTCATAGAAACACTGAAAGCAGTGTTACCACAAAATGCATGCAATTCAAATGAACTCAGAATTACTTATTGACTTTTATCTTACTCATCTTACTGCTGTTATGTTAAAGACCTGCACTGCTTGATTAATAAGTACCTGTGGGGAGGGAGGCAGCCTAGAGTCCATTTCCATATGCTGCAAGAGAGCACTGATAGGGGGGTTATGTCTTTGCCCAATTTTCTTTGCTAATACCACGTAGCTCATCTCCGTTCCTTCATCTACTGAGATAATAAGATTCCTCAATGTCACTGCATGTTGATGGAGCAGCAGCTGGAGCAGATGAACAGCAGTAATATTGCCTAGTTTTGAATACGGGATAAGAGATAGCAGCTGAATCTATTAGGGAGGTACACAATAAATAAAGGAGACTCACGTGGTTGGAAACAATTCTAGCCTTACCCCTTTTGTTTGCATTTAGAAAAATTCATCCTTTGGACCAATTTGGGAGTCTATAAGGGTCAAAAAGTGAGATACTGGTTTAGAATAATTAAAGGATAAGCACATTCCCTTCTCCAGCTCACACATTTCCAGTCATGGAACTCTAACACTAGTGAAGTAACCGAAACACCAAATGAGGTGGGTATAATGCTGTAAAGCTACGCATACAAAATGGGTAAGTCCACAAAACATGGTACAGATGTTCTGCAATATTCAAAGGATCTTCCAAGGGGCTGAAAAACCCAACAAAACATACTTTGCATTTCTGTGATGCAGACAGGTTCTGGGGTTTTTTGTACTGTCATCAAATCAAATCATTTGTTCGCAAAGCAAGATACAAGTGCTTGGGGTTGGAGGGTAGGAGAGGATCCAAGAGCTTAAATAGATGACAGTTTAATCAATGCTTTCCAAATGTAACTTCATAAAGAAATTGCTTTTGTTTTCTCAAAATATCTGATTAAACACAGATTAGAGCAACTGGCTGACCAGAAAGGCCATACTATCTGCAAACCTTAATTTGATCTTTGCATATATGCATTACAGTATCTTGAAATATAAAAGAGCTTAAAAAAAAAACAAGGATCCTTGCCTCATTCAGTGCACCGTATGTACAGCGCTGAGTTGATGAACAGCTGCTCACTGTTTGGCTCTATCCTCACCATTCAGAATGGGGCCCTATGCCTTATTTATTGCTATCTTTTAAAATCCTGTTCCAGCGATACAAGTGTCAATTTCCCCTTATTTTTTAAATAATGTTTTCCACTGTAATATACGTTTCAAGCAATTTGTCTTTGCAATGTTAAGCATGACATTATTATAACTATCTTACAGAAGAATGGTTACAGCAACGAAAGACAATGTTCAGATCCTCCAAGAATTTTTTAAGTTCAATCTGAGATGCTTAGTGTCTGATTTTTCAGATTATTTCACTATTTTAAACTTCATACATTAATGCAAGTCTTACAAACATCAAGTGCAGCAAGGGGCTCAGAACCTTGGCAAACTGAAACGCAGCTTTAAGTCATACATCCTGAAAACCTATGATTATGATTAACAAGCATCTCAGCAGCATCAGGCAAGTGACTTCTCCAGCATTAAAAAAGTAGTATTTAGTAGAGACAAGGAAGAAAATCTAGGCCCCCAAATTAGTATGCAGGTATCTTATCTACCTTTTGCTGGAATCTCCTGCCTCACTCATTAAACGCTTTCTAGCTCTACACTAAATCACCTTCCTTATTCCCGCAATAAATTAAGATATGCCCACCAAATGAAGCAAAGTCCAGCAGAAAAAACCCTATTTGCTCAGACTGGAGTGCGTTATAAACAAACGCATAAAGAGGCAGGTGAAAGACCAGCCACTGGGTTCTGGCATTTCCAATAATTAAGCATTTGACTTTGTAACCTTAACATCCATAACATATTCATGGCTACAATGTGTTTTTATTATTAAAAACAATCAAACAAACAACTTTGAGCCACCAGCCCAACAGCTGTACTGGAACATCTAGAACCACAGCATTGAAAGGTTCCTCTCTACTACACAAAAAACACTAAAGCAGATGGCACTATGGCAGCGGGTTTCACAAGTCTTTGATGTCTGCTGGGATTTCACTCCAGGCTCAAAGCAGTAGAAATTTTCCTACAGGCTACGGTAGGAAATGAGACCCCATATTCTTGGTGTGTTTTAGCCCCTTTCCTGTCCTGGCTTCTTCCTGGTTTCTGCTTCCTCATACCAATCCCCTTCTCCATTCCAGAAAAAACAAAAAACACATCCACCACACTCCATGTGTTAGTACCTGTTTTCCTCCTGCACAGCATCTATCCATCTCTCTCCACCCCTCTCTGCAGACCCCCAATTTCAATGCTAATGCAGTCACCCCAATTCCTCTTATGGGGTTCTTTAGATTTTCATTTTGCTAGCGAGTCTCCTCAGTTTCTTCTATGCAAAATGTAGATAATTTCTTTTGCTTGACTGATTAGAATTAATTGAATATTTACTCTTCCACATCCTTATCTTTTCTCTTCCAGGACTCATGACATACTGTCTTCCATGATGCAGTTTTTAAACATAGAATGCTAACAAACTCATAGCTTTAAAATTTAAAAAGAGACTGTCCAGCAACTCCTTAAGGTTACTGTGCTTTGGGGAAAACAGCTATTTTCTTTCTATTCAACTCTTACAAACCTATTTTCCAACTCGAGAAACATCAAGACAAGACTTGGCCTCTGAATTAATCGGCTAAAGACCAAAGAAAGCAACAGTGACATAATAATTTTTCCTTCTAGCTATCATAAGACAGAACAAATCTTTTTGTTTAAGCCAAACTTAGTCCCCAATAAAAGAAGAACTTTTCCTTTCTTTACATTTTCACTCAACATTAAAATTTTCCTTGATGACAGTGTTACTGCCTCATGGCAAGTTCAGTTGCATTCTCCTCTTGAAACAAATCCAATCCAAACTCCAGGCACATGGATACTCGTGTTCTGAAATAGGTGTACCAGCCTAAGGGCATACTGAAACCCTCAAAATAAATACTGTCCTTGTTCCACAAAATATTACTGAGAAATTGGGGGGGGGACGGGACGGGACGGGACTTAAAGCTGAGGAAAAGCAAGACAACAAATCAGAAATCTTTGTTCAATAGACATGGATTTTTCCCTCTTACTGTCCTAACATGGATCAAGTTGAACAGTCACACAGCTAGGCCTGCACTCATTCCAAATCAGAGTCCTGTAAAACACACAGAAAAGGTCAAGCACCACACAAGCAGTCACACTATTCCTGACAATTYAGCTATAGTGAGAAGACTGTTTAGGCAAGAAGAGTCTACCAACTGTTTTAGGAACAGCAAGGCAAGCTGTATATCTATCAGAGCTTTCTGAAATTCAGTACAGTCTGGTTCTGTAAGTGCTTGTTATAACAGAGACCAAGTGCTAACAGGCTGCTTTGCAGGCAATGGGATCAGAGAAGAGGGGACAGTGACAACTAGGAGTGGAGATTGCTTGAGCTGGAAGAGAAAGCAGCATGAAAACAGAGGACTGTGCACATCTAAAGACTACTACGCCAGCAAACCTACAGAAATACAGTGGCAAATCCTTAAATTTAGCAATAAAGAAGATGCAAAATCCTGCATTCACCACAAGATGCCCTCCACCTTACAAGAGAACCACCACACCAAAATGCGGAGCCTCAAGCTAAGCACAATCCATCATCTAAAGAAAAAGCAGCACTTGCTTTCCTGCCCAAGGACAGAGGTCCACAAGAGGGACCATCCTTTCTTCCAGAGCTCTCTCTCCTTATGCATTRCATTACCAAGAGAGAGCTTCCACAGATGGGTTAGCACTCACCTAATTTCAAAGAAAAAAAAATCACAAACAAGAAAATAAAATGAAAAACATTTGATTATCTACCCAGATTCATACTTCCGCTGTTCTGCCATTCATTCCAACTGTAAGTGACATAGGAAATAAAAATGCTGATTTTTTTTTTCCTCCCCTTGAATGACTCCAAGCAGTGTGGATTCACTAAATTCTGCATTTCCTAGTAGACTTCCCAGGAAACCTGGACAAAGCCAGCTGCAGTAGGAATAGAGAAGGAACCCCGGAGTGAAGCACTCTCTGACAACAGCATTATTGCTGCCACAGACTCCTTCCAAACCACAAATTTTCAGACAGACTAAGAACGCCTTGATGGCTGTGAGAAAGTAACTAGCTAGTTGTACAACTATGTGCCACAGAGTCAGTCCTCATGACAAGTGTACTACTGTACTGTCAGAATAGAGACCGACTTCATGCCTAAAGGGTTTTCTTTATTCTTGTTCTGCAAGTCAATTCAAAACTGAATCTACCTAAAGTAAAAGTAGATCTTAAAATGAATTATAAACACACAAAAAAATCCCACAATCCAAAGAAAATCCACACACACACACATTTAAGTGTGATGTCAACCAGATCTTTCTTACTAAAGTCTCCCATGCAGAGTTTTACATTCTCCCTTGGGTTAGCGGTGGAGAATGCCTCTTCCAGTTGAAAGGAATAAGACAAGTCAGTCAGTACACCTACTGGTTTTATGCTTACAGCAGTGAAAGATAGGTCAGGCACCAGTTTGTTTTTGCAGCAGTAATAAGCTAAGGAAATAAAAGCAGGTCAAATTCCCAGTCTCCCTGTGTTTAGTAAGAAGAGACAATGGCAGGTCCATAGCTAGGCTGTTAAGCACTTGCCAACAGCTAGCAGCTATTAAACAGGCAGCTGAGAACCAAAGGAGCATCTCAAGCACCCAAAGAACAAGAAACAAAGTGATAAAAAACAAAAAAAGAGAGAAAGAAAAGTGGCTTCTCACAATGAAAAACCTGAGACATATACATGACAGACTGAGAGGACAAATGAGAGCTGACGAAAGCATATTGGAATAAGAAAGGCCTTTTTTCCAATGATTTTCTCTGTAACTGATAAAATGGCTTGATTAACTTTGCTTATGAGGTGTACAAATTTGAATATATCTAGCAAATAGCCCTTTGTTTTAAATTCATTTCTGCTTTAAACCAAATCTTGTTTTCTTTAATTACTGCTGCACTGGTAATCTCACACAAAATTCCCAGACAAAACATGCTACGAAGATAAGATGGCTTCCACAAAGTACAGTCTTTCCTACTCCAGACTCAACTACCCAGCTACCGAAGTTCATGAATGTGAACACCAATTAATTTGCACTACTATCAAACAAACAAAAAGGAAAAGCAAAGGAAAGACTGCTGACAGCAGACTCTGTCACAAGCACTGATACTATCAGATTGCGTCCTCTACAGTCAAACACAGACACCCACAATTGTTCCTGCACCAGCTCACTGGGATAAAACATTAAAATATATATATATATATATATATATATATATATATATATTCAGAGTCCTGAGATTTTAGAAAATATTGGGCGACAATGACGGCTCACTGTGGCTAGCAAGTCAAATGAGGCTTTATGTCCTGAGAGAAGCAGAGCAAGTTTTAACAGTATGTTCAATAGAATTTTTTTTTCTCATTGACTGTTATGCAGATATATACACAAAACAGAATACAAACTAGGAGTCATTCATTCCCATCCCTATGCTTATGTATTCATCTATCTTCCTTTGAAAGACAGGAAAGGGAAAAAGCCTACATCCGGCTAACTGCTAGAGTAACAAATAAAATGGASACTCTTTCCCTCCCACCTTCTGAAGTACAGGCTTTACGCAGGAGATCCTGCCTTAGAATCAAGGTGTTAAAATACCAGTTAGTAAAATATCAACTAGTAAAAGTAGAAAAAGGCATTACATGCCTTTTTCCAACCTTATCATTAAGCCTTATACGTACTGAAGACTGCAAAGGTAAAAAATTCAGATCTTCAGTACAGCAGATCCACATATAACCTACTTAGCTGTGTGTGCACCAAATCTATACAAACAATAGTGCTGCCTGCAAGACGGAAACACTCTTATGTTTGTAACTCACTGCTTCAGTGTGTTGCATATGTTTTTCTAACGGTAAATCTAATCCTTTCTATTGGTGTCATTGGTATTTTTGAGCTTACATCCCAAAATGGTCAGGGCAAATCACAGATATACTTTTCTTCCACTTTCCTTAAAGTACTGTTAAAAATACTGAGATAAGTCAGACACTCAAAAGTGAGGAAGACATAAGATTACGTAATTAAAAAAAACATGTAATACAGCTCAACAGTATGGGGACAAAGTGGTACAAGCAAGCCACTGTTGGTTTGTGTGCCAATGTTACCATCTTAAAAAGCATCTTTAAAACAACTACTATACAGAGTGTTCCCAATATTTACTTAACTATCAGAATATTAAATTTGCTGCATTTTAAACTATTAAGATACCATCAAGAAAACCTTATAGTGAATGAGTACATGAATAATGGGTCTGGATATGACAGGCAACCTTAGACACAAAATTAACTTTACCCGTATTAGCTAGAGGAACATGCATGGGAAGAAGTGTTCTCATGCCTGACTTTTACATATGCGATTTCAGCAGGGTTTTGTAAGGGCTATGTTCCAAAGTAAAATTAAGCAYATAGCATAAATTAAGCAAAAACATTCATGAGAAAGCAAAACACTACACTTTTACTGGAAACTCTGCTTGAATAAGACATACGACTGTCACTTTCGTAGTTTTTCCTTCTTAACCCAAGCATCTTACTATTATTGATCTTGCAATAGTTTACCACGAAAATGACTGAATTTCCCACTTGCATTCCTCCTTGTGTAGACTACAAATTGACCACAACTTCTCATCTAAAAATGCCCACCTTATAATGACTACTCTTGTTGCAGAAATACAGAATGCAGTAGCCTGAAAAAAAAAAAACAAACAAACTATCTTTTTGCAGCCAAATCACAATAGCACAGTCTTACTTTCTTGCTACTGTTTTCAAGAGACTACCAGAAGCTAATTTTATTCTAGCATCTTCAGAGAAGTCCCCTCCCTTGCAAGGTTTACTAAAGACATATTTAATAAGCTGTTAAATACGAACATGAAAATAAATTGAAAGCAATATCAAAAGAACAAATATAGAGTTGGACAAAAAGCACACTATATTTGAAAGTAATGAGACATACAGTTTGTAATACACCCCCAAAAACCTTCCAATTCAATTCTAGACATGGCAGCAAACAAAAAGGGAGCAAATTGATAAGACATTAAGTATTAACTCAAGGCTCARTGTGATCTCATTAGCCAGGCAGCTTAGACCTAATGAAAACTCAGTACAAAGTGGGTGCTGACCACTGAACCTGCACATACCTAGAGAAACTGTTTTGGTAGATGTTTCCTACTCTAAACGAACAAACAACAAAGTCCCCACCCCTACCCCCCAAAAAAGCATGTCAGCACTGTATACCCCTTCAGGGTCTTACTTTCTAAAGATGCTAGAAAAGTAACCCAATTCCTGCCTAATTTTGACTTCCATCTTCTGACGCACAGTGTCAGCTGATGTTTCTGCTGCTGATGCAGTATATACACTGTTTTCTATCCACATTTTTGCTGGACATTCCCTATAGTAACTCAGGAAGGCAGAACAGGGAAGCAGCAGAGCGAACACATTCCAAACATGCTCCTCAGCCAAACCACACATCAAATTGCCCACAGGACACTAAAATACTGCAAAATTATAGGTTTAAGACTTGTACTTAAAAGGAAACAGCCCCCAAAGACAAAGTGACCACTCCAATATCAAAAGCAGCAAGCAGCAACACTGCATAACTTCCATCCTGTTTGCTTGATTCTCTAGGCTAAGGAGGCTCCTGTAACTCAAACAAGCCAGACGATACACTGAAGGAACAAAAAAAGCAGAAATCTACTGGCCTTCGGGGGGGATGGACACAGGGAAATTTGGGGGGAAAACAAAAACAAATCTTGCTTTCATTTATCCTTCTAGCCTTCAAGACACACACATATCCAATTCTGAAAAACTGAAACACAACTCAAACAAAAACGAGGCCCGAAATGAAAAACATCTCTTCAAATGATATGACAAAAGATTACAAGGGAAGTAAAAGGCTAAAAAACCTCCAGTGCACGATCTTCCCATTGTTGCTGCCCTCTGTAATCTATATAGGACAAGGAGTCAAACATCTGTTCTTCTCCAACAAGACTGGAATCAAGCAATAGAAAGAAACCTTTTACTCCACAGAATAATCACAAAAAATGTTTCTATGAGCAAAAGGCATCACTGAGTTAAGTAAAGAACTTCTAATAATAACCAAGTCCCATTATAACCCCTTGTTAAAGCATACAATTTGCAAACGTATTTTTAATGAAACTTTTTTCAGGCCCTGCATAGCAGACTACTGCTACAAAGAACTATCCCCCGTGGTAGTGTACATACCTTTGTCCTTCTTGAAGTCCAAAGCATCTTCCTTATCTGTCACTATTTCCTTCATATTGATAATGCTTTGGTGATTTAGCTGTCGAAGAATCTTAATCTCCCGAATAGCTGTAATTGGAAACCCTTCCTTTTCATTATCCAGACGTACTTTCTTTAGTGCCACCATTTCACCTAAGAGAAAATTCAAATACAAAACATTAACACTAGTAAACAAATTATGGGATTCAGATTTTTTTTTTACCCCCTTTCACTCTTAGTCTATTTCTGAACAGAAGTAATACAACCAAATGTTAACATTTTGGTGCTTGCATCAATGCTATGCTGAAGGGAAATAAAACTAGGCCAATTTGGGGAATCAGTCACACAGAGAAGTGAAACTATATATGAGAGCTTTCAGCTAATGATTGTTAAGCCTCTCTTCCTCCTTAATGCCTCACTTACACCTGTGATCTGCCACACTGGATCTATCAATAAACCCACATGTACAATTGATTCTCAACAGTAGCTTTAGAGTCAGATGCCTACGTCTGCTACAGATTTCTTACTACTGTATCATCACAGGTCAGAATGGAGAAAAAGATTCTTCTCACCTTCCTGTCCTTCAAGGAGAAATGTGTGTTTTATGAGGACCAGAAAGGTTATTGACTATTAGCTGTACTTCTTAGGTACAGGCTAACAAATACATTTAAACCCAAGGTTTTCCCCTGCAAACACTGGAAGTCAGAAGAATTTAAATGTTGTTAACATTTTAATGAAAACTTCATTTTAATGAAGTACTTGCAGAAGTGTAGGAAACTCCTCTCTTGGTCTACATATCTCCCATATGGCTCTTAGAAGGGAAAAGCACATCCTTGCCTCAGAACTTCCCAAAGTCCTGCACAGACTTGGAACAATAAGATTGCCAATGTACGTTTGGACAGACAAAAAACGTTAAAGAACAGTTGCAGGCAGATCACCTTTCTTTCAAGTGGCTATGAGTACATTCACATTACAAGCAACTCCAAACAATACTGCTCATAAAACACCAGAATGAAAAAGGGTACTGGAGTTCCTGGTTGAGTAATAGTTAAGGACTGCTCTCTCAAGGGCTTGATCAGAAAGCATGAACAAAGCTCCATRGGTTATCTTGGGAATGGAGATGTTCTACAAGGAGGTCACCAACAGCAGTGCAAAGTCACAACCACCTTTGTTGTCTCGTAACTGACTCAAGTAGGAGTTAGCCTCTAAAAGAGTCTCTTGTTCATTTAACCAATTCCCCAAATAAGGCAAAAAGCCTTCCAGAATGCTCAGTCTTTTGTTGACAGAAAGAATACGCCTCATATCCAGAAGAACAAGTACAGAGTACTTTAAATGCAAGAACAAAATTCCAGAAATAAGTTGCTAAGACAAAAAAAATGCAAAAACTGATTTCTTGTCTCAGAATATTTCTGAGAAGACAGTCCCCTAAAATAAGGGATCTCTGCTATAATACTTCCTGACAAAGCGACCACCTCTGGGAAACTGCATTCATCAGAAATGAAGGAGGGAAGAGGCAGCCATCAGTTCACATCATTTAGTTATCCAGAGCATGTGAACTGGTTTAGATCCTGTTGAGGAATGATCTTTGATGGAGGAAAAGACTTGAGAAGCTATTCAGACAACATTGCTCTAAGATGGCAGAACGTCAGACATTTCTCATTCATTAGCAAGTTCAGGAAAGAGACAGCAACCAAAACAGAGTGGATAGAAAGACAGTCCTCTTCAGCTGCAGCCTCATGTGGAAGGAGCAGAGAAGTTCAAGTAACATATCTCCTTGTGTATAACATAAGGCACAACTTCACAGACAGGCACGACTCTAGGACTTTTACCAAAAAGCACAAGTGATGCCAATATCTAAAAATCTTTGGCAAAGCTGAGATCAAGAAGATTGCTGCTGACATTTTGGGACTTTACTGCACAGATTAGTCTGGGCACAAAAGCCATAGAGGAAAGGCATATCCTTAACCTTCCTGACTGGACAAGTGAGCAGGGAGTGGTCTCTCACACATCTTCCTAAGGCCTGACTCAAACAGCAGGAGGTACAGCGCTGAGGAATGCTGGCCAAATGAGAGCACCATATCTTTCAAAAGTTTCTGTTGCCAACGGAAGGACTAAGATACCAATAGCACCAGGACCACTTAGGCTTTGGAAGAGACAAGGTTTGTTTCCTTCTCCAAGTCACTGGAAAGACCTTCCACAGAGTTTCCCTCTAAATGCAATGCCTGGATGGCACAAGCCCTGAAGGCATGTTTTCCCTCAAAAGGAAGATCTTAGGCTGTAGACTGACTCTCCTTGGGTAAGGTGCAAGACTACAATTATGAGCAACTCTATAACCAAACAGCCGTTAGGAGGGTATGAGCACCTATACTGATAAAGCGTGAACCATAACCCGCGCTCCTGGTCCCATCTGACTCTACTAATAAAGTCTCAAAATTATTATGAAATCCTGAGGCAGAGAGCTGAAAAAATGACAATTCTGCCAAAACATTTAGGTATATATCTGGCCAGAAATGCTAGACAGTTCAAGATATGAGACAGACAACTAAAGAATTCTCAAATTCATCAGTATACTTATAATTCCTGCTAGCAGAAGTGTCACTGCCATATTTAACTCTGTTCCATATACACTGTGAGGAAAGATTTTCTTCGTTTGTTTTACTGCAGGCTGGGCTGGATAAAGCTAGATTCTGCAAAATGGCAGCAGTACAGTCTACTCATGATGGAGGATATCTAAAAACTGTATGCCAACTCAACCATTTCCTTCAGTGCAAAGTTTAATGAAAGCACAGATATCTTTGTTAGCTCTAAAAAGACTTATCTTACAGCAGTATATATGGCACATACACAATATACTGCACTGCAGTATGCCACACATTCAGCTGGAAACTAACATTGAAGCAACAGAACAAGAGTCAGCAAGGATAATAATCTGTGACATCCCTACAAGAAAGTAATTCAAATACATTGACATATAGAGGTAAGCATTCGAGTTTACAGAGCTGTAATCAAGAAAAAATTTATGGAGAGGGTTCAAAAGAAATAAGCACACATAGTCACATAGTTCCCTTATGCCAGTGTTGGTCAAAAATAGATGCTATCATTGGAACTCGGGATGCCAAGATGTTGTCTGCAAGCTCCTGTAAGATTTGGGAGCTTTTATGGTGATCTGTCGGACAAAGCATAGCAAATTACCCATAAACCAGACATGACAGAAAGCAAAGGCTGTAATAAGGAGGAAGGAAATCCTAATGTTGCAGCTTATGTCTCTTTCAAACCAGCATGTCTTACTGATGTAGTGAGACCAGTTCTTAACCTCAGAAGATAATGCCTCTCAGATCACACCTAAAAGATGACGCAGCAAACTACAAGGAAAACTGGAATAACACAGGATTTAAAGAAATCTTTTGAACATATAAAAGAATCATTGTGCAGTTTTCTAGGCACTCTTAACTGCTCCAGAGAAGGCAATAGTGCAGATACTGGAGAACCTGCTTCCACTATAACATCAGAGGCTGCAAAAATCAGAAAAGCAGACTCTGACATGTCCTTCATTTTGAGCAGGCTACCTGTGCGAGAAGCAACTGCTGCAAGCACAGCAGACATTCAAATGCTTTGACAARATTCATCAGTAGCTGTTACAGCCAAAGAGTCTCAAGATAGATGCCATTACACAGAAACGCGAATTCTCCTCCTCTAGAGTTGGAAGTACTCACTAAGAACAGACCATGGACCTGAACAAACTCCATTCTCAAAAGTTACATTTGTAAGCTGTGGTTTCAGAGACCAGACCAGAGCTGGCACGACAGCTTTGCCTTCCCTCTTCACTCAAATTGCTTTGAAAGCCCAATGCTGAGCCTGCTACAAGACAGCTCAAAGGGCATGATGCCACTTTTAGCACAAGATCTGAATCCCAAGCTAATGGAACATTTACTGTTCTGTATTCATACAGAACAATACATTCAATACAGAGAGCAACAACTTCTACCGGAGGATAAGAAATGACTGCCATGCACAAATACCCTCAAAGCTTACCAAAGAGGCCAATATGGTTACAAAGGCATTAGGAAGTTAAACGCACACAGAACAGAATTGCAGGAGAGCAAGAAGAAGCTTCTGACAATGACTTGCAATGGCTCCAAGGTAAGAAGTAAAAATAAAATCTGTGACAGTTCTACTTAAGGTAAGAATTAAAGTTTGCAAACTCAGACAAGCAGAGGTGAAGAACTCAGAAGAAAGTATAATCACAGTGCTCATTCTTCTGGACATCAGAGAACTGAAGCTGGTATGCGATCCTAAGTGCTTCAGGTACTCCTAAAGCAGAAAATCATCCAGTATTCAAGGTATGCACCAATAAGCCAGAAGGGCATGTAGTCACAGAGAGAACTACTAATTGAACATAAAATGATCAAGCCAAGGACAGCATATAACAAAAATCCATGTCAATGTATTTTCTATTCAGAAGCAGTGACAATGTTCTTATACACCATAGTGGTAAATGCTTGCTCATTTGAGCAACAGTTTAACACAACATGGAATTTAAAAATATCACTGCTGTAAAGTTAGTTACATGATATACTGCAAGAAAAACACCCAACATCCAACTTTTCAGGGCCTCATGGTACAGAGGGAGATTCTCTCCCAACTGTCAGCTAGTGACTGTCAGAGTATGAAGAAGAAAAATGGCTAAGTCTGGTGAAGAGCTTCTTTCACCCTTGCACCCCTTTACAAACTTCACTAATCTCTACCACCCTGTCGAGGGTGCCATTTTGTTTCCACACAGCTTTTTGCCCCTCTCTTCTTCACTACCTTAGTTGTGTGCAGAACATCAAAGCTTAAAAACAAAAAAGAAAAAAAAAAAGAAATTGATCAGGACTATTCAACTTAAGCTTCCAGTCACAACTTTACAGGTAAATGATTTTCCAAGGCAGCAAAAGATAACTTCTGAATTAGACAAATACTAGATTAAAGAAAAAAAAACACTTTCCAAACATTAGGGGGCAGAATACCACAAATTTTACTCAATATACAAAAAATAAGCAACTGTTGATTCTTCCAATTGCAGTATTACATTTATACTTTTGAACCTACCTGTGTCTTTATCTCTGGCTTTGTAAACTTGCCCATAAGTGCCTTCACCAATAATCCCAATGATGTCAAATTTATCCACACAGCGCTTTCCCCAGTCTATTTCTTTTTCTTTCGTTTCACCATGTCGTGGTCCACATATTCTAGAAAACAATAAGCATATCTAGGAATACAGCCTTAAAAAGAAGAAAAACAACCTTACTCCTCTAAACTTTGAAAATTTGTAAAAAAAAAATGAAGGCCTTTTCATGTCACAGCTTCTTTGAACAYAAAAGGGTTTTAAAAACTTAAATAAAAGAGCTTTCAAAATTCAATTTGTTGATATCTGGTTTAGACAAAAATAATTCACTTTTTGTAAAATCTTTCAAATCATTTCTCTTTGCCATGCAAATGTTGTAGCTCTGTTGTTACAAAACAAAGGAACTGTAAACACTGCAGGAGTGAAATATATTTTAAATAGTTTGCACTGGATTTTATAGCAAAGCCATGGATGGCCCAAGCAAGTTTTCACACTTGATATTTGAGATGGAATCGTATAGTTTAATAACCAGCAGGCTTGCCCCAACTGACTGTTCTCTGTCTACTACTTCTATTCACCTGCTTATCACTGTGCAGTACAGAACTGAAAACAAACAACAACAACAACAACAACGAAAACCCCAAAGCAACAAAAACAGAGATATAAATAAGGGATGAGATTTTACCAGGGTTTGCACAAGTGATAAAAATAAGAAAGAATTATCAATCCCCCAACCTCTGGCACTGCTAATACACCTAAGGACTGTTTTAACCCTGAAGAAAACTCAAAACCAAGACATTATTAGACAACAAGCTTAATACATTAAGTGGCAATAAACCATGCGCTTTGACTCACACCTCATGAACATTAAGTAAGTAACAAAAAAGTATAAACATTTTCAACATAACACATTTGAAAAACTATCATTTTTACTGGAGCGATACACTTTTAAAAAAAAGTATAGTAAACATACTTCGGTCTCCTCTTGCTGTGTAACTGAACTGTTGGTTTCTTTTCTTCAGGACTTTTGGATAAGTCAGCTGCTCCAGGCAATTCAGGCGGGAGCGGCAAGTCTGCAAGCAGGTGGCGAAGTTTCTTCTCTGCTTCTTTAACTGACTTCACTGAAAGATTCTCTCGTAAACTATTAAAAAGACCACAGATTTACTAGTATGTTGAACACAGTACAATGGTATTAAAACAYATACATGAAAACCTATTGGAATTACTACTTTCTTTAGTATATTCTAGGTTTGTTCATGCATGAACAATTGAAACCTCTGCTCTTAGAATCTGCAGGACTTTGATTTATGCTTTACAAATAGCTAGCAAACAACACTCTGAAAGATGCACAGCTAACTATTGAAATTGTACAGAAATTGTGAAATCAGATTTTAAGACCTCACACTTCTGGTGCAAGCTGAAGTTGGATGACACAGCAAGCCTTACCAGCCAGAGCAACAAAGCACACATGGGTTCCAAGCCAGATTTCTTCTGCCACAAGTTTTTTTTGTCAGGCTCAGAGCTTAGATTATCAAGAATATCCAGGGCTCTGTTGCTGCTAGGTATCAGAAGTGCAGAGGCGGAATCTGTATTCCGACTGACTTCCCACCCAAGAGAAGATTATCCTAATCCAATGCACTATAATGTTGCTCTCCAAAGATAACTAGCTTCGTGGTCACAAAAACTGCAGGTTATGATGAGGCAATCCACACCACATCATTCACAGATCCCAACAAACTCATATATTCACTGAAACACTTCAGATTCAATACTTCTAGTGATCAACGTGCAAATCAAGTGAAAAAACATCAGGTGAAAWATTGATTCCATTTTTTTCTGCCAGTTACTGATATCTTTGGCTTTCAGTATCTGTTGGCTAATTATGATTGATTATAAAAAGTGATCAATCTCTGTCCCAAGAATCCCCCAAACATATGTAACAGCAATGTATTTCCATAACAATTATTATAAACAATAATTCCAGAGATTATCTTCCTATTGTAATAAGGAAATTTTGCAAATATCATACTTCTTGCAGAATGTTTTTTAAACACGTGGTTCCATTTTACCAGAAGTTCCTTTAGTTTAGCTAGCTTCTTGCAGTATCCTATATCCAACAATTTTAAAACCACGACTATCTCTGGACTATATACGACTAGGTAACTGATTCTCCAGCACAGGACTTTCATAGTATTCTCTCTTTAAATTCCAAACTTTGTCACTGTGTGGAGAAAACTTTCTGTCAGACTTTGAGAGAATATTTTCCAAGATTGCTGCATTTGCAAAATCATACTATTCTACTGTCATCCTCCTCCTCCGGGCACCTTTTATGGAGCTTTTTCTGCAACTTCGTATCTCCTTGGAAAGAACTTGCTATATTTCATCGTGAAGAATGCACATATTCTTTCTTATATTTATTGTAATTAGTAATCTACAKATATTTAAGTAAAGCATTCCAGTGTTTCCAGTGGCCTGTATCTATGTTTCATCATGAAAACATAACACTTGAACATCTTCTAGCATTTCTCAAGCTGCCACTGCCTGAATTCAAAGAGGAACTTCAAGGAAGCATATACTGCCCTCATCACGGATATAATGGTTGGCATGCTTTAAAAAAGCAAACCACCTTTGAACAGAGCAAATATTCATCATGGTAAAGAAAAATTCTTAATTTTGAAGTTTGAATACCTGCATTGGTCTAGCAATTCTGCACCCTAGCTTTCAGTATTAGTGAGAGTACAATATACAAGAGGTTCTGAAGCAGGTTTCAAAACAAGTACATGAAAACAGAAGCAGCCAAGAAAAGCCTTTTTTGCAAGTCTGTTAAATCACACCCCGCTGACCACCAAAACAGTTTCCCCTTTCAGCTAACCTATGCAGTGGTTTTGCAACACTGCTGCTCCTATAGGCAGTTTACTTATGGGTTTATCAGATTCCTACTGAACTTCACAACTGACAGTATATAGGGAGCCAGCCAGTTCTGCAGAGCATCAGGCTTTCTTTGTTGGCACAATTTCTCCATAGTAACTGTGAATCCAAGGTAAACACCATTGCTGTCCCCCTCCCCCCCCCAAAAAAACAGATCATTTTTCTTTGATGACTTAAGGTTTATCATAACTTATAACCGTTCTGATCCAAAATCTAGAATATCATACAGGCAAAACAAAGCAAAGTATTAATGACATTCTATATTCTTGCCATTAATCTTTCCAATGCAGCTATTCACAATCATTAAGCTACTCTGCACCCCCCCCCCTTTTTTTTTGCAAAGGAGAATGAGTTTGAATTCTGATACACCTGTTTTAACTACAGTTAAACTACACAAACTATATAAACTCATATGTGTGGTTTAATAGTAGTTAAAACAGTTCTTAGATTAAAAAAATACTAATAATTAGAAGCAAATAATAATTAGAAGCACTACAAATGAATTTTTAGGCTGTAAAAGTGAAGATGAGCGACAAGCCATGAACCTCACTTTCATTATATACATGCACATTCAAAACAATACTGATCTCTGAAGTAAGTTACACTAAAATAATGTACAGCTACAAAAACAATTGCCATCCAAAAGGAAGAGAATCCTTGCCTGAAATCCCAGCTAATTAGAGAAAGTTTTTTCAGATATGGCTATTGAATTCATCTTTTTTCTCACAAGCATGTACGTTTGCACTTAACTTGAAATCTCGAATTTTATGTGTGCAGTATTCCCAAAGCTATTGTGTACCTGCAATTTTAAATCAACTCTTCAGTCTAATTTTTATTGAAAGATTCCTCCTAGAATAAATCCTTCTTTTTTCAACAAATTTTTCAATAAGTTATTTTCATTTTAATATCACACTCCTTCAATTCACTAATAACGACCATCTTAAACAACTAAAGAGCAAGAACAATCTACCTAATGCATCAGTCTGATCTAGGAAATGGGATTACACGTATCTGTTCTCTAAAGAACAATTAAAAAAAAAACAAAACAAAACAAACAAACCCCCAAAACAAACCTATGTCACAACTCACCTATCAGTATCTTTATCTTCAGGCAGCGTGGGAGGCAAAGGCAAGGGTGGCAGTGTKGAGGTTGGTAGTGCAACATTTCGATCCTTCTCCTTGGTTACTACACTTGGTGCACTGGGTTTGCTTTTCTCTTTTATAGTGGCTGGTTGCTGTTTTACAACAGCTAATTTATTCTCTTTTACTGCTGTAGCTTTCTGCTTAGTAACTTTCTCTGCAATTAAATTATTCTCCCCTTTTGTTTCTGGAAGAGAGACCTTTGCTTTAGCCTTATCATTTTTCAAATTTGCACCGCTTGTAGGAGAAGGCGTATGCTCAATTTTTATTTTCTTCAGGTCCTTCACATTGTTCACTTGAGGCACACTTGCAGCAGTGTCAGTGTTTCCCTTAGTAGGCGTAGAAGTGTTTGAAGCTTTTGCACTGGCTTTGGCTGCCTCAGCAGCTCTTGCTTTTTTGTTTTTGTTCAACTCAGCAGCCAGGCTACTCTTCAGCGTCAGTGTACTCGGAGAAATACTTGAATGACGACTTCTGGATCTAGATAACCTGTGTCTGCTACGAGACCTTGAGTGCCTTGATGAATACGGACTTCTGCTTCGAGACTTTGCTGACCTCCTGATTCAAAAGAGTAAAGATTTAGCCAGTTAAAAATTAGTCTAGTTTCTTTCTCAGTGTATCTGCTTTTTTGAAAAACATTTTTTTTGCCGACCACTATCACCATGCATATTAAATGAACAAAAGTCTAAGAAATCGGAAAGATGGGGCCAAAACAAAACAAAAAACAAACAAAAAACTAAACAGAAAACCCCACCCACCACTATGGAGTTAATATATTAAGATTCTACACCCGAACAGGTTGTTAGAAAATGTTAAAGCTTTCTTAGATTTGAAAGTTTCTCCCATTAAAGAACTGCAAGAGAGAAGTGTTCCTTTTTCCTCACTACATGCTAGAAATATTTTTCTACTTTAAAGAATATCTGATGCTAAGCAACTTACACAATCTCCTTTAATACATGCAACATTGATCTGTTAAAATTTAGAAATATTAAGTTACCTACACAACCAGAATTCAGCAACAAAATGAAAGTGTTCTAATGTGACCAAAAAAACTAAATAAAATACTGAAGCAGTAAGTGTAGAAACTTCTTAAGTTTTACTTTACAACTATCATTAGTTACCTGAGAAATAATACTGAATATTAAAAGACGGAATGTAACAGAGTGATAAACCTTAGCTTTCATTTTTCAAAATTTAACTGTACTCTTTTTTCACCTAAAAGAGAGTTCCTCTGCACTTATTTTTATATCTACTGATAAGCAAACGTAATCCACAAGTAGCATTCCGCTACATTTGCATTAGAAGACGGATTAATAGAAAGGAAAAAAACCAAAGTTTTCTACAGAATCGCAGTAGGAAAACAGCCTAGGACAAAGGGAGAGGGGAGAGAATCTTAACAGTTACAAAATGCAAACTTTAACTGATTAAAAATACCATTAATATGAATTAATTTCTATTCAAATTTTCAGAGGGATAACCTAATTTGCTGAGTAGTTTTGATTTAGTTCTTCATTAACGGCAAGTAAGAAGAAACTATAATTGAAAGGAAGGGCAGGAAAAGCCCCAACAATCAAAGAGGAACAAATAGCCTAATCCACTATCATGCATAACCATATGAAATAATGATTTCACAGAATCACAGAATCACAGAATCGCTGAGGTTGGAAGGGACCTCTGGAGATCATCTAGTCCAACCCCCCTGCTCAAGCAGGGTCACCTAGAGCACATTGCACAGGATTGCAT
>NW_020450888.1:504807-535134 GCF_003343035.1 Apteryx rowi | reverse complement strand
ACTTCCATCTTAACATGAGGAAAAACTTTTTCACTGTGAGGGTGACAGAGCACTGGAACAGGTTGCCCAGAGAGGTGGTGGAGTCTCCTTCTCTGGAGATATTCAAAACGCGCCTGGATGCAATCCTGTGCAATGTGCTCTAGGTGACCCTGCCTGAGCAGGGGGGTTGGACTAGATGATCTCCAGAGGTCCCTTCCAACCTCAGCGATTCTGTGATTCTGTGATTACTGAGACTCCCAGCCTCAGTGTATAAGCAATTCCAAACACATTTCTCTTCGAATGCTTTACCACACTGATTTAATTTGTTCCTGACATGGTGAATTTGAAACACATTTACTTTCTCAACCCCCTTCTGTGTGTTGTTACTTTAAATACAGTTGTGGCAGTTGCTAGTAGTCAAGATTTTTGTCCTCTGCCACACCTATTCAATCTCTCTTCCATTCAGTACTGCATATATTCAAGCCAGCACACAGCTTTGCTCCATGGTATATACCGAGTCCAAAACCAACAGAGATTTTGTTTTGACCTGTGGGATGCTGACACAGGCTGGCTGGGTTACTTTATCTGCACTACTACTTAAATAATGGCATTCAGTATCACTCTTTTTTACATCGGAACGCTCTGTTTATGCAGGTGGCTTTGTAATATAATTCAGCAAATGCCATTTTAAATATCACCGCAGCTACTCCTTTATGTCACACTGGCATGACTTACCAATGAATCGCAGCCTACTGAAACTTTTAATACCTTGCAGTCACAGGACTCAGCTCTGGCCTTAGCCAGACATGGAAACTCTCTGAAGAGACACGAAAGCATTTCGCACACAAGGAAGCAATGCATTAACACCTGTATGCGTCTGACAGCTATCACTTTCAGCTGCTTTTGTCACACCAARCAAACTACAAAACTCTGCAGAGCCTTTCTGGGAACAGACAGTGGCCACAGCCACCGCCTGAGCCCTGGTCACCCCGCTGCTACCCACCTTTTCATCAAGGGACAAGGAAACCAGCTCTCTGAGGAGGCAGGTTTCACTCAGCCCTCGCTGACTTCACTGACTACTGGATTATACCCAAAAGCATTTAACCCACATGCAATCTAGCTTAAAAAAAAAAGGGCCCTATTTTATTAATTATACTTATTTTCCATGTAGAACTTAGGAACTTTGAAAGATGTAAATTCAAGTCAAGACACTGTGGGCCCTTCTTAGCTCAGACAGGTAAGGTATCTTTTCTTTGTGCAGAAACGTTATATCCTTATTAGGCTAATTGATATTACTGGAAAAATGGATGCACTTTCAGGTATACAGGCCTTCCTTTGGGTCATGCACACAATAAGTTGTAGTTTATCCATAGAAAAAACAAAAGGTATCAGCTGGTGGGACACAACAAGCAGGAAGGGGTCATTTCCTTTGAAGAAGGTTGGATGTTTTCAACACTAGTTGTTCAGTAGTGCAGCCCGTCTCAGGGTGAACATTTTATTCTTGGAGACTGAGGCATAGAGCTGACCCAGCAAACTCAACAAACGGGACAGTGCACATCTTGTAATTAGCCTCTCTCTGTTTTACTAAATGTGTTAAGCACCAATCTAAGCAGAACTCCATTTACGTGCAAATTAGTTGTTTAAATTGGTAATTCATTAATCTGAGGGAGAGTGCAATGCATAAAGTATAGAACAGAAACAAAATTTGTGAAGACACACAAACACGCACATATATATACATGGTTTCACTTGTATAAATGAAGTGTATAACATGTTCTACAGACATACACAGAACTTTCTTAGCAATAACCATTGCAAATTGGGAGAGGGTGATAAGTGAACACAACTAGCTTCGAGATGCAATGTGAGGCTCAAATGACTAAGTGCTACTTCATCCTAAAATGATCTACTTACAAACCTAAAGGTTTTTTAAAAAGTGGATAAAAAAGTAGCTAGTTTGCCGACTTTCCCCACATAACACAAGCCCTAGTCATCCACAGGCTTCTGCCTTTGCTCCTTAACACAGAAAACATTTTAAGTTGCCAGCAACTCACATAATTGTACTCTGTGCATCTGTCAATCTCCTGAACCTGTGATAACTTTTGAGTCCACTGAGCAATTTCAACCACTTCTGACAGAAGAAAATGGCTTTCCACAGCATCTAAACAAGTTTTGTGAAAGCAGATAATCAGGTAGAGATGAAAGACTGCTAGCATTTCCCTGGAGAGAAAACTCACCAAGGACATCTTTCTAAAATGCAGAACTCTCATTCCCAGGATAGGAAAGAAGTCTTAAATGCCTCAGCTGCAGAAAAATCTTCCCTTGGAGCATGCAGCACACACAAATCTATAGCAAAACAGAATTCTTTAGCTTTGGTGCTCATGGATCTATTTGCTTGTTCTATACTTGCTTTGCACACTGCAAAAATTCAAGTCTCACACGTTTTCAAGTGTCATAGTGAATGGATACATGATTGCATATCACAACAAAATTTCAAATGAAACTTGAACAGTTTCTGTTGGAAGGATTTATTATTATTGATTTTGCCTGCAGTCCAGAACGTGAATGATTAGGTTGTTTCAGAGGAGAGTTCCTTTAGAAAAGATTTATGTTTTATGCCTTGTACCATGAAAAGATTTCATTTATATTTACATAGATTTAATGGTATTGTGTGAATATTCTTAAACTGAGAAGTGACAAGTGTYTCTGAGCAATTCAAAACAAATTAAGGATGTCCACTCAGTTGACTTACAAACCTTATATTACTGGTCAATGTCTTAGCCTTGCTACACCTTTCAGTGTAGTAGGATCTTCAGAAAAAGCACAGAAAGCTCTTCAGCAAACTAGAGAAGATAAGACTTATTTGATATTGCAAAGCCTTAAACTCAACTTTCAGTGCCTGTTTGATGTCTTCAGCTAATATTTTGTGTGTTATTTTTCTAATGTAATTATGCCTGGAGAATCTGTATTGTGTATCTTTAACTGCTAAAAAGGTAAAAATGCAAGTCTAAACAAGGCATATGTTGCAGGAGTTTTTTAAAAAACACTTCCACCGCAGCTCTGCTACTTGAATCTCAGGTGGTGATGCTGACATAATCAATAATGTTTTGCTGTTCTAGTTTTAGGCCTCTAAGACCACAGATGATGAAACATTACAGAACTGTGACAGCAAGAAAGATTGAGACAAAGCCACCAACAATTTTTGTATGATATGATGGCAGGAGATGAACTCAAATTTCCACGGGTTCAAGGCTGATGTACAAGTGCTTTAATGCTATCAGCTCTTTGATGCTGCCAGCCCTTCCTCTTGCTTCTTTGCCAGGGAGCTGGYGCTAAGAGCTCAGCCTTTCCCAGGTCCATAATGAGCATAGAGAGATAGGGATGCTATTCTCTGTCAAAGGCTCCAGGCTGAAGCCCTCGTTCAGTGAATCTCTGACACGTATTCCTGTGACTGAGAGAACAAGTCTATATTCATGCACCATGGACAAAATTGCCATTCGTATTTAGATTTGCACTGTGTTCACGAAGTTCCCTGGGAGATCTGTTTGCTTTGTATGTGGGGAAATGGATCAGAAATACTGACAATTTTCAAAATGCTTGCCCTGAATTTCAATGTCTGCTCCTTGTACTGGCTAACAGTGAACTACTGTTGGTACACACTAAATCCCTCACACCACGTGTAGAGTATGTTGTCTTGTCGAGTGTGTGGGGACTGCAAACTCCCTTGCATGTCCCTCCCCTCCCAAAACATCAGCAATGGACCATTATCTTGGATTTTGACATCTGAAGAGAGAATGCAAAGGAGGGAAGTTTTTAGAACCTTTAAAAAAAATACTCTATGAAAGATCTTCCAAAGGGAATATTACAGCAGGATACAATAAAGAAAAACAGGAGAAGAATTTGAGGGGGAGAAGCTCACACTATAAATGAAAAATACTTCTGAGGATAAACAAAAACATAAGCACAGCCAAACTTACTTCTGCTTAACAGAAAATACATCATTAGTGAATTTGCTGCTTAAAATAGGCTCTGAGCACATTAGTGGAATACTTGAGTATCGCTAATTTATACCTTCCGGATGGAACGGTGTAGTACAAGGAACATGAAAGTACATTCAGAACTGATGTTTGAGCCGCTCCCACTAGACCACCAAGGCAGAAGGTGCAATGCAGAGACTACAAGCTGAGTACTAGAACTCAAATTCTTTGAAAAACTTCCTTTGCATCACTAAGATATAACCTCCAGAATCAGAAAAAATACATCGCTAAAGTCACTGAATGAAGATATGGAAATTCCAGTCTTTCTGAGCATTTTGATAATGGCTGGTCATTATAAAAACTGTTTTGATTTGTTATGTTTTGGAGATAGTGACTAGCTAACAGCTATCTATATTCTACACTATAGCAACATATAATATAAAACAAACATTGGTCTAATTCCAACTCCTGCCTTATTTATTTTGCTAAACACTGTCAGTGTACACTGTATTGTACAAGCAACATAGCTAAGACAGTCTGTCTGCACATCAGAGAATTTGCAAGCTAAGGAACTGAATCCAGAGGACAGCTTTGCAGGAAAAAATGCAGAGCATCTCAATGTTTCACGAGCCCATACATGGCTTTATGAAAAATATGAAAGCCATGCTGGAAAGAGCGACTCAAAAAAAGAGAAGGGTTGATGACTTGCTAAAGAAGAATAAAAAGCTCTGAAAAATTATGGAGTGCAGGTGATTGCTTCAAACAAACTTTTGAACAGCTGAGAAATTATCCTGGGGAAAAACAGGACAGAGCACAACAAACCAGCACAACGGACTCGGCTTGTGGTTTATCCTCAATTATCAAGGCAGCAGGTTTTTGTCAGAATGTTTTCCAGGCTCAAGAACTTTATGACAAACTTGGAACAGACATTTGCTGGTCTACGTGAAGAAGTGCAGATTTGTTACGAAATAAAGTTTGCTGGTTTAAACTGAAATTGCAATGAAAGATCGTGGAGGAGTAGATCAAATGGAAAGTATTAAACTTATGGCTGAAACGCTTATGCAGTCTGAGAGAACAAATGTACAGCATTTTCGTGGGTGTTTTCATAAGCTGGGTGGAATTTCACTGGACTGCAGATGCCAAGCACAAAAGAGCAGAGCTTACCCAGTTCTTGCAAGACTCTTTGTGAACAGTGGAATAACTCAAACTAACAAAAGCTACAGTCGAAAAAATAAAGTGTTTGTGTTGGGGGGAGGGCATAGGCAAGAACAATCCTTTTGACAGGAAATTGTTTGCCTGTTTTATTTTAATTAAGAAACTAGAAGACACTCAGCATCACAACTTAAAATTCAAGTTCTTCCTAATTAATAATTTATCCTTAACCTGATTTCCAAAGGAAATGAAATACAGGCAATCACACTGTCTCTGTCAGTACCTGTCTGTTCATCTCCCTTGTTATGTTCAAAGCCTACTAGCTATTTTCCATAGCTTAACTTTAACAAATGATAATGGGCTCAAAGATATTGTATGCCCATAAGTATAATGAAAATAATGCAGTCTGGTAGAGGAAAGAGGCCCCACTGAGCATCCACATAGAGGGGAAGGTTGAGGCATAAATACGTCCCTTATTAGACACCAAAGAATCAACAAAAGACTGAAATACTTGAATGCCTCATGGGAAACATTTCAATTGAACTCACGCCTTTCTAAACATCAGGAAATCCAGCTACCATACACAAATCTGTAAGAAACCAGGCTTCACTAGCTCAGCTGCTCGCAGAGCAACTTCACTGAAGGAAGCAAACCAATTACTACAATTGCAAAATACCCATACTTCATTGGAGGGAGAGCACAGCAAACAGGCTCTTGGTGAATAATCTAGGCATGAAAAATGAAAAGTAAGCAGTTTCCAATTAACAGTGCTCACCAAAATGAAGCTTCCTTGCTCGCCCCCCTCCAAGGCAGTTGTGCTGTGGCCCTTGGCAGTGCTGGGACAGGTCACTAGGTGGCCGGGGACAGAGGGGGCTGCTGGCCAGGGAGGGCTCCCCAGCTGAAGGGCAAGAGCAGTCAGGAACCCAAGAACAACAAAGCAGTATTACAGCTAATCCATTGCCGTCTGGCTTCATTTTGACAATCCACAAAATCAGACACAACATTCTTCCACAAAATCCCTGAAAAACAACACAGAACTAGTGTCAAACCGAGCGTCCTCTCCCCTCCCCTGGCCTCTCCAAGGGCTTCAAAGAGAAGCTGCTCATAAAACGAAGAGCTATTCCCTCAAGTGACATTTCTGCAGGAGCGTTCAGGCTACAGATGTTCCCACTGTGGCAGAACAGTTTGTATAATGCAGTGTCGTCCATCATATTTATGAAGACGAGGAGGGGGAAGGGGATGAGAAACAGAAATGGGGAGAGGTTGTAAGTAGTAGGCCTGGTCCATATGAGACGGACTGCATGAAAGGGGCTATTGATTCTGCTTGCTTGTTCAGTGCTCTGCCTGACTGAGGGGGAACCAGAACCATCTGTCTTCCCCAGCAGAAACCAAATGGCCATCCCTAAGGGGACAAGGAGAGCCACAAGCCTCACACTAGCTGGGAACACAGTCCTTTTGCAAATCAGCAAGGCAAATCCCCTTCCTATTATTTCAAAACAGTGTGTTGCAGGAAGCCTTGGTTTGCAACATTTCCATTATTGGTAATTTATGTGGACTGCTAAGTGAGCTCAAATATTGTCTGATAACTGCTAATTCTTATAACTGCTTAACGGAACAGTTTCTTTCCATAACAGGAAGGTAGAAAGGCATCTAAAAATACTGAAATAATACCTGACTCAAGCCAAACTGTGTTCCTACTAACAAATACTAATTAGCTACAAAAAGCAACTTATCCAAGAATGGAAACACATTTTAAATCTAGTACCCCAGCTTGGGAGCACAACTCAGTTGCCAGGCTTTTCATGCCCTTTCAGATGCTCCAGCATTTGCATGCCTGGCCTCCAGCATGACACAGACCTCCTGCAGCTCCCATGTCTTATCTGCCATTCCTGTGCAGGTGTCTCAGATATTCCAGGACATCTCAAGCAGCACTAGTTGCCTAAATTTAAGCAGCTGAATCAAGCTGCAAGCATCGTCCACCCTGCGCCGAGGCTATGGACTATATTTCAGCATCCTCAAATTACCCGTGATTACCTACTTGCATTCACTGGTTTCTACCTATGACAGGAGCTGGTGTTCCTGGTTCTGCACATGGGTGTCTCCCCAGTTGCAAAAGTGCACTGCCAACAGGCAAAATGTTCACCCTCATAACCAATGCTTTATTCCACAACAAAACATCGTCAGAGGCCGCAAGGCAAACTCCGTACACATGCCTTGCTTAGGGCTGAATGCCGCAGGGAAGTCCCCAGGCTTGGCCAGTGCTGTGCTTCTGAGCATGGCTGAGCATCCCATCTTCCAGAAAGCTCGTTATTGACAGCAGCATAAATGTTAACCAGGCACAGCACTGCGGAGCGCTGCATGTGCGCATGCATTAAACAGGCTAGTTCCTTAATGTATGTTCCTGTATGCCAGGGAACAACCTTGCCCTGGCCTTCACACACATGGATTAGAAGTGGGAGGAAATGTAGGAAATGGAAGCAAGTTCCCTGTGCTACAGCAGTGCCACCTGCAATGGACACATAACTTAAAGAAACTTCTCCTATTGAAATTCTCAAATGTTTCTAGCTGTAACACATGAAAGACCATATTCATATCATGGCCTGAAAGCAGGAAATGGCACACTTGCTGCAAATACTGCGAGAATGATTTTACAGCAAAAGTTGTATCTGCACAGGTTTAAGCATTGTATACATAAAAGCCATGCTCTCACACACAACGGCAGCTTAAGCAAGCCCATGCCCAGGAGGGAGGGAAAGGGAGAACAATCTCCTATAAAACCAGAATCGTAAGCAATTTAGAAGAAACTCTTAGTCTGAGAAAGAAAGTAAAGAAACAATGAGCAAATAAAACACTTTTTCCCCTAATATTTAAAACCCCCCCAACACTTTAGAAAACTTGATTATTACCTGTGTCAAGAGAACTGGGGAGCTTGCACTATGGCAAATAATGCTGAACTGTGATTTGTAATAGGGAAAGATTTTTAGGGAAGTCAGGGGTATAACAGACAAATGGTGTGACTAGTAACAGACTTCTTCAAGCTCAAGTTAAGAACTGCTGTGATGTTGCTGTTTAATTAGCTTTATGTTTCAGGAAATTGTGTATTTTGCAGGTTCGATTTGGGTTTTTGATCATTTTGTGCTGTAGGCTTCTGTCTGCCTGCACAATAAGCAACCTCCAAGTACTAGCTGCTAAAGCAGCATCCTTGCTCCAGATGGGGAGCTAGATGTGCAGCTCCCCTTTAGAGCCCATAAACCTCTGAAAGGACAGTGGAGTCCAAGCTTTGGGTTTTTACTGACAGCAGCAGTCTCCTGCTCATTCAGTTTCTTTTTACACACATATGCATGCTACCTCTCGCTTTCTTCTGCAAGCCCCTTCTGCTCATCCCAACAAAGCAGTTACTCACCTTACAGGTGGCCTGAGTTCCTGAAGGCATTAGAGAGATTTTCTCTGTGACTGAGGGCAAATATATACCTAAGGGCAACCAGATGAAAATGATGGGTTTGGGGTTTTTGTTGTGTTGGTTTTTCTTTTAATTTTTCTGAAAGAAAAAAAACCCTCCAGTTTGTTCAACCTTCATTTAGGGCCTGCCTAACACTTTCTAGTGATCATAAAAGGATTTGGCTTTGCTCTTGACCAAAACTATATTCTCTGTAAAATCATCAAGTGAAAGATCTGCATGTCAATTGTTTACTGTGCTTTCTTCTCATTAGAAGAAGAAAAGCTCTGAACTACCCATCCTGAAGAGGTCCTTCTTTTCCTACCCCAGCAGCCTGTGGAAGAAACCCCAAAACAGGATTTCATCCTTCCATGCTCATTTAGCCACAGCTGGAGCAGCTACCTGTTCAACATCATTGCTAGAAAGATGACTTTTGCAGAAACTTGACAATCTTTCATAAGCTTGCAGTAAGAAGGAGCAGTTTTCTCTACATATTTTTGAATTTTTTAACTGCATCTGTGCAGATAATTAAGGCTGAATCTTACAAAACTTCAGGAATTTTTTTATGAAGGGAAAGAAAGAAAAAAAAAAAACCCTCTCAAACACGTCTTCTGTCTTCAGGTCACTATTGAATGATTTTTTCCCCCCTTTCCTTGATCTTCTTGGACATACTCAACAACAATTTTCCATTTCAGGTATTATAGAGACTACCCACGGTTTGTCAGCAGGAAATCAAAGTATTAATCTGGAGTTACTAAACTAACATATTAAGAACTAGCTACCTCTAAGTGCGGTTAGCCCTGTTTCCTACTCTCCTCTGCTGTCTGCTCTCTTTCCACTTGCTGAAGTGGAGCTTCTCTAGGCAATTTGAACGAATAAGTGTCTTTCAGTTGATACTAACGGCTACATTGTATCATTCTGTATGATTACTTATGCTCAAGACTACAGAATTTCAAAACTGTCTTACTTTAATTTTATTCATTTACTGGAGTACAATTTTATTGACTCAGGTAGTGAAAGTCTGAAATGAAGCGGGGGGCTTTGTTTTAAGGATGTTACCTTTGCTTTGCTGAATTATTGTCTTTCCCTATGTTGCAAACTGGCAACACTCTTGGAAATCTTTGCTGAGAGAAGGTATCCTATAGCAATTAAGGTGTCTCAGTGGAGCTATATAAAACACTTGAGGAAAATGGAGCAAGAATTGTGAAAGACTGAAATATTCATCCCTCACCATCTGCTGCACAGGATATATGCTATGTTACTCTTAATGCCTATAATCTCTCTGTGTACAGCAGTTTAAAGCTCTGTTCTGTTTTAAAATAAAAAGGTAAAACTTTTTTCACACTCCATTTACTGGCCAGCTGGAACTACAATGCCTGTTCCTGCTCATTTATGAGATTTCAGAGCAGAGGGTAGTGGGCAGCACCCCAGCTTAGCTCCTCCAAGTAAAAGAAACAAGCAGGAAAACATCTGTAAAAGGGCTTCTTTAAAAGGCAAGAGATCTTATGAATGAGAACTGCTCTTCTTAATTTTGTTTCACAAATATCCTTCTCAAGACCAAAACTACTCATTCAGTGAGGATCTCAGCGTCCAACCAGAACATGCTCCATGGCCTTGGAGTGTCATTCTCACCATGGGTGGGAAGTTTCAGTAGAGCCACAGACTCAATACCCAGGCCAAAATGTCATTATAATACAATTATAGAATACAGCACAACAATCATGGAAAAGGAAAGTGCGTAACAGCAGAAAATAAATCATAGTTAATTAGAACATCATTTTAGAAATTATTGCTACTCACATATTAAAAACACAACAAAGTATTCTGGCTCTTCTTTTTCCATGTGGATTGTTCTGTTTTCATTTTTAAAGGACATACTTGATACTCTATCTATGTTACATTGTGTGTTGTTATTTTTTTCTGTCTATGTTTATTCTGTGTTCCTTCAACCATTGTCTTTAAGTAACATTTTTTTCACAGAATGGTAGTTCTGTGTTAGCAGAGTGAAGATTATCTGAGTGAATCCGAGTGAAAATTAAATATTTCTAGCTTTTTATCATTAGTATTGCCAAAAATCTGTTTTAAAAATCCCCTCTGAGAGTCTGTACAAAAAAAACAGGTTTCTAACTCAAGCATTAGCTTGAGACAAAAACAGTCTGGCTTTTTGGCTGATCTACAGTATCCGCCAACCAGGATGACAGCTTACCAGATATGCTTTATCTGTATAGCGATTGCTATAACAACCTTTCTGGGTTCATTTGTTGCACTATTCTCTCTGGTTACGAGAGGACTGTTGTATTTGGATGTGCGTAACAACCTGTTTTAAATAAACAAATATTCTCCTTATGTCTCTTTCAGCATATGCTTTTGCCATCCCCGTGGCATGCACAGGAGAGCATCCAGCCACTGCTACAGTTGAAGGAAGATGTCCCACATTCTGGATTTGGTCCCAGAGCTGCTGAAATTGGACCACTGGCCAATGTTACTTCAACAGATAGGGAAAAGATACCTTCTCACAGATGGGGAAGGTCAGCAGCAACTTCACTTGCTCCTTCTCTGTCCCAGTTGGTGGAACTTTTATCTTCTCTTGATTTAACTGGAGCCAGAGATTCTTCTTCCAGCTGTTCACTGCCTGTAAAGACGGGGAAACCTCTGCAACTTAGTGGATTGCGTTCATGCAGGAGCAGGTATACGCGCAAGAATTGCTGACATATTCCTGGGTCTGAAACCCATAACGTCTCAAATTGTTTTAGATGTCTCTTTTAGGTATGGGAGAGAAAAATGATACAGATCTCAAACCTCTGGCTCTCCAGATGAAAAAACTCTCAGGGAAGAGTGGAAATTTGCTCTTTGTTAGTCTTAGCGAGAAAGGAATGACAGGATGTGTCACAGTGCTCTCTTATCTGCTCTACAGCGTTGCTAAATTGGAGTTCAAGTGTGAAGACAGTCATGCCTGTCACTGCCCTTCAGTTCTACAAGAGCTGTCCTCATGCCGTAGCCAGTATGAAGCATGGATGTGTCTCCAAACTACCACTGCTCTCTGTAGAATTAAATCCATGCAGAGAAAGAACTGCAGCAGCGACCATGATTTCCTTCATCTATCAGGTGATGTACAGTTGATGAAACTTTCATGTTGTTTCCTTTCTTCAAAGGAGAAAACGTATTAAGTGAAAACCTTTTTCTCTAAAAGGTGTCCAACTTGCTTCAAACCCAGCTTTTTTGATTTGCCTGTACACTGCTCTCATAAAACAGGAAAAAATCCTCTTCAGAATATCTTGGCTTGCTAAAGACAGTCTTTTGAAACCAAGTTACCACACATTCCAAAGGAAAAGTAAAGTACTGATGGAACATGTCCCATGGTCTCATAAAAATGTAGTGATTAACAAAGATGAAAAAAGAGTTAAAGCGTGACAGTTACAACAGGAAGGAAAATGCCAAGAGCAGCTCATATCTGGAAAAACAGAAAAAAACCTTAAGAACAGAAAGAATATGAAGCAAATTTCTTTCAACTTTCTGTAGAAAAATCCTAAAATATCTGCAGCTTGAAAAGTCTATAAATAAAGAAAATCCAGAATATATTTCTGAGACTAGGAAGCATCCTGAAAGCAGCTGCAAATTATATATCCACCACAGTCCTCTGAACTGGTGCAGAGAGCTGCCTCCAGTCCAACCCTCAGGATCACAGATGATCAGAGAGAAGTCACAATAAGTCACAGCTGTATCTTTCTAATTGCATTTCAAATTATTGAAGGAGGATACTTGTGCTTGGCCTACCCATTAAAAACACCAGCTTTTCACAATGTTTCCTCCGCCAGCCTTTTTTTCTTTTCTTTTCTTTCTCTCTCTCTCTCTCTATTTGTTTCATTTTGTTTTAACACATTCTAAGCCTCTAATGAGAAATGGGAAAGTTTATACCCTGCTGGTGGCATAACCATTTCAATTTGCCTGGATATAGTAAACTCCACAAGAAGATGACATTACTAGGAAAAGACAGGAAAAGACTTGACTTCTATAACAACACTGAAAGGCAACAGGATTCTGGAGGAGATAGAATTGTTTCATTAGTTAAATCAACATGGAAACTGCAGACTCAATGGCCCAATTTCAAAATTACAGAAGGGCATGTTTTCAGCCCAGTATTTAAATGTCAGAACTCCCAGCTTTATCGCAAACAGACGCATGCTGACAGGCCAGAGGGAGATAGACTGTGTATCTCCACTTCCAACACATTTCTAAATCAGCCAAGCGGCATTAGGCACCAAATTTGCTAAAACTGCACGTGGGCTGTATTTTGCACAACACTGACTAATCAGAAGATGGCTAGCGAAGCAGTAAAGCACAAGTTTACAGAAGAAAATTGTGAGAGCTTGTTTTTGTTTGTTTTGGCCATGCTTTCTCAGAGTGACAAAGCGTACCTCTCTAATGAGGGTGATACACTTCAGATATCAATTTCCTTATTTGGGGGCTATTAGACTGACATCTTCCAATCCCAAAGTAGACTTTGAGGCAGTACTGTTCAGCCTTTCTTACAGAACACTCCTTGCACAACCATCACACCCAGAAGAGACTTAAACCACACTTGTAATAATAATTCCCAATTTCTTTGATGTCTTTAGCACCCTTACAAAGTAACTATATAAAAACATTGGCAAAATAGAAGGCAAATGGCAGCAGTCAAGTTTTGGAGGGAACATTGGCTACAGTTTTCCAAAAGTGGAATGACTTTTCCTTTTACTGCATTTCTTGTGAGATCCTACCCCTTAACCAAACACTAAATCTCAATGTAATTACATCATTCATTTTTTCTCTCTACCATGGCAAAACTTAGTCAAAAATGTCTTGGATAGCATAACCTGAACTTATTTTGCATCACCAAAGTTAGTTCAAATGTTACTTAGGACAAAAGAAAGCCATATGCTATAGTGGAAGCTCTAGTAGGGTGTGTTRCAGGTTTTCCTATAAGAGGGAGTTTATTCAGAGTGCCAAAAAGTAGAACTCACACAGTGCGTGTGTGGGAACAACAACAAAACAGAGAAAACACTTTGAGGAAATAACAGTTGTGCTCTAGAAAACCGATCACCCATGGGAAGTCTAGACTCAAGATTGATCTCCAAAGCCATACACAAGAGGCAGTGGGCACTTCAGGTTTGTAAAGCTAGTTAAAAAATGTACCGCCTTACATTATTTTGAATTGTGATAATCAACCATGCACAAGGAACAACAGGTAATGTCCAAATCCCACTTTATCAAGAAGGTACAAATGGTTTAAGATATGAGCTTTCATGCTGGCATTCACATTCCTCTCCTCCCTTCCCCACAGTGGGCAACTGGAATTTACAATTTACAACTGGCAGACTGCTTACATGTTCTCCCAATATGTTAACTGTTGTCTTGATTTGTACTGTTTTTCCTAACATCACAGTTTCTTTGCTAGGCTTTGTTGTGGGCAAGGTTATGTACATGGCAAAACTTTCCATATGGACTGGTTTAATGGCTCTAGGATATCAGTGCAATCACTGTGGGTTGCAGCAGATGGGGCTTGGTTTAGACAAGGGGCCACTTACTGTGGGTGTTTTTACAATTGTCTTACATGTCTCTCCTATCACCACATGGAGGTAAAGCAGACAGCAGCGTTCTTCAGGGATGGAGAGGCTGGTTAGAAGCAGTATGTTGGCCAAAAGAAAGAGTGAATGAGTGAAAGCAGGAGGCCACTGAATAACCTCCAGTGTTACATCTGAATTTCTGTTAGTGACCAGCCCTGTAAGTGCCACTCCACCACTGACCTTGCTATCAGCCACTCATGGCCATTAATTCTCCTCCAGGTTGTGACTGATCCAACCAGACAACCAGGGCAGAGATGACAACTTCCTTTCCTTCAGCTGCTTTAGCACTAGTTCCACTTACTCTATCTCCATCCTTGGAGATTAAGATCTGTTACGTAACAGCGTGCATATTAATGTCACTGTATGGACAGAAAACTGTATCTACAATCCCGGCACAAAACCTGATTTGAAACATTAAAGCTTGAGGTAACAGCGTGTGGTCATGGGGAACTCTTACAATTTGCATGTGCATTCAGTCACTCCCCAGGACGGGAGGTTAGCTTCAGGTTTAGGTTGAGCTCATCTTCTAGGAAGTAAGGCTATTTGTGGTGCCTTGGCTTTGGATTTCCTTCAGTTTCTCCCTTGATTAAACAATGCAGTGTAGTACTGCAGTCCATGCTAACTACCATTTATAACTTTTGTTTCTTTTGGGGAACCCTTATCCCTAGCTTTGAAACTGCCCTGAAAGAGGCAGAAGGTGGCAACAGGCAGTGGTCAAAATCAATCTGTCAGGCGATGAACTTACTGTTTGACTTATGTTAATTTATGAAACAAGCTGCTTAGAAGCGCCAAGTGTCAGCGGACTCAGTGAAGGTGTATGGAGCACGCCTGGGAACGTGCAAGTCTGCTTCCAACACAGAGAGATGGCACAGGGACAGGAACGCCGTAGTTCTCCCCAGCTCAGTTCAGAAGAAAACCTACCTCAGGCCCTTCCATGGATTCAAATAACCTCAAACAGAATGGAGCCACAGATCTCCTACTCTCAGGGTCAAGGAGCAAAGGAGAGGGCAGGGTCTGGGAAAGCAACAACATGAAAACCTACGAAAACAAAGAAGGGCATTTAGATGAGGAAAAGAAGAAGGAGTTGTGTAGAGGCAATGCAATTTTTGATGGAACAAAAAGCATATTAGCTGAATGCCAAGTATTGGATCCAGGGAGGAGATTTGAATCATCCTCCTGGATCTGTTCCACTTTTAATAAAACATTAACTATTCATTGAGAGAGAGCACACGTGTGTGCATGAATCAGTAGTTTGGCAGGTCTTCATCCGAGAGAGGAGACTTCCTGAGCACTAGTCCCTCTTCTAGTAAATGTTAATTGTTTATCCGAAGTGGAGCAACTTCAAGAGGAGAGACTGAAAGCTTCCTGACTGCCTCGTTCTTGGGTGAAGGGAACTAAGTAGTGACAGGAGTCTACACCAGTTCCTTAACTGCTCCACTGTTTAGGAAAAAGGACACGCAGCCATATCTCTTCCTCCCTTTTTCTTCAAATTGCCCCAAGTGGAAATATTTCATGTTTGGGTTGGAAAAAACATGAAAACTTGATTCCCTTTCACCATTATCTGATTTGGATTTTCCTTTGCCTTTTTTCAGCTGCAGAGCAGCCCTGGTGCTGACCTGAGGGGTGGAATCCTTTCCAGCCTGAGTTCTCCCCGTGGTCCCCAGCCCACCTCAGCCAGATTTGTGCTCTCATTTAAAACAACATAAACTGATGAGATATGACACAGAGACAATCAGATTTCTACAAGCAGTATTGAAAGCAACACTTCTAATAGCACTTAACAGCTTCCAAGTACAGCACAAAAACTGTTTGAACCTTGCTAATGTTCTTGAGAAGTAAGCAGCTGAACTGTTCTTCAACACACTTCACAAAATATAAGGCATCTTATTTCTCTCCRTCTGGGAGTCTGGTTTTCTTAGTAGAGAAGTAAATAATTTTGAACTATAAAGGTCACTTCAAACTTTTTTCCTGAGCAGCACAAAGCCCAGGATTGCTGGCTTGCACCGGCTTGGCTACACTGTCCACCTTCCTCCAGAGGGACTGCAGGGGATGGAAACGGCTCCCTGGTAGCAGCCAGGCACCTGTCTCAGGCTTTGCCTCAGCCACCAAGTCAAAAGCAGTAGCAAGCAGTAGCCAGTATTTTAACCAAACACTGTTTGAAAGCATCAAGTAGTAATGCTCCTTTATATATATATTAGCTGGTCACAGCCAGCCTTTAGCCAATGTGTTTTCAAAACTTGTTTGTGTTTCACATTAGCTATTTCCAGCAGGATCAATCTCTGCTAGCAGGCTGAATGCTTAAAAGCAGTGTTTCTCAGCCATTTTGAAATCCAAGGACAACTTAACATTGTGGGGGAAGAGACACCACTGTTCTTCCCGTATCCTGTTATTGTTTGGAGGCTGGGAGGGGAGGCTAAATAAAGTAGTGTACTTAGAACTAAATAAGCAAAATGGTACTGTTTTGCAAAACTGCCCTTTTTAGGATTAATTACACACATGCTTTAACTGGACATTGACAGTCATAAAAGCTATGTTCACACTACCATAACCGGAGGGTAGGTTGTTCTGTTGTCATCATGTCTGCTATCACCTTCCTTTGCTTATGGATCAGCAGCGGCCTGCAAACCACAGGTTGCACAAGACTGGTCTAAGGCAAACATTGCCAGCCTGTTATCATTTACTCCTTCTTACATCTGGGGAAGGAAGAGATTTGGCTCAATCTGCCAGAGAACTGCACCACTAGTTTTGATTTACACCTTAAGATGCAAAGTCTGTGGGTGGAAAGAGCAACTCTTCCCTAATTACCACATGTACTGAGCTGAAAATGTCCTATTGCACCGAGGTGTCCAAGCTAGAGGGAAGGCAGCAGGGGGGTGGGAAGGAAACAAGACTGAGAGCCCCAGGAGCAAAGGACCTGGACCCTGAGAGGCATGGACTGCTGCCAGTGCTCTCACATGAAGCTTGGCTTCCTGCACATAGAGTGGCCTTTGGGTCCATAGACCCTATTGCAGAGGGCAGCTGCAGCAGGCGTGGCCACTCCTTCATTTGCTTGCTCCTGATGCTGGGACGAGGAAGGACCTAGTAGCCTTAGCACATCTAGAAAATCCTGCTGCACTGGACCATTCCTGCTTGCTTTGCAACTCACATATATAGAACTTAAAGGAGCTAAATTGCACTGACATAGTCAGGAGAGTGATTTGAGGATTCCAGTTTCATAGGCAACGAGACCATGCAGATTATTTGCAGACCAAGATGAAAAGCACCAGATGGAATGGTTTCCTGTTGTATTGGAGCTCTTCCCCCTCCCCGTGCAATGCCAGTGTCATCTGGGTGCTTCACATTCCTTTCCAATTCAGCAAATTCAGCTTTGTGAGTCACCCGAATGGATGGCTGACCTAGATTAAATACAGGGCATGCCTTTCTAAAATAATCAGAAAGCTAGTATAAAGAGAAGCTTACACCAGGCTCCAGGAATTGCCCAGCACAGCTCTGCTAGACTGAAAGCAGCAGCAGCTTCCACACGAATGCTGAAGGGCCTTCTGGTAGTCCTGAGCAAATCAAATCCAGGCAGCAACAGCACAGAAGATATATCAACAGACAGAAGTATCTTGAGGATTCATCTAAACAGTTTTCATTCCTTCAGCAACTGCTTCTTATGGAAATTACAGATTACTTAAATGCAGGGGAAGTTCTTGGAATCTTTCTATATAGAAGCAGGTAGGCACAGAGGAGCTCTAATTTGGAACATGGCTGGGGTTTATTTAGGACCTAAAAATTATAGCACTAAGAGCAATCTACTATAAGGAATTATGCTGAATTTTGGAGCTCGTCTTGAAAGTTGCCTTGAACTGCCTAAAAACACCAGTCAGTCAACAACCCAGAGCCCAGGCTGGGCCAGTTCTTTGACTGTAACACACAATAAACACATATTGCCCACCACAAAAGCAAATGAATGAAAACAGAAATCATACCCACACTCTAAATATGCATCAATACACAAACATTATATTATCATATATACACAAATCACACTTTATAGAAATGAGTTGTGTGTATATGGGAGATATATATATATGTGTGTGTGTGTATATATATATACATATACACACATATATAGCCCGTATACACACACACACCCCTTTCTCCCCCCACCTTTCTCATCAACAGTGAAAGCAAAAGCAGTTACTTTCTCCAAGGTGGAAAAACTGTTCAGAGGAAGTGGAGCAGACTTAGCAGTCTGCCTCTTAGGCACTTGTATAAAATTATGCACACACTATACAAAATCTTCTAACTGTTATCAGAAAGTGAAGTATTTACAATTAAGCAAGAGATTMCATTATCATAAAAAAGAAAAATCAAATCAAATCTTGAACATCATTTCGAAGTGCATTTAATGTATTCATGACATGACAAGAAAGCTGCTCCAAAAAAAAAAAAAAAAATTTCAGGTTCCTTGGAAGTCAACTGCTAAAATCATTAAGGCTTCCTAGAATAACAACATATTTCTCAGTGCCTTAGCTAGACCTTTCAACAACAGGAGCCCTGAGGAATCTCCCATGTTTGGTGGTTACTGCATTAGTCCTCAGGGCCCTTACATCACGTCGCAATACTTGTCTCCCAGGTGGAGCACAGATGGCTTTAACTTCCTCTAGAGTCTATCAGGACTGTTCCTGAAATGACCCCACAGCTGCGGAGTGGCTGGCTGGCCGCTCGCTGCCTTGGAAATCTGGAGTTCTGCTCAGGACACATGTCCCCTTTGGGCAACATGTCCTGGTTCAGTCCTTTCATTTCTTCTCCTTCTTAACACTCTCCCCTCTTCTAAAACATGTTCTGCCTCTCACTTGTCATCGTTGCGCCCATATCCTACACCTCCTGGTCCTCCTCTTCTCTCTTACCGGTGGCCACTCAAGCTCTGTTCGCAGGAAATCGAGCAGGCCCAGCAAGCTATTCTCATATTGCAAAACACACTTGCGACATGGCCAGAGATTCCCAGGAAAGCAGCTGAAAAGTGAGTCACACACACACAGAATCACACAGAATGGCTGAGGTTGGAAGGGACCTCTGGAGATCGTCTAAGTCCAACCCCCCTTGAGTCAATTTACCTAAGCAAGACACCATAATATGCATCTGTTACCTGACCTAACACAGATACTCCCCAAACTATTTTAACACACTTGGATCATGGAGCTATTATCTCCTTGTAAGAGGATGTTTGTCTTTCTGTCATCAAGCACTGGCATGCTTTTTCATGCAAAATATAGATCACTGATTTCAATCAAGCAGAAAAATGAAGGAAGTACCTCAATATTTTGAAATACATTTTATTTTCTGGAGTTTATCGAAACATTGAAAGCTGTAAGACTACCTCTGAGGAGATACTGTTAACTGAAACTGTAAGACAAAGGAAGGTGTTTAATAGTTTTAACTTATTCTTAAACTTTCCTAGAACAATGGCTTGAAGAGAAACCTAAGCTTTTGTTTTTTAACAAAACTCAAGTATTTCCTTTAAACTCTTTTCCAACCTCTGCAGTTGGATTTATTCCACTGTCACCAGAAATGGTTTAGTTAGCACACAGACAGAATCCTGCTTCTGGGTGATGCTGCTCATTGCATTTTTTTTCCCTCAAATCATCGCTCTTTTAGGTAAGAAATTTTCATAACACTCACTTTGATAGACTTTATGGTTATGTAACTGGTACTAAGCAGATGAGGTGACACTAGTGATTTATTACTTGTCTGAGGCACAGGCCACAGATAGATCTCAGCAACGTGGCAAATCGCGGCAGAATATTGGATCCGACCTTTCAAACACTATTCAGGATAGCTTGAATCCAGATCTAAATACAAACTTAAAAGACAGCTCCTATCTTTACAATGAGCTAAGTCAAACTGAGCAGATTTGAAACAATGATTGGGGATTCATTTAGCACGCTCCTAGGCAAAAGTTATCATCTCCGTAAGGTTTTGCCTGTGAAAGCAAGTTTCTCTCTAGTTTAGAGAATGAAGAAAGAGCATCTTGCTTCCAATTTTGCCTGCCCATATGGGAGTGAGGTCCCAAAAAATGGGAGACTCCCAGAAATGAGGGTCCCGCTCACATGGTTTTAAGTCTGCCAGCACTGTCTGAACAAACTTTGTGATATGGTCTGCTTGAGAGTGTTTGGTTTCAGATTTTGAAAGACGAATCCATTGCAGGCTGATTTGCTCAAATTCTGTTTGCTTTTCAGTACCAAGGATGAGAACACTGTTCATCTTTTGGGTTATACTACTGTAGCCTTACAAATCAAATGATCACCCAAAATGTAAAGCAAGAAATGATGTGTAATTTGAGAATTTACAGTCCTTCAGTTCTGATGTTAGGGTGGTATGTTGTATTTTCCTAAAAGCTCCTCACAGTCTTGGCAATTAGATTATCACATAGTTAAATATGTTTGCATTAAAATAAAATTGACTCCAGCCAATCACAATACGCAAACCCTGTATAAACACATACTAAGAGAAAGAACAGAAAAGGAAGCAAAGTAAAGCCTTTCTGCACAAGTAAGAAACTTGATGCATGATGGAAAGTACATGACTTGTTCACAAACATACAAAGCCTGCAGCAGACAGGATCTCAAACCTAACCCTGGAGTCTTTAACTAATAATCACTCAACCACAACTATGTCCAAGCCTCTGCTCTTGGTTATTACTTGTCTGTGTGTGTCTTTGTATGCATGCATGGATGGATTAATACTAACTCTGTTTCAGCACTCAATATCTGCTTTGAAGATGAACGCATCTCCATTTTAGGATGATTTCACATGTTATGCAAAGTTTTTCTTCACTGTCATGAACACAAAGCAAACTGGGCATCTTTTAAAAAGATGTGTGTTACGTACTGCCCGTTCCCACTGTATCACATTGAACCGGAAAGCCTAGGCACACACCTCTTCCCAAAGAAAGATACAGTCATATGCTTTACTTATTTCTTCCAGGGCTAGTATTAGAAATATAAATGCAAACCACAATGGGGTATTCCACACCTAAAAGAACAAGACCCCACTGTTCTCACTCGTGCAGCTAAGCTCACACACACAGTCCAAGCGCGAGAGGTTACTTTGGGCTCATTTCCAAGACTCTCTTTCTAAATTTTCAAAAACACACAAAGCACTAACTAACATTTAACCTGCAAAAACAGGAGCAAAACGAAACCGTTTCCATGAAGCCTTAGCAGGATCTACAAGTCGCAGCTGGCAAAGACTTTTGCTAATGTGAAACAGAATAGAGAACTAATTTAACAAGTAAATTAAGTATTTTCTACAACACCTTGTGTATATGCAGGTCTCTTACCCCCGGGCATGCTGTCAATGAATGCAACGGCAGCTCTGTCAGAGCAGCCCCGCGTTCAATAGCACCTTTGTCAGGGAAAATGTCAGGGTTTCCAGGCGAACTGCAAGAGCGGGTCATTGCGCCCGAGCCCTCACTCTAATTATTGGCAAAACAGTATTTGAAGATTTAGCTTTAGTTTGCACTACGGTTGTTCCCCAGCCATTAGCGAGTATTTAAATAGAATTAATTAGCTACTTACAGGGTCATTTCAATAACTTTTGCAACAAAGCTGGTGAATTCTAGCATATACTCGGGTAAACGGCACAGAATAGTCTGCCAGCGGTGAAAAGTGCAACATGCAGCTTCTGTGCCTGAGCTATTTTAGTCAGTCCCTCAACCTAGTGACCTCTTTTGTCTGTGCAGTACTACATATAAGCAACCCTTTTCAAATATTCATCCTAATCAATCACTTTTTATTCAGGGCTCGAACCATGGAATTAAATGTCAACAAAGTGGACAAGGTGCAGAGAGGCTGGAAAGAGAGGAATTGAGATTTGCTAATAACTAGGAGCTAAGTAGGCTTTTTTTYTCTCTCTCTCTCTCTCCAAATTATAMATTTACATTAGAAACAAATGATGGTTCAGCAACACAACCACATGCCGTGAAAAGGTTTCTTTCTATGAACATTGAAATGTCCCAGGCTAATATCACGAGTGCTGTCTAAAGGCGGTATTTCTCTCAGATGCACAACTATTTGTCAGAAGAAAATGTGAGCTGTCTGCTTCCTTAGCAGTTAATAGTCGCTTTAAACAATTCAACTAGCATCGTAAATTACACGATTAGCAGTCTATTGTGTTTAAGTCAGTCCTAAATTACGTGCCAATTTGCAGCTTGATTGGATAGTTTGCATAATTAACATGTTCTACATTCTGTCTTTGCTCATAAAGTCGCAACAATCTGCAGGTCAAGAATAACTTAATGAAGACCATGAACTTCTCAAATGTATTTATTAAACTGTTGACAGACAATTCACAAGAAATTGACAGGAAAAAAATCAGAGAAAAAAGAAATAGGCACAATACTCCTATAAATGTTCATATAGCTCTAATAATACATCAAAATAATAGAAGATGTGGCATATAGAAGTATTTGTGACAGCGTATTGTCTGCTTGCACAAGGAGACAAGTTGCTACTTGTAATGGCAGAACCAAAATGAATAATCAAGTTATGGCATATTGCCAATTAAAAATGATAAAAGAAAACCTAGCCAGCCGCATCTGCATACAGAATTACACATGGCATTTTTCAGAAGCAGTTTTGATAATGTAACTTGGTCATGTTACAGTTAATATCAGTAAGTTAAATGTAAAGTATTTGGGGAAAAATCACCCTAAGTGTACTTGTACAGGCTCTAAATTAGCCATTATCACTCAGAAAAGAGATGTTGGAATCACGGGGAAAAGTAAGCACAGTGCTCTGCTGAGGCCATGTGAAACATTAGAAATTATTTAAAGAGGAAGACAAAACCAGAAAATGTTCTCCCACTGCATTTGTCTATAAATATATTCACAGATTTTTTTTTCTCTAAAGGAGAGAGTAGAACTAAAAGAGACACCAAGACAACATAGGAGATGCAATAAAGGCCTATCAAATTGTGAAAAGCATAGGGAAAATGAACAGGGGATGATTACTCACCTCTTAACAAAGAGGATTTAGGGAGCAATCAATCAGGTTATCAAACAACAGGCTTAAAAAAAAAACACAAGGAAATACTTTTCCAGCAACAGAGCTGAACTTTAGAACTCATTGCCAAAAACTTCAAAAGGTCCAAAGCACAACTTGATTAAAAAAGGAATTGAACAGAGCCACAGAGGATCAGTCCTCAACGTCTCTTAAATATAATGGTTTACATGCAACTTGTGGCTCAGGATTTCCAAAACTAGAAAGGTACTTGAAGATCACTAGTCTATCTATGCACCTTTTCTTTTACCCCTGCCCTTGGCTTTTGCTACTGTCCATTTCTGAACATAAGATACCAGGCTGTGTGGGCCATTATGGAGAGTTCTTGTGTAGCAAATTGCCCTGGTATAGACATGGTTATAAATGATGCTTTTAGCAGCAAAACCTACCCTGCTTTGGAGAAGGAAAAGAAGCCAAGCTAACCAAAAGGACTTTAGAGCTGCATTTCCAGTACAGCTCTTCTTCACATAACAATGTTGATAAAAGCATTTTATAGGCTAGACTTAGTCTCTTTCTATAGTCATGATGATGTTAGAAAACTACAAATTACATCTGCTGGCAACAAGAGATTCAAAGACTTACTAGCCTATCCTTGGCTTATTAGTGAGTTCGTCCAAAATAAGAACAGAAAGAGCATTATGCGTTTCTAATTGGTCACAACAAACATTTCATATGTGGAACTCAACATGCCCAGACTATTTGATCAGACTTTAAAAGAGAGCTTGAGCTAAAATAAAAATCCATCGAGGTCATTAGTTTTGCAGAAAAAAGCAGTAAATTCTCTGAATTAATTTTGCTATTGTCAGTTCTTTACTAAAGTCCCCTAAACAAAAAAGCCATTAAATTGGTTCCCCAAACAACAGACGATGTTACTTAGGAATCAAAAATGAAAAGTTCTCAAACCAAAAGCCTGTGCTTGTACCCTGCCATAACGGTCTGTTCTGGCCTGTGGACTCCCTGTGCAGTTGTGGGTTTGTGCATGCATACACAAGGAGAGTGACCAAGCTTGCAGACGTGCACCTTGTTCTCCAGGCAGTTTACAATAAACTAGGTGACTTTTGTGGTGAACTCTAAAGGATTAATTGAAAATAAAGAGAATGATCTTCTCTCAAGATCTTTTATGAAGTCCTTCATTTAAAATATCTTATTTACCTAAAGGGCTTTTAAGAAGATACTACCTTATCTGAAAGAGCTTGGTAATGAAAGGGAGACTCCCTGCATCAACTGTAAACAGATTCCAGATTATCTATCCGATGGGTTCCATATTTGGGTTGTTTCTAAAAACAGATCCAGCACTGAAATACAAAAATCAGCACACCAATTTAAAAATATCTCAGAGGCAAGGTAAGCAGTTCTGGAGTGTTAAATACTATTATATACCATGCAATATGGTGCTTAAAGCTTACACAGAGCACTTAATAGTATCAGTTAATCTCAAGAGTACAATATCAAGACAAAGTAGTCCTAGTGCTGCCAGACAGTAAATAAGGCCAATGGCCTTGTTCACAAGCATATGCCTCAGTGACAGAGTTGCCATGGTTTCCTTCTTCCAGCCTTCTTAATTCGACAAATTATCACATTGGTGGATTAGAAGAAAACCAATACAATTTTAAACTTTTGTGCACCAAAGCACTGTTTGACCAGTGCTTTGGGATACCAGAGAACAGAACYTGGGCTCTCAAGGAGAAGGGAAGTTTGAGTTTGAGCTGCTTTAAGACAGGTTGAAGTCCAAGGAGGAAAAATACATGTCATTGCTGGAGTATTTTTTTAAATCTTAAAAGAAAAAAAAAAAAAACTTCCATCCTCACTCCTGACCCAGATGGAAGGAAAGAACTGACAGCACAAGTTCAGTACAAAAAAAAGGGGGGGGAGGGGAAGCCATTAATACTATTATCTGGGGAGAAAAGGAGTTAGTCTGCAGTCCAGGCTCTGCAGAAAAACATGCCACCACACACACACAGACACACACACAAGCAGCAGTAAATGCAGCACGACGAGGTGGAATTCAGTGCCTTCTGCAGATGTTACATAAAGAAACTCCTCCCTGATGTGCGCTCAGGGCCTGGCCTAGCTCTCACACAGAGGCTTTTCCCTTAGCTACATGGATTTCACCTGTATCGCAATGAGCATAAGAGAAGCACAGCCACTTCACTGTTTGGACCATGCAAATGTAGCTCATTTCCTGACATCTTAGGGAAAATAACTATTTCCACCAGCCTTAAAGAACAGTGTTTCTGCTTTCAATACATAATTTTGAAGAACAAAACTTCCTTATGCTGCAGAAAGACAATGTTTATGTGGAGAGCAAAAGATCTCGTCGGTGACTAGAACTACCTGCCTRTGCACAGTTACTTTCAAACGTAAATTACTTATGTGGAGCAACACAAAATCCCCATAGCATGTGGCAGAATGACTGTGTCATTGAGCTCCGTGGGTATTGTTCATTTCTAAACTGATTTCCTCTGTCCGACTACGGGCTGGATTTTGGCCTGAGTAGGGGTGTACTCTTCCTGTTGACAGAGTAAAATGCCATGCATAGAAAAACAGTCACTCCAAGCCAAGCAGAGGCAGCACTTCTCCAGAGCTTGCTTACACAGACTTTGGTTATATATTTTTTCCAAATTATTGCTTTAAAGGATGCACATTTTTCTTCTTTGCTCGGAAAGACAGGATGAGGTGGAAGCTCACATTGAGGACTCTACCACAAAGCAACTGATGTGAACTTCCTGCCTACTTCATTTAGCTCATGCAATAACAACCTCTACGGCTACCCCCTTACCCCTTCCAAAGAGCCTCTGAGCAGGCCTGCCAGACATCCCAAAGTAATGATTTTTCATATTTTCTGCTTTTTTTCCTTTTTTCTTTTTTTCATGTTGGTCATCTCTCCACTTCCCTCCAGGACTTACTAACAAAAATTATTAGTTCCTATAAAGGAAGGGTCCTATAAAGAGGAGTGCCCCAGGTTCCTATGTAGGACACCAGATGATAAACWTAGGGCAAGATTTCTGAAGGGGCTGAAGAGCCAGAAGGAAGGAGCAGATGCCAAGCTGGGTGTTCAGAAGCTTGTTGCTTCTGTCCTCGACTTTTGGTGTCTGCATGCCTCTGAAACTGTGGCTCTCCATCAGCTCATGGAGCTGCAAGGCAGGAATCAAAGTCAAGCTCCTGTGCTGACACCAGATGGCAAAGGTGGCTGCCGCTAGCCTACAAGCCTGGCTCTTCTGTTAATTTTAGCTAACACTTCATGGCTGGTCTATATAAACTTATAAATAAACAGGCTTTCCTAGCAGAGGGTTTTTAGGWGCTGTCTGCCTCGGGTTTGGGGGCTGCACGGGCCATTAGCGTTTTGCTGCCGTCAGCACGCTTTGGTCGGGGCCGAGCACAGTGACGGCTGCAGCCACCGCGCAGCCGCCCCGTGTCGCTGGTCCAGCGCCGCAGGCTCCTGTGCGAGGAGCTCCCCTGCGAGCCATGAGCGCCCCGGCAGCRCGAGAGGAGAGAGGGGAACGGGGAGGCTGCTGGAGCCGCAGACTAACCTGACAAGGAACCAGGCAGCAAACCACCTTCCGACCCGCGTGTTTTATTACACACGCAGGCTTTAGTTAAGGTTAAATTACCTGCGCACTCTACAAGCAGCTGGGTAACTCAGCTTATAAATCTCTCAGCTGCGCAGGCCAATTGCAGACACAGCTGTGCACAGTGCGGTGCTGTCTGGCCGCTTACAGGCTGTTGCACTTAGAGCACTCTTTACTTCTGCAATTTGCCTCACATATGATTCCCTCCTTCAGCTAACGAAAGCCGAATCAATACAGGTATGTTTGTGTTTCAGGAGCTGTTCACATAACCACAAGAAAATAAATCTCCTAAGGATAAATCTTATTGTAAAGGGTGAAATCTTTAACATGTTCACAGCAGTAAAAACCACGAAGCTCAGCCAATTTAGACGAGCCGAGTTTCTGTCCCTTCATGTTTAATGATGGAGGTAAAGACCTGGTCCAGAGCTTTATGATATAAAAGCACTTTATAATGCAAAACAGACCAGCTTCACACAAATGTTCCCAGCACAGTTCTTATGTCCAAAGCAGACGTTTAGAGGAGAGTGACACAATAGTGTGACTTGAGAAACCCTCATTAGAATTAGAACAACAACAGCACCAAAACCAAAAAAACCCGTTAATGTCCAGCATAATTTTCAAAACCCCTTTGGTAATTTCCTCTCCCCCTTTCCTTACAAATATGGGAACAGTTAACCACTCAGGAAGAACATTTGTAAATTTGGAAACCTGAAGAATTCCCCTGTTAGGGTCAACCCACATTAAAACAGGACTTTTTTTTTAAGCAAATGTAGGATAAACATAATATTGTGTGGTGAAATATGAAACAGGCTTTTCTTTTCCCCCCATTTTAGACTGCTGAGGGTTTAAAGCTCTTAAAAAAAAATGTCAGGTACCAATCAGACTGGCAAAACTGCACTGAAAAACCAAGAGAAGACCCTTTCTGAATTTTTATGCATAGCACACCGAGTAAAGAAACATGGCCCACCAGAGATAAGCTCTTACATCCCTGCTGTGGGATGAAAGAACCGTGTTACAGCTACAAGAAATCAGTACAGCAGTGATCTTGTCAGCCAAAGTAAGATTAACCAGAAATGCCTTCTCCCTTCCAGCCAACAAGGCTCCCTGGCCAGCCTACAAGGTTTTCCACTCCTGGCAAACTCCTGCCTCGCGCCTTGTTCGGTGAGCACTGCTGCCCACTGTCCTGTTGGGAAAGAAACTCTGAGATTTAGAGCTGATTCAGCCATAAACTTGTGACTCAAATGCATTTCTCAGTTTTCCTTGCAGCTCTGGTAACTCCCTCCCTCGACCCCACCTCCCTCTGGTACTGGCCTCCAGAGCCCAACACAGGACCTTTCTGGACAGTCTTTTTTGTTTTTTCTTCCTCCAGTATGTTGTGTGTCAAAACCCATCTACTTTTTGATGGAGTGACAGACACTTTATCATAATATCTTCAAGGGATAAAACAGGTCTGGGTCCAAAGAGACCAGCTGCGTGTATGAGCCGACTCGTCTTCCCTGTGGTGAGCGAGCGAGAAGCGCGGGAAGAGGAGCCGAGCACTGGGGTGGCTGGAAGAGGTCTCTAGGAGTTCTCAGGGGTGCTGAGGAAGGCAGAAGGGATGACTGCTCCCGCCTTAACAGGAGAACCAGTGGCTCAAGGGGAAAGGCTAAAGTCGGAGCAGACTTTTGTCCAAAGATGTTTGTGGATAAAGATGCAAGGAGATACCTGCTATGCTCACATGTGCATATCCAAGGGGCTTGCCATCTGCAATTTAGAAACCCTTTTGATCCTTCAATAATAAAAATCTCTACGCAGCTTGGCAAATACAGAGCTTCTCAAAACCAGTGGACCTCTCTGTCTAGTATAGTGATTAAAAAGGGCAATTTCTTTATGGTAAAAGTGATACTGGGTATGAAGCACTATTTAGTTTGAAAATGCTAGGATCTACTGGGGTGATAAAAGCAGGAGAAAAACCTATTTTGCTTCCCATGTTTAAAAATGAACAAGAACAACCACAATATGGGGGGAAAAAAAGCCTTCTCTCTCTCTCTAAACAACAGAAATTGTTTCAGCATAAGCACAACATGAAATAACTTCATGTTCAGATGTCCACACATCCTCTAACAACTGGAAAAAATGTTCCATCTAGATGAAAAGAGCTTTTGTCAACCAGTTAAATCTACGGTCAATGTAATCAAAAAGCTGGCATTTTCATGATGTCCTGTATCCACACAAATACTATTTTGCTCTTACCTGTACAGCTGTTGTATGTTGGGAAGCTAAAAAAACAGATCTATGTTCTGGATGTAGTTAAAACATCTTTACAACATGCAACACCAGGCAGTCTATCCCCATTAAAATTCAGCAGGAGTGATTTATCAGAAATAGTGCATACTGCTGTGAAAATTTACCTTCAGGGAAGCTGACCTCTTTTAAAGCCATAAGGAGGATTTTTCAGAAAAAAATCACTTTAATGTCATTAAAGGTAGTTTACATTTGAAAGTCTTCCCATGTTCATGTGAGATGACTGCATTGCATGTTATCCTGGAGACAAAGACTGCAGAAGAGACAGACAAATCCAGACAAAAATAAGTGGATGATTATTTATCTGCTGGGAGAAATCCAGCAGGTTCTAGTCTTGTTTACTAGCCCCAGACTAGAACAGCTCAAACTGCAGTACTTAAAATCAGAGTTCAAGCTCAAATATTTAAAAGTGTGTTTTGGAACTACTCTCTGCACACTGAAAAACTTGGATAGGATTCAGAAATTGTTTTTAAAACTGTCATGTCCTAATTAAAAACATATACTCCTAAATGTTCATTTCAGATGGTACTTTAAGCACATTTTGTGGATAGAACTTGCTTAGTGAATGAAAATAGGAAAATTTCCTCATAATTAATTTTCACTGATTTGAACATCTAAACAGTTTTATAGTCTCATGTTTCCTTCAACAGCCCTATTAAACAGCCTTACAAATATTAAAGATTGGGGCACTGTTTATTCAATTTCTTCCAGATTTTTGGCTGCATGATTCTTTAAATGCTGTGCTGATACTGAATGGAAGTTTCAGTGTTTGAATCATTTGAAATCAGCCAAGGCTTTTAATAAAAACTTGTGAAGAGAAAGAAAACCATTCACACCCTATTTAAAGGTGTTGGAATATTTTATAATGAATTTCCTTTAAAAATGTATGTCTGACTTACCCATGGAAAATGCAGTGTTTAGCAATTTTTAAAAGAAAAATAATCCGTACCTATTCTGAGAAGATTTTCTTATCTAAATGGTGATGTATCCAATGGCTCTTACTGAACCTAATTTTGTTAAGAATATTCTCCTAGTAATGAAAAAATAATTCAAAGTGAAACTAAATGCAAAGCTATATGATCATAAAATCTACCTGCAATGTTTCTGAGGACAACGGTAATCATCTGGTAACATTAACTGTGTAGGACCTCTGGTAAGTAACCACCTTTCTTTGGTGGTGGAGTCACTGAAGAAGAGAAGGCTGAGAGGAGATCTTATCAATGTGTACAAGTATCTGAAGGGAGGGTGTCAAGAGGATGGGACCAGACTCTTTTCAGTGGT
>NW_020450888.1:438084-504727 GCF_003343035.1 Apteryx rowi | reverse complement strand
CATGAGGAAAAACTTTTTCACTGTGAGAGTGACAGAGCACTGGAACAGGTTGCCCAGAGAGGTGGTGGAGTCTCCTTCTCTGGAGATATTCAAAACCCGCCTGGACGCAATCCTGTGCAACGTGCTCTAGGTGACCCTGCTTGAGCAGGGGGGTTGGACTAGATGATCTCCAGAGGTCCCTTCCAACCTCAGCGATTCTGTGATTCTGTGATCAGTGGATTACAGAAGCCAACCAGATCTCTTCCAAAAGATTATATTTGTGTCCTCAGTGCTATCCTATCAGCAGTTCATCAGTGACTGACATTTCTCATATATGCTACAGTGTTTTTTGTCTACTTCCCAAAGGGAGAAAGCTCTGTATGTCATAGACAGGAGAGGACATAAGCTACAGACAGCCTGGAAACACGCTCATGCTGACTGGCTGGCCACGCACTGCCAAAGAGAGTGCTCAATGGCTTTGAGCCTCTTCCCTCTGCCTGGGTCAGCTTTCATCAGGAACATTTTTCTTTGAGACTTCTATCCTCTTTCAGATTTGTTTGAAAGCAGCAACATATTCCAAATTTATTAAGTAAGAGAAGCTGACAGACAGAAAAAAAGGTCAATAAGATCACAAACCTTATCACTGCAGAAACCAAGTGAAAAATAAGGCTGACTTGATGATGTGGTGGATATGTATGTATCTTCACTAAGAAAAGGTATTTGGGACTAAGAGTTGCCTTTAACCTGAAAAATGCACAACAGCTTTTTAAAATGAAAAAAATGGTAAAAATCAAAGCAGAAAGTTTAACTTTTCTAACAGTGAATGTAATTAGCCACATGAACAATTCACCAAAGAGCCAGTTCTAAATCTCTTAATGAGTTCAACACTAGATATAGGTCTCAAAATCATATTTTAGCCAGAGTGGGTGAAGGATGATGGCCTACCATATAAACCAGCAGACAGATGACTCAGTGGCCCCTCAGGTTTTAAACTCTGGGAATCATTCCCCAGCCTGGGACACAACAGTAGACATCCATTAGTCATGGATGCTAGCATGAGATAGGCCAGCGTTAGCAAGGAGTCCACGAGTACTCCTAAGAACTGGGCTGAAGGGACCAGCTGTGAATGTGGGTCTCCAACCAGCAGACTCTTTAAACTCTTCAAAACGCTTTTTTCAAAAATTTATAATCCACCAATCTGTGCAGGTAAGCGGAGTTCTCGGAAAGCCATTTGAAGTGATTGTTATTCCTTGCCAGAAATGATGCCTTGTACTCTCTATTCCAGACTCCTACAGCAACCTGCAACTGGCTGCGCTGCTCAGTGCACCGGTGACACAGGTAAGGGCTGCGTGGATGTGGCACGGCAAAGCTGTGTGTGTGGGGCAGCACAGGCCGACCGTGATGCAGGGTGGCTCTGTGTCCTCCAACAGGGTGCTGCAGCCCACCCTATTAGAGCTGTAAGCGGGACACTTCCTCCAGGGCTGCATCCTGCTCCCTGCTGAATCGCAGGGGCCGGGTGCAGCAACTGCTGGCTCAGGCAGTGTCGTTGCTCAGGACAGTCCTGCCAGGCTCTGCAATTAGTTGCAGAGAGAGGCTGGGGGATCCTCATGCTCCCTAATGAAACTCTTGCAGCGAAATGCATCTGGCAGGGAAAGATAACTTGCAAAAACTCGGGTGAGAAGAGTTGAGTGTTGGCAACCCTAGCAAGCTGGATTCCCAAACCAAACTTGAAGGATTTGGCAGAACGCAATTGCATTTTTAAACAGTTACTGTAAGTGTAAATGTTATTTTATCCACCCCCTTGAACTGTATCATCCTGGCCAACTACCAGGGAACCACACCCACGCTCTTACTTTTACAGCTGCAGAGATGGGGTCAAGATAGTCTATGTTCTGTGTAACTCAAAACCTATTATTAAAGTAATTCATTTGCAAATAAATCATCCCTGTTATGCAGCTCCAAGTAAAGCAGGAGTAAAAGAAGAGCTTGTGCTCTATTTGCTGAATGTAAATCCTACTCCCTTCCCTGACCACATTTAAATAGTTAATAAGAAAGCTGCACAAGATTTGATCACCAAAGCCCCTCTCCTTATTTCATTCATATTTGGGGGAGCTGAACTGATACAGTAATGATTTAAAAAAAGAAAGTTTATCAGGAGATGGCTCTTCACTGGACAAACAGAAAAGGTCAAAGGACTTCACAGCACTCAAAGGCCTAGGCAAACAGGCTGATGCTGAGCCAGAACGTGACTGGGAACATAATTTCTTCTTGTGTTCTGAAGTACACTTAACACTAGCACATGAGTGAAAACCTGGCCCCAGCTGAGTCAAAGCAACGCCCCGTTGACTTTGATAGAGGCAGGATTTCAGCTACTGTAAAAGTCCCAGTCCTGAGAGCTGCCAAGTGATTTCTGAGAGGAAACAAGTGGCCTTATTTTCAGAAGCACTTTGCACAGTCTGACTTTAAATACTTAGGGGTCCAATTCTGAGTTCAGTCATGGACCTCTTTCTACATTAAACTACTCAAGAGTTCTCGGTCCACTGGCATTTTTAATGCTCCTCTTTTCCCTTCTTACATTTCCATGTTTGGAAGGTTTTTATTATGGACTTCTAGGAAGTCTCCCCAAATCTTTTGAATGATAGGCCAGATGCATAACACCTTTTCTGTTTAGTCCTTAGGCAGAAGTCTAAGGTTTGCTTATTTTTGCGAGTCCACTCACAGTTATGTCGGCACCTTTTTCTGTGTTTTTATAAGATACTGGATATACATGTGAATCGCCAACAAATTTATTATTAATCAAACCTGGCCTGCAAGATTCATTATCTCTTTAAATAAAACAAACAAAGGAATAACTTCTTATTAAGCACAATATTATTTTATGTCTGCTGCAATAGTCACAAATATACATAAAGATTAGTCACCTTTTATGCGATATATTAAAACCACTGGCTGAGCTTTAAAGTGATACCACATCCAGTAAAATATTATGCTGAAACAATCAGAACCAAACTTTTGTCCTATATTACGGTATAAAGAGTTCTGAAAGACATTTCCACACAGAATATTCAAAGTTTTGAAATAACCATTCCTAGCAAAACATACTTCTCTGACCCTACATTTTAGGGCCTTTGGTGATCTAGCCACCCACCTACTGTTGGCCAATAGACCAAATCTCGACCAATATCCAAGTTGAAATACATTTGACTTTTTTTTTTTCATAAAGATGATGTGTTTCTATCACACACAGTTTTGTAACAACTGCCTGAATAAATCTATAAATTCCACCTGAAAGGTCAAATTAAATTCACTTAACTTTTCTTTACTGACTACAAAAGGATAGGTTTCAATATGGATCTTTCTAAAGATGCTGTGCTGCCTCTTGCTATGTGGCCCTATGGCCTATAAACTTGAGATAGGCTTTTTCTAAAGGAAGATTATATGTCCACTCATTTTTTCATTGCTCATACTTTAATGCAAAAAAGAAAGAGTTTTATGCATTAATGTTGACAATATCTGGAAGTCATCATATTTTCTGAATCCAAGATGAAAATCAAAGAACACCTAATACCACCAGCAGCAAGCACATTTTTGGGTGCTAAAAAATTTACAAGAGTAAATTTAAAAGCTGTCTCTATCCTTTTGCTTTTATTCTAGAAAACACAACCTTCCTTGTTCTAGTATTGTCTTTGATTCAATATTGTCCTTATCTTTCTTGAGGTACAAACCTGGAAGAAGGACCAATAGCTTTCCAATGCTGAGCCCAGCAGAAGGATTACCTAACAAGCCCACAGACTATGATCCTGTTCACACAGCCCATAGTAGCGTTACACTGTTGAATCATGTTCAGCTCCTGGCAGACAATGATTTCCAGGGCTTTTCTTTCTGGATCACAACCACAGTTCACTGCTCCCCACACTGTACCTGCACAGCCTCTGCCTGGGCACACCACTGCATGGTCAAATGCTCATTTACATTTTTAATGAGGCTACATAAAAATTGCTGGATGCCCTTAAAAACAAACAAACAAACAAACAAACAAAACCCCTATCAAACTGCACTTCGAACCCCACCCCCTCGCATCTACCAGCACATCAGAGTCCCTGGCAAAAAATAAGATGCGATAATACTGCCAACAAAACCACCCCAGAGCAACTCTCCAGCCTGGCCTTTTTCCTCTTCATGTCTGTGCGGCTCAGACCACAGGTCCTTCACAGCCAGAGCCTGCAGGGTGCAAAGTCCCTTTCTGAGAGTAAAGCTGCTTGTTTCTGCTCAGAAACCTCTCAGCGGCTTTCAGGAGAGAAAAAAGAAGCGTTGCGTCGTGCAAAGTCTGGGCTGATACAACCAAGGGGGAAACCGAATGGCAAAAATCTGACCGAGCAGAGCAGTCTGTCTGCAATGCCCTCCTCTCCTCCGCCTCCCTGCTCTCTCTGCCAGTGGGACCTACCTCAGACATCTACCGAGCACAACTGGGATAACAACGTGGGAAGGGTGGCCACCACCAGCACTCCTGTCCCCCTTACTCTCACTGCAGTTGTCACCCATCATCTGGAAATGACCTCATCCTTCGTCAGCATGTGCCTAGTTGTTGGAGGCTTGGGAACTTAACACTGAGGCCCCCCGCCATTGTCAAGGAATATTACCGTCTCATTTGCTGATTCTCAGGATAAAATTAGCCATGTACCGGCAGGGTTGTACTCACTGCTTCCACCTCTTTTGGATCCTCAAATAGGTAAAAATCAAAGTGATGYGCTATTTTTATCCTTCAGAGATAGATGTGCCAGACAAAGGACAAGTATGAGATTTGGGGGAGGGGGGGCAGGGGGAGAAGAAAACAAACAAACAAGCAAAAAAATCAGTGGTCTCTTAGTCACTCATCTTCCAAAAAACACCACCACCTAAACAAAGGCACAACTGTTTCCATGCAATAAAGGCTGCATTGATAGTTAGAGCTCCTAAAAATGAACTAGCATGCTCTTGACATTACCATTCTGTTGAAACTTCAGGAAATTGGTACAACTACTCTGTTTGAATGCTTCTGTTACTGCCATGATCAGGGTAAACTAAAATTGCCCTCAAAACTAAAGAAATGCCATACCAGCTAGGGCAGCGAGTGGAGGGTACCTAAGGAGGGAGTATTAAAAGCAGGGCAGGGCACGGCGTGGCGCATATTTAGTGGAAATTCCCAGGTAGCTCTCCCTACTTTTGGCAGTCTGCAGTTTAGGGATTTTCTGGGCAGGAAGCTGCACCCAGATTATTGTTCGATGGCCACGAATGCATCTCTGCTGTGTTGAATCTATAATCCTTTCTGAGCAATATTGCCTTTTCAGTCTTTAAAAGAGTCTGTAGCACCAAGTCCTACATTTTGGTTACAGCAGCACGCACAAAGACAGCAGGGTCGCAAAAGATCACATGGGTGCAAAGGATGGGAGTAAGTGTGAGAGAGACCCAAATCTAACTGAGGCAAAATTATAAAACAAGGCAGAAGAATTATTTCAGCATTATTACAATCATATTTTAACAATAATATAAATATTATGCCAATGGATAATGAAAATGACTGATTTTGTGGTGTGCTGGCATTTATGGTAAAAAATGGATAGTTATTTTTCAAAATTTTCAATAAATCAAAAAATAATTTCAATTGGAGAAGTGAAATATTCGTGTTCAAATGTTTGAGAGCATTTTGAAACAAAATCATTCTTAGTTAAAAAAATACTTTGTTGATATTTTTAAGAGACTATAGAAGCTCTTAAGACTGTCCTCTCCTCCAAATAGAAATAATTTCATGTGAAAAAAGCAATTTTTTCAAAACATTTAAATTGCTGCCTATGTTCATCAGAGAAGTTTGAACTAAAATGTTTCACCTGCCCCTAACTCTCTCAGTCCTGTTTAGACTTGGATTTATTAATCTAAAGGATGAATGAAAAGGCGATACTGGTATATCCTTGTTATATTATCAACAAAATAGAGTTTGGAAAAACACKTGTTGTTTTCCAAAGAAAAAAGCTGTAACAACTATTCTGGGAAAGTGATCTCTGAATTATGTGAATTATGAAGGGTTAAAACAAATAAAAGACAGATTATTCTTATTCTCTGGGAATGATGAAAACTGGAACACAAAGGGCTGCTTTCCAAGTACTCAGAACAAGAATATTACTAAGCTTATCCCACAGAGCTGACATATACAACATGATAAAAGTGACAGCAACTTCACTGGTTTTCTTGAAGGGAATGCTTTTCAGTTTATAGAAAAATTCACATAAAACAAGGTCTAAGAAAAGATGAATTTTCTTGCCTACTGTTCTTCAGGCAAAATGTATTAAATTTTTCTTTAAACACCTGGTAAGAGCTTTCCAATTTTATGTCCTGTAATAATTTTCTGTACGCTAATTCTGAAGCTACTAGGACTGCCTGCAACTATCTATGGAATGACAAAGTATGAAATGAAAGGAAATATCTCTGTGAATAGACACCTAGCTTGAGRAAATTCTAAAGAAAGACACAGTAAAAAATGCAATCGTAAAGAAAAAGAACTTCTAAAATATGAAGTAGAATTTGCCTGAATATTTAAAAACACAACTATAAGCTTCCAAAAAGGTGAAAAATTACTTTTTTCTTCAGTACAAGTTTTGCAGCTGATTCCAGAGAGTGGAAATTCATTATTACCTTTCGTGTAGACACATGGTCACAAGATGAGCAGTGATGACTCCAAAAGAGTTGCAGAATATTAAACATCACTGTTTACTGCTAGTAAATAATGGGTAGTGATTTGTCTTTTTGATTAATAAATTCTAGAATATGCTTCCACATGGCTCTTGTTATTCCACTCTTGTGCATCAACTTCTCTTACCTATACTAGTTTGTGCTTGTAACATTTCTTTTCAATGAAAAAAAAGAGAAAAAAAAAAAAAGACAGATGTTTCTGATTTTCCTTTATATGGATGACAACGAAGAAATGTATTGTGGAATTTGGCATTGACTAGTACTTGAAGTAGAGTTACCATATGTCCTAATCACAAAACAGCAACTCATAGTGTAATGTTTCTGAAAAGAATGTTGCTGCAATAAAATGGATCACAAAAAGTTTGCAATTTATGAATTCTACCCAGAAGATGAATGACCAAAGAGTCCTCTACCGAGTGTCTGAAATTGATAACCAGTTCACAAGTGGGGGTAGGAAGTTAGTTATACATTACTGAAAAATGCATGTCTCTTCAAAAATCTGTTAGCTGTTGTAACATATGATCATAGCAACAAATCTTTAAAGCTATGCAAAACATCTTTTGCAATCTGGAAAAAAAATCCAGTGAACATACTATTTGGAGAAAATGTTAATAAATTCATAAGTTGAAGGGAGGACTAGTACAACTATCTAGTTTGATATCCTTTATTATACAGGTCAGAGGGSTTCCCTGAATTAATGCCGGTTTGAACTCTCATCTCTTTTAGTGAAAAATCAACTCATGATATAAAAAACTCCCAATGATAGAGAACATACCACAAAACTGTATAGGTTATTTGGTTAATAGCTCATTATATGTCAAAGAGCATGCATCCAGACTTGAGGCTAATATTCCCAGGGAGGCACTTCTAATCTTCAGGTTCCCCTTGCCTTCCTGTTGAGAAGTTGAACAGGTTGCTCAGCTTTTTTCAGTGCGCACCTTAGCACGCACTCTAAACCTTCACTCTTTCTTATGCCATTCAGGGAGGCTGCAGCTCCCTGAGTTTCTCTTGAATACACATTCAAAGGATTACATTAGCACTTCCAGCCACAGTGCCACCTTGGGAACTCAAAAGTAAATAAATAGAATAGATGAATCCCTCATGTCTTTTTAAGGTTGCTTTTCATAAGGTCCGGTGTGTTACTTGCATATATGCATACTTGCATATACGAATTTTCCAATGCAGCAAAGAGCATTAAGCGATAGCCTCCAACAACCGGCAGCGTACTTCATGAGGAGTACAGCTGCCAGCCTGTGGCAGCGGGTGCCCTAACAAAACAGAAGCCTGCTTTCACCTTGCTTAACCAAACCGTCCATCAAGGTTCCTTGGCCAAGTCACCCCATGCCTTGGCAACTTATTTTCTCCCACCTTTAAAATAAGAATTGGGACCCTAGCCTCCCACACCAGAGGCAAGGACAGCAAAAGCTGCATAGTCTGCCCATAGTCACTACAGAAATGACTACTCACTCATACAGATCAAAGCATACAGATTCACTACGATTAAAGAAGGACTTCTCAGGTATTTATCTCCTGCTCTCTCTGGACTGTCCTGCTTCTTCTGTTCCACTTTCCAGGACTAATTTTTACATTCACAGTTCAGAGATCCCCAAAGCATCATTATTTCATAAAATATAGACAAGCTCAGGAAGTTTAGGGTTAATTTTAATCAACACCTCCTGTCAATTCAGTGACCAAGTCAAAAATGTGTTGAAGTGTTCAGGATGCAGCTGCGAGCAGAGTGACTGGATAACAGCCGGCACCGACTAGCAGGATGCCTGCTTTATGTGTCAATCTTAAAAGAAGATTCTTCTGGTTTGCCCTTCAGGCGAAAAGCTAACAATTCAGGACCAGGGGAAGCACCTCCTGTGCCTGCTCGAAACGCCCAGCTCCTCTCCCAGAGCCAGGAGCTTTCTCAAGCGTCACGGGGAAAAGGCTAATGGGAAGTTTCACATGCCGTGTCACTAGGTAGAAACTTTCCTCTGGATCTGGTCTACTGTCAAACCAACAGGAAGATTTTCAGGCAACTCATCCTAAGAATGGGAAAGAAATTACCAAATGATAAAAGAAACTGGAAAGAAACAGAATAGTGACTCCGCAAGAGGARTACAGCCCACCATTTGGGCATGGTTTCTGGATTTCAGTTTTGCTGAAGAAAGATGCTGGGCATGTTGAATTTTTCCTTTCTTTTACATATGCTAATCTTTCCTTTTGTCTTTCCTATTTAGAGTGCAAGCCTTTGGGGGGAGAGACACCTTCTTGCAATTTGTTTTATATAAAGCTATTTTGCATAGTAAAGCCAAAGTCCAGGAAGATGGAAATGATAAAATGCACATTATAAACTATGATCTTCCTAGAAATCTATGATCACTATGATCTTCCTAGAAATCTTGCTGCAGAAATGCAGGAAATCAGCAATATCAACAGCCACAGCCAAACTACAGTTTAGGGATGGCATTTGCTAAAAGTCAACAGCCATCCTCAGGATCAACACAACACTTTGTCCATTCCTCCTCTGTACCGTGACACACGTCAGCAGAGATGGTGGGAGCAAGTGCAGCTCCGTGGAGCTGTTCATTACGTAAACATCTGGAATGCTAATGTAAATGCTTTACATTTACTTCATGCTTTGTCTTTAAAGACTTCTGTCAACATTCATAATATTGCTACTACTCCTTAATTTGTAAGGATTAATTTGTTATAGTCATTAGAGATCACTGCTCTTGACCACAGTCATGTAATAACATATTTGGTGTACATGCCAAAATAAAAAAAAAGTAATCTGCAGTACGTTGGTATCACCTTACTAGCATCCAGTGCTTTCTAAACCTCCCCTCGTTCTGCGGACGACATGCAGCCACCTATGGCAGTCCCTGAAAGCCCAAGTCTGCTCTAACCTTTGTATGTGCCTGCGGAAAACACCATCATAAGATCTGTCCATCGAACATTTATTCTCTTTCATCAGGACACATGCCAGTGTATGCTATTCTGCCAAAGCAGTACTGTTATTGGCATCTCTGCGAACACTTTTCCTTCATCATGGTTCAGCCAACACTTCCAATATTTTCCAGAGGTGTACAGAAAGCCAATGGCTGGTCTGTCATCTTTTTTCCAAATTATTACAAAGGATCCAGGCTTTGGCCTAACAAGGCCGTAATCAAAGCGTATTATCATTCAAAGCCTGAAGAGTTTCTTGGTACATAGCACTGACGTATGACAAAACAGACTGGGGGTGGCCAGCGGGTGTTTCAAAGTCTCTTATTATAAGTTGCCTGCTCCACTCCCCAGGACTGTGGCATCAGAGCGCCTTGCAGCCAGCAGCGTATTCCTCCTCCTCGTGCTTTTCCAATATAAAGAAGATTTCCCCAACTTCAGAGATCTAAATTGATGGCTTCTACCTGAGGGTTACTCCTTCCCTTCAGTGCCTGGGAACAGTGCCTCTTCTTTCCCAGTCCGTCCCCAACCTCCTCCCTCCCTTGCCCAGCTTCTGGGCATTCAGCAGCCCAAACTGGGAAGTGAAAAATGATCTGATAAGGATCAGCACCGAATCCAGTGAAAGTAGAGTTCAGACTATTAAACAGGACTGTGTTTGGCATACATTATTATTTTCACTCTTTCTTTTTTTCTAAAGGGAGAACAGTATTTGCTCTAAGCATAATTTTGCAAGTAACTTGTTGGAGCAACATCCAGCCTGAGCTTTTTGTGCGCACACGCAGGAGATGCTGCTCCAGGCTCCCTGCTGCTGACAAGTCACCTCTGCAAGCTTATTCAGAGCATCCAGCTGCGATGGACCCTGTATTTTTCTCCCTGAGGGTGATTAATCAAGCCTACGAGCAGCCGGACAGATAGACGGTCTCTGATGAATCACCAATTCTTGTGCAGCGAGAACTGTGCCTAACAAAGGCAATTGCATAATGCTGGTAAGAGTAGAATAGCTGAGGCACACCCTTGGTTAAATGGTGCCTGATAATATGCTTAATTATACATAATACACCTGGTTGGGTGATCTCAGGAATCAGAGATGGAAAAGACCTGTTACATAATCTAATCACTACCTTGGTGAAGCATTTTTTCCTTGCTGTCTGAGGCAGTGAGGCCTATCACTGCTTTTCTTTGGAGGAATATTCCACATTTTCCTTCCTGGAAGTTTTTGCTGCCTCTTGCTTGTGTTGCATCATTTTCAGAGTCATCCTGTTTCCAGTAGTTAACAGCTCCTTGCAGTCTCATGTTCCTGCTCGCTTAGTGCCTTACCCACTCTCCAAACTCTGGAGCAGATGTGATAAGTGCTGAGCTCCCTGTGTGCTGGGGTTGGATGGGCACTTGCTGTGAGGCAGCTGCTCGGGGCTGGGGCTGGCCTTGGCCACTGCCACTGCCCTGGCCAGCGAGAGATCCCCAAAGCCACATTTGGCTTCCTTCTCCCCCCCCCCCCCCCCMYCCCCTGAAGTAAGGCATTTTGCACTCGTTTGGTTATTGCTTTCTGCTCCACTTGCTGTGTGACAGTTATCCACTGAAGGAGAAGAGTATGAAATGTTAAAAAAAAAGTTAAAAAGACATGGTTTCTACTTCTACCAAACTCTTAAGGAACCCACATTTTACCATTTCTGTGTTTCTGATTAAAAACAAAATACAGAGCAAACACAGGATTATTAACTGGAGTCATTAAAATGCCACGTGTAATACAGCTTAAAAGGGAAAAGGGAACAATCTGGAATCATAACACTGATGTCAACCTTGTTTGTTTTGAAGCTTTGTAATGTCTAGTGCTGCCCAAGAATAAATCTGTAACAAGGTTGGAAGCAATGTAGTTTCACTTTTAAATCTAGTAATACATCAACTCCTTCAAACAGAACAAAATCTGTGCTGAAAAGTTGAGCTCAGTACAGCTAAAAGTTGAATGGACGTGAAGAAATCGCAAGGAACAGGACATCTGTTTCTGTGGCCAGTCCAGATGACGACTGTCTTAGGCAAGAGGGGAAAGATCTGACACAGGTCAGGGGAGCACCCCATAGGGTAGGGACGCAGGAGGTGAGATAAGAGCAGTTGTCCTCCTGCTTCTCTCCCTCTTGAGTGGGTGGCTGGAGGCGGAAGGGGCAAACGTTTCCTCCTTCACGTCCTCTGCACTGGGCAAGGGGGGGAGGCCATTTGTCAGCGCATCCCCAGACTGCTCCTCTCAGGCCCCAAACGAGGTAACGACTGCTCAAAACAAGTCCTGCCCCGAGTGGCTGGCCATGCTCCACACCTTTACGTGGAGTTGCACCCACAGGCATGGATTTACATGGCTGCAAGCAATGCCAGGAGGTTGTCAGCTCCTCCCGTGCCCAAAGACAGGGCCAGCCATACCCGTGCCAGCGTCTGGCCGACTGCCAATGGCAGGGTCTCCACAGAACCCCTCTCCTGATAGAAAGTTCTTCCCAATGTTTAACCTGAATTTTCCTGGCTGAAATTAAAGTCCATCATTTTGTATCCTCTCTGCTAGTGTCAAAGAGGACAGACTAGCCCCCATAGCTTTTTACATCCTTTGAGGCCACAGTCTGAACCAGTACCATCTCCCTTTTTAGACAACAGTGAGCACAATTCATTCAGCCTCCCTTCATCCATCACAGGCCTTGGAGACACGACCTCTCTCCCTGCTGCCCTCTGGACTTGCTCCAGTTTCTCCAGATCCTCTTGAAATGCGTCATCTGTAGTACTCAAGCTGAGGCAGTATCAATATTGAGCAGGATGGAAGGATTACCTCACATTTCTTGCAGGCACTACTCCTGTTTATACAACTTGGTAGGATGTTTGCTTTGTTTGCAGCAACATGACTCTACTGATTCACGGACAGCTTGTGACACCCTGCAACCTCCCAAGCCTGCTTCTTGGAAGCACCACCTACTTGGTGGTCCCTCATCCTGTGTTTGCATGGTCAATTAGTCCTGCTTCTGCCTAGCACTACAATGGGCAACTGTTTCATTCTCATTGTAATTATACTAAATGAAAGAGTCTCCAGGTGCCCCAAAAGGCTGCAGAAATACACTTCAGTAAATAATAAAAATAAAAAACCCTGTAATAGTTACCAGCAGATGGCAGCCCCTGGTGGTAATAAAAATACACAGTCCCACCCAGAAAGCCACCTCTGGATCCACTCTTCTCCCTCTATCCCTACAATATGGACAGGAAAGACAGACACTTCAGCAGTATGGGCTCTGCATCATGCAACTATGGGCTGTCGCAGGGCAAAGGGACAATGCAAAAAGACAGAGCAGTGCAGAGGATGGGTCGCCAGTTCTCACCTCCTCCCCCTTTGCTCTTATACCCAGAGGGGAGATTCGGCTCAGCACAGCTGYGCAAGCAGAAAGTCCATTTCTACCATCGCCACCGTTGCAAACACACCTTCCCCTGCAGTTGCTTCCGCTCACCTGGGGACAACCTCAGCCCGCGATGGCATATACGCCCTGCTAATGGGGAGGTGGGAATTTAACATCACCGTCCTTATCTCGCGCATGCACGTGTGCGCCATGGGAGTCACCACCTGGGGTCCTGTGCTCGCCTGTGCGGCGGAGGCAGCTGCCCTGCTACCCATGCATGGGGAAGGCAGCACTGCACCCGCCCGTGCACATAGGGAAAGAGATATTCCCAGGCACACTTGAGGATACGGGCTGCTGTCTTGCCTAACTCCTTTCAGGGGGAATATAGGAGTAGAAGAAGCCTTCTTTCTCCGACAGGGTTTGCTCAAACAAGCACCAAGCAGAATGTGACTTTCTGTTCGGCTTTGCTACATCCTTTATCAGTTAATCGGAGACCTCTGATTGTGTGTAGTACATTTAATTCAATCATGTATTTATTTATCATACACTCCAGAAGGAGAATAAACACGTGTTGGCCTAATTGGGGTTGTTTTTTTCAAAACGCCTTTGTAGCTTTTTTTTTTTCCTATGATCTGTGCAAGGAGGAGTGTTTATAAACAAATTGCAAAATTTATTTATATTATAGCTCAAAACATTTAGACAGTAGCGTCTCAGAGATTTTGATGGAGGCGGTAAATTGGGCTGGAAGTTAATTTGACAGGAAATAAAAGCTAAAATTGTTTTTCTAAAAAACAGCAGATAACACTAACAGGCTGAGATGAGTAAGAGCATGGAATCCTGATCAAGGGAGTGAAACATCCTGCCCTGTACATAGTAATCTGTATACTACAAAAACTTCTGTGAGCTGAAAGAGATTCATGTTTATAGACCAAAAACAACAGCGTATTTCAATCATGCAAGAACAGAAGTGGAACAGAGCTACCAAATTCCCCAGCAGGATCTTATGTTTAGCAAGAGAAAATTTCATGGTTAGCAACATAAAAAAAATAAAATAAAAGCCAAGACTAATAAATGACTTGAATCCATAGACATATTTTTTAGATGACTGGTCAGATAGGTCAGCATGATCTCCACAGTTTCTTCTAGAAGAAATCTTGATTAAATTCATTCATACAGATCTTTATCACACATGTGAACTTGAAGTTTTATCATTGCTTTGAAAGCAGAGCACAGATGCAACATGGAAATCAGCCAAATTAAAGATGGAAACAAATACTTCTGTGGCAGCACAGTTGCTAATGCCTCCAGAGGGGGACAACCATATTGTAATATAAAAATAGATACATAGGAATTTTTTATCCTGGTAATATATATGTCAGATAAACAGTTCCTAGCAAGTTCATGTGACCAAGATGACTGGGGGAGGGGAAGCCCCACAGCACCTGGATGACTGGTATTAAATATAATGAGAAGGAAAAAAAAAAAACAGCCATAAAATGTTAGCATACTGCAGCTCCTGAGCTGTGTATGTAATGCATTTAGAAACCCGAACAACTTTGGCCCAGTCTCGGGGGGAAAACAGTGTTCACCAGACTGCATTGCAACACCAGATTCAGGAAGTCATCAATCAGCTTGAGGAGAATTACTCTGAGGTTCTGCCCAAATGAAAGGTTATCAGAAAAAAAAACATGTTCCTGCTGAAAAAAGTGAAACCAAAAATGGACATTCAAATACCTAATCAAATCACATCCTTGTTGGGATCATCAGGGAATCTCAAAACCCATTTCAGTGAGCTGGAGGTCCCTGACTTTCTTTTGAACATGCTGTAGTGCAAGTGCAATACTTGCGCAATGCACAGCAGTGCAAGTGGTAGTATTTCAGCACGGCGAGATGACATTCAACTGAAGATATGTGACTAAGAAATAAGCTTGCTCTTGCATGGGCTAGACAGCTTTGACGGGAAATGAAATGACTAACCTCAAGTCATAAAGATAGCCAAATGGGCTCAGGCTGAAGACACTGCGCAGCATCCCATTCCTGCCCCACAGAAGATACCTAGGAAAGAGCATGAGAACAAACCATCTGCACAGAGCTGCTTTCCAGCTGTATTCCCCCAGTCACCTGCGATTCAGGCACCTAGACCAGAGATTGCATCTTGTTTGATAAAGAAATTATAGAGGACTGCATGTTTGAACTGTAAACTAAAAAAAAAAAAGAAGAAAAAAAAAGAAGGAAGCGAACTGAATTTAGTATCACTCTCAATGAAGGAATACACATCTGCACACACAGAGAATCAAAACAAAATAATAGAAAGCTGAGGTGTGAAGTGAATCTCTTCACTACACCTCAAACCCTGGAGGAACTAGAAAGCACACACATAATAGGGCTCCAGACTCTTGCTCTCTGAAGTATCTGACAGTCAGGAATGCTGGCAAGAAAATGCAAGTTTATTTCCTGGCATAAGCACAATGTCTGGATCAGGGCTTCAAAGTCGAATCCAGTGTCACATGACAGGGTCAGTATTTATTTTCTCTGGCAGTTAGTGTTACACTCGCTGTGATTTCACCTGTATCAAGTCCCAGTGATGGACTGTGTGGATCATATCTAACTGGCAGCAGTTACTAAGATGTTGTCAGGTTCCTATCTGGAAACAGCCACCCAAAGCTGGCTGGCTGCCACCTAACCAAACTGTGGCTATGAAAACCATGCTGTGTTGCTGGGGATGAGGAAGCATTGTTTCCTCTGGCCACTGGAGACTGTTATAYGGACTGACAATTGCAGCAAGCTCCAGGCTTCTGACACTATACATGGCAACCTGCATTTTGGCAAATCCAAGGAGAAGAAGAATGCACACTGAAAAGGAAAAAAACAAAACAAAACAACAACAACAAAAAAAACCTACATCAAATTTCTATGAGTTTAGGACATTCGAAAAAAATATATAAAACTCCCATCAGCACTATTGCCCAATGCCTTTTTAAAGAGGTATTTCTTATATATGCTGATCACTTGGGAACATTGCTGCAAAACTGAAAGATATTTTTCTTTTACCCTTACTGTATGTTTAGTTACTAAACAAAGGACCATCTATCAAGTTTTCTTATGGAAAAATGTGTAGGCCCTCTAACGATAAGGGCTGCCTTCCACTTTCAGCTTCTGGAAGATGAGTAATAAATATTTTTCACAAGAGCAGTAGTAGCTAATTCCCACTCCTTTTTTAGGCCTGTCTACTCTGGCAGCTCTTTCTTGAAAGCTAGATGCAGGCCTCGAAATAAATGCTCTAGAACCTTATTCTCCCTATGGATGAGTACCATGACCAACATTTATCTAGCCCTTTCCAGGACCCAGCAACTGATAAAGACATCCTACGTTATCCCTTACATCTCTACAGTCATTTAAAAGCCAAGCACATTCAGGACTTTATGGATTAGGATGCTATATGAGCAAAGTCCCTTTCCTTGGGAGTCTCTCATCAGTGGAAGAGCTGCACATCTGGTTGTAAGCCTAGTGGTAAATATTTGAAAGTGCTCAGGAAAATAAAGGAGGAGGAGGTCTTAATCAGGAAGGAAAAATGTAAAGGGAGTCAGATGGTGCTTAATAAGGAATATTGTTACCAGGGTGAAAATGAAAGCACCAAAGAAAATCCATACTAAGGAATGGAAATTCTTCTGTTTTTCAATAAACTTACTTCACTGAATGCAACTTTAGAAGTTCTTGTTGTCCTTTGAAGCAAAAGGCTTGATGGATTCAAGCCACTAACTCATTAGATAAACTAATTTTTTTTCCTCTTCTTCAGTGTTCTCACAACTTTTCCTACTTGTGCTATGATGTATGATATGATCTGCAAGGCTGTTGACCAACCATTTTGGGCCAATTTCCTTACAAGCTGATTTCAGATCGGTTACAGATGGCTGGTTTTTGTGCCAATGATACTGAACATTTGAAATTATTTTATCATCCAGAAGATTGCTTTGTTTCTGTGGAATGAAAAACCCCATCTACTCCATTTCGTCAGAAAGCAGGAATGTCAGCAGCATAATAGCAGCTTTGTCAATATAAATACATTGTGAAATTACATATATGAAAATTTTAATTTAAGATAGCATTTCTAAGAGATTCATGGAGGGCAACTATTTTGCAAACAAAGTAATGTTAACTGTTATGCCTGAACCCAGACGGAGAGATCATAAAGCAATCTCTCTATCCTGTTGTAATAACAGTTTGATAAAACATTAGTAGTTCTGCCTGCTAATCAGCTGTTTTTAATGCTAAGAGATTATCCAGCCGATTCTTAAATCTCCACTCAAAGCAGGCTGGAACATGATCTTTTTCTCTCTTTTTAGATCCAAGATGCAGATCGTATGTTTTGTACAAGAAGCCTGTTCCCTGAAAAATGCTTTGCCAGTATACATTTTATTTAAAAACACTATTTTTGTACTTACAGTTGTCTGTCTCCTTATCTGTTGCCTGCTTTTCATTTTATGGAGTTTCATTAAACACTAGAGATGGATCTTTCGTGCTTTTGGTAGGGACAATCATACTTTTACCTTAACTGCCCAACACGAATCCATTCGGACTTACTGAGCTTGAAAGAAAATTTAAATTGAAGTACTAGAGGAACCATGTCTACCTCAGACATACTATTTGACAAGACAGCACAGAAAGATAGATTCTAATTTTTTTAAAATTTTTTTTAAAAATCTTTTTTGGTGAGAAGGATATTTCTACTCTAAGCACATAGCACATATTTGCCTTCAGCCAGAACTCTATTTCTTAAAATGAGTCATCCATAGAAACAGATTGGTTTAAATTACAGGAAAATGCTCTGCAAACTAACTAGTGTTGCAAAACCAGAAACAGCTCAAGAGACCTGGAGAAACTCCAGTTCTACAGTGTTCATCCATTTCCCCCAATCCCCAATCGTTTAGTCTTCCTGTCATCCTCCCTCCTTTGGGGAGATTGTTAAGTTTTTTGTTAACACAAGAACAAAAAAATTGTCCAGAAATGGATGTGTTAACAGGGAGTAATACACAAGTCATTCCTGCATCTTTCATTATTTCCAAAATTCCAACAGGAGAGTCTGTGCTGTAGTAAGCTGCATTAAGCTTTGTCTCAGCATCTCTACTGGGAGTTCTGCTACAAACCCAAATTCAGGGCAGCACACCTAAATAACAGATGACAGCAGCACATCTAATCCAATGCATTCTCTTGCCTGTTCATGGAAAAGAGTTGCCTGCAGCGCAACACAGTTTTTCCTGTGTTTGGATGAGTTGAATCCACACCAACAATTTTCTGTTCCATCTGGGGCCATGAAGTCAGAGCCTGTCCTGGAAGTACAGGCATTTCAGATCAGGAAGGAAGCTCCTTCACCCATGGCAGTAGAGCCTGGATTATACGGTATGCAGGGCTCAGACTGTGCATCATACAAACCCTTTACTGCTGCAACATGCTGCAGCTTGGACCCAAATGCTTCAAGCACAAGTTTCTTTCTACCTCCTGCTTGCAGAGGTCTGCTCAGGAAAAGGAGCTGAAGCAGAGTTAGACTCCCTGCCCCTCTCCTCCCACAGCCCGGGCAGCCRGCCGGGACCGCAGGAGAGTGCTCCCTCCACTGTGCCACCCAAACCCACGTGAGCTCCCAGCCACAGCCAGGCCCAATGCGCCGTGCAACCTGCATATACACCACTCACCCAAAGCTCTAAAGAAATCTGTTTGGCATTAGGGGTCATTTTGACAACCAGAGAAGCAAGTTTCATAAAACAGGGTAGCCCCATGACTTAAAAAAATATTTACAGAAAAAGTTCTGAGATTTATGCACTTTTTTTTTTTTTTTTTTTTGCAAAACTAAACTCTGACACACAGCACAGAGTACGAGTCAGCGGACACCGCTGATGGCAAAGATTGCACCAAGGAGAACACTATCCTATGCATGCCCTAGCCTAGATTTCCCCGAATAAATGGTAAAATTAGTAAAATGGTAGCCAGAAGTTTACTAGCCAGGAGGAAGTTTTACAGCTTGGTGGGGGCTAGCAGGACTCTGTCTGACCCAGGCAGGCTTTTCTTATGTTGCTCCTAATAACGTTGCAATGAACCTTAGCCCAGCAGCCTCTCTCCTCGGTTTGCCTGGCAGTGACCTTCAGAGCGGGGAACCATGGGCAGCTCTGCTGAGCCCTTTCTTAGGGTCTATCACAATGGCTGGCTCCACTGCGGCAAACATGCAGAGGTACGCAGCATGTCCAAATGTCAGCTTTTACTGACACACAGAATCTACATATATCTTAGAGACCTTCAGAAGTACCTAGCATTTCAAAAAGGCTGAGGACATTTGTTCTTGGCATTAACTCCTGGTGGGGATTTTAGAGAAGGTAGACAAAGGCAAACAATCTGAAATATACAGGCAGTTTTGGGTGGAGATTTTTAACATCTTTAAGGTTAACCTGAGATGAACATTTGCCAAATATTTTAATGAACCAAGTAAATATAAAAAAAGGTTATTCTGTTGACCTTTTTATTCAACTCAAAAAACTCCATTCAAAAATGCAATGTTTTATTTCAACAGAGTTACAGGACATACAGAAAGGAAAAGCTGTAATCATTTTCTTGTCAAGTGAAGCTGCATTAACTCTTGGACGTCTGTACTTTCACTTCCTTTCTCCAAACACAATTTGTTAACACCTAAACAATATCTCTTTGTGCTGCTGAATACGGATTCATTGTTTGCATCTGCCACCTCTTCCTCTCTCAAAAAAAGCTTGAAGAAACAATTGCAACCAGCTCTTCCTAAGCATCTGGCTGCCTATGTGTAACAGCTGAGGCTGGGCCTCCAGCTTCAAAAAAATCAGACAGTCTGTATACTAATACTTGCAGTTTCCAATGGGAAACCTCTTACTTCTGTTCCTCTTTCCCATTATTATTTTTCCCTTCTTCTTTCAGTCCTCTCACGCTCATGGTTGAGGGAGGTATAAACAGAGTCTCACCATGCCACAAAATACATTGCAGCACTTTGGGAAGTTTTAAAAACTGGAATACATGTTTAGATTTCCTGACTTGGAGACAAGGCAGAAGAGAGGGTTCTGGCAAGCTTCCTGGAGATGGAATGCAATTGCTTTGCTCTCCGATACACAGAGGAGTTACAGGCACTTTGAACATTTACAGAACACCAGTTAAAGAAGAACAAATCATTTTTTAATCTCTGCATTGTAATTAAATGCAACTTAATGGAGTTTCTGCATATGAGAAAGCTGTCTGGAAAGAAATCAGATTTCTGTAAACTAAAAAGAAATTATGACAAGACAGTGCACAGCATGCAAGCATGTGCTCATTTATTACCTTCATTGTGTGAAAGTACCACTCAAGTTTTGTTACCTCTTCCCCCTCTGACTCCTTAAGGAAAGATGTGCACCTTCATCATCTTCTCTTATGTATGAGGATTAATTTCCCAGACACATGGCATTTGTGACAATTCACAAAATTTCTCCAGGTCCACAGATTCTGGGGAAGAGGGACTGAAATTTCTAGGTGGTATTTGCGCAAGTCACTATAAAAAGATTTAATAACTTCATGGCCAATTTTAATAACCTGATTCTTAAATCCAGTTGTAGTAGCAACCATCTAAGTATATTCGCGCTTTCCCTGGCTTTACTGCAGCCTTTGGTCCCTAACCAAAAGGGACCTTCAGGCCTCTCTGTGACATGCCCTCTTTTGAGCTTCCCCTCTCAGACAGTTGTAATTTTTTCAACCATCTCTCCTCCCTTGCTAACCTTCCTTCTTTTCCCCTCAGTGCTTACAAAGCCCCCGAAAGGCAGATCCTGTCATCCCAAGACCTCCTCTAGGGTGAGTCCTCACATTCCCTCGTGTCTCTGTCCCCAAGGCTGACAGCAAGGGAGACAGAGGCAGCTGGAAATTAGGCTAAGAAATTCCAAATTCTTCCCGTATTTCTAAAATATTTTTTTTTAATTCAGAATTTAGAGTATTGCTAGAACGTTTATAAGGTGAGCTTGCCCTTGTCAATAGTGAGGTAATTTATATGAATTACCTCAAGTGATTGCTTTAGTTTTTGTCGACTTGCAATTTTATTATTGTGATTCAGTAGACCCAGATTTTCCAAACCAGGAAGTTAATGCTTTCTGAAAGGCTGAACAACCAGCGCAAGAGGTCAAGCTCACTCAGACTGAATTTTAAAAACCAAAGAAGCTCTTGTGTAAAAGCAACTTTCTTTTTTAAAAATGCAGACAGAGAGAAGAGCATAGAAGCTCTAAATGAAGCTTGCAAAGCACTTGATAAACATTTTTGTCTCATGCCAGTTATCAGTAATCTGTGTAGAAATCTTCATGCACAAAGCACGTTTGCCCCCTTAAGACAGCAGCCTGCCGCCCCTTGCTCCCTGGGCATCTCCTGGAGCAGAGGAACTCGCTCTCTCCCACCTCAGCCCACCCCCAGCATGGGGCTGCCTTTTTGCCTCCGCATGATCCCTCTGGGGCTTCAGGCACTGGCTGAAATACTGCAGGGAAAAAGGTGCCAAGCCGGATGGAGCCACAGTTTCATCTCCAGCTTCTGTGCAATTAGAGGTGTGCTTGGCACACACCATCTCCTAGAATACTCTGCTTGGCACTACCATATTTATGAAGAAAGCTGTAAGAAATCATTTACATGCCAAGTTCTTCTACTATATTTTCAATGAAATTACTAACTTGCCTAATTTTTTCCCCATTATCATTTCTAGCAAACAAAACCTTTACCTAAGGATAGTTTTAATAGCTTTAAAACAAAAGATCTATGGACCTTAAAAATGCCATATTTGTGCTAAAACACTACTGCTGGAGATGTGACTGTGGAAACTGACGCATTTGTAAGATGCAGGGTTTCCACAAAGCACAGCATATCTGCCCTATATTTGGAAAGTCTGGCTGAGAAGTGTCCTTCACTGTAATATTTTCTCCTCTAAAGCCAGTTACTTCATCAGAGAATCTGGCCTTCAGTCCATGAAAAGCAGCATATCAGCATTACTGGGATGCTGATGGTGGTCATTTACACGTCTAACAAAAAAGCCTAGCCATTGCTTTAAGCTGAGTACAAGCTTGACTAATCTCAACTATGAAGCTGCTACTGACGGAGTGAAATCCTGGCTCTACTACAGTCCATAGGAAGAGTTCTACCACTGGTTCCAGTGGAGCCAGGGTTTTACTTCTGCTATTTATTAACAACAAAATATTCTAATAGAGCTTTTTTGGCCCATGGCCACAAAAAACAAGCATAAACTGTTCCGAGAATAAAGCAGGTTTTTTTCCCCTCCCATATGCAACCACATATATTTCATGTAGCAGATATGACAAAGAAAAGTCATTTGTAATGAATACAATCTTAAGAAATAACAAACTTGTTTCAGACACACCTCGGCTAAATAAAAGACAGCTTCAAAATAAAGCTCTATTATACTGCAGTGGTGTTAGATTTCTTTATTATTTAAAGAAAAATATCTCTTACTATCTCCCTCTCAGCATAGGAGAATAAGAAGTAATTCAAATGCATATAAGAAAGCTAGGACATAACAGAACAGGAGACAGCTTTTTGCATGATTCTGAAATGACCTGTTCAAATATGCACATTTTAATTCACATCATAGGTGCTTTTAAGGGATCTTACTGCATTCAACTAGATTGTGTTGCCCGCAGAGATCTATGCGGACAAAAGTTTTAATTCATGAAATCAGAGCATAGCTTAGGATTGTGAAGGATGTACAAATACAATTCACAGAAAAATCAAGCTTTTCCAAAAAGAACAACAAAAATGAGAGGACCTTTTGGGGAAAGGTTTTAAGAAGCAGTAAATACATTTAAGAGAGAGGCAAGGTTATCTGGGATTTATAAATTTTTTACAAATATTTATGCCAGGTGCTAAAAAGCAGCATTGCCCTTGCTTAAAACTATTTGGACAAGTAGGCTTAGAGCTTTCCTCTCTGTGTAAACAGTGTAGCAGCATTCTAAATAGATTAATAGTAGTATCTGTTCAAGTCAAATATTTATGTAAGCTAGATGAGTGGAAAAGGTAGTCTAAGGGGAATATTTTAACCACAAATTATAAAAGGTACTGAAGTATCCTTTCTACAAGCAAACATCCCACCTTGACCAGATCATTTTGTTTAAAATGAAAAAGCTTCATGACCTAATCCATTATTTCCGGTTACCTAAGAAAGATATTTTCTCTCTTCCAGAGCTGTCAGAGATATTATACTTGTGCTAACCATCGTGGTAGAGAGGCACCAGTATTGAAGCAAAGCCAACATAGGTTCAATTTTCATGCACTACCCTGAGAAGTGTTCACAGATTGCCTCCTATTTTACTATATTTTTATTCTACAGTTGTGAACGAATAACTAATGCATAAATTACCTCATCTGCAGTCACGTGGAAAGGAAAGCAAAGGAGAGAGGGATGGGCATAACACTTTTGGCGCTGCAGAACCTCCCTGCCACCACCTGGACCAGCCAGGGCTGCCCCAACCTCCTCCCTCAGGGCAGGCCCTCAAGCACAAACTATTCCCATGGGAAGGTATTGCTACCGTTATTTGCAGACAAAGTGCCTCAGTCTACTGTCAGTCCATAACAGGACAATATGAAATAGCTCTTCTAGCCCATAAATGCTGATACAGAGAAACTCAAATTTTATGACAGTGTTCTGGGTCAGACTATATTGATGTGTGCTAAAACAAGCTGAATTTAAGATGTCTGGAAAAGCTGAAACAGAGTTGGCTCTCTCTCATACCCATGCTGAGTGGATTTCAAGAAAACTTCAGACAGCCCCTTTCATACGAATCAACTGCTCTTACTCATTTTTGTCCCAATTTTTAGAATTTTTCTGTTCAAGGAAGAATTCATGTTCAACAACAAATGACTACAGAATGAGAGCAACACATCACTGAGGCTGTACTATTTTATAGCTTAAACCTGATGGGTCATATTTCAACACTGTTTTCAACATCTGCAGTTTTCTCTTGTTCCCTGCAGGACAGAAGTAAATGTCTTGCAGAACAGGCACTGAAGAGGAACAGCCAAGATATTTAGGTGGCACAGCTGCACTGCCTTAAGTACTGGACAGCAATCTTTCTTCAAGAGCAAGGAATCCTCTTTTGTAGTTACAGGCATTACTGTTGTTTTGTTAAAATAAGTGTWTGCCTTCTCCTGCTTTGGAAGCCAAACGGCAGTAGTGACCATTTACCCCTTTCAGGATTTCATTTAACTGATCTGGATCACACAAAGCTTTTTCCTCAGAAAGACTGCTGGGAGCAGTCAACACAAGAGATAACAATCTTCCCCTACAGCCAGGTCTCTACCCACCACCCCCCTCAAATTCTGGGAAGTGGCATGCTGAGGGACACAACAAACAGGAACCAGCCATTTCTGCGTGCTGGAAGACTTTGGTTCACACCTGGAGCTGGTTATTCTGGGGTACCTCAAGTGCCAGGCAAGAGGGCAGTAATTGCCAGGAACTGCAGAGGCACAGCTGGGTGAGGAGCATGGCACAAGGCACCAGCTACTTGGCTAAGCTCCCCAGTAACTGCCTGTAGTTCTTCTCTTACCCCACACTTGCAGCTGGGAAGCGTTACACTTGGAGACAGATAACTGCAAAGGCGGGTGGGAGGCTCGTTAATTCAATGGCTAACAAGTTTTCCCTCTTGTCACAGTAAGGGGAATTTGTGCAGACTGTGTGCTCTGTGTGAGATTATGAACTTGGTGTGCACCTTTACCAAGCCAACACCTTTCCTCCAGCCTCCACAAGCTGTCTGTTTTTGTCTGTATGCTGAACTGAAACCTCAGACAGTGATAGCACAGACCTACTAATAAACAGGAAGGGAGGAAAAGTCTTCTACATACAAACACTGTAAGCAAAAGCTTCTGCAAGGGAGCAGCAGTTTGTCCAGGCAGTAGCTTGTTTTCCTAACAAAGTCACCCAGAGGTGAACGACCAGGTGATAAGCCTTTGGAGAGAGGAACCGACTTAATCAGGATGCAAAAATCTTTATATTTTCTACCTGCGACTGCCTTCAGACAGGCAGGCCAGGAGGCCCAGGCTGCGCTGGCAGCTGGTGGGAGAGAGGGGAAAGGAAAGGACCAGCCCTGACCTGGGAGCGAGGGCGGCCTTGTGAACAGCAGCAGTGCAGCGCTTGGGCAGCTGTAGGCTTCAACGCTCTGCCTGAAAGTGGAATAAGGACATGTCCAACACAGACCTGCTTGCTCACCTTTCCCACATGCTTTCCAAAAAGTGAAGCAATGGCCCAGGTGAAGCCCTCCTCAGTGAGGTTCTAGGGAAGAGTGTACTTTGAGCCTGAGAGCCCAGAGCAGACAAGACCTTTGAAGCCACCTGCTGAAGACCAGGAACAGGTATTAGTAGAGCTCTTATATCTGACAGCAACTGGACACATCCCAAGCCAGGGAAAAAGCTCAAGTGTTGCCCRTCTGCACAAGCTAGAAACACCACAGCAGTGAGCAGCTGAGCCCTCTGACRTGGCTGCCAGCATCATGTGAGTGGCTGGGAAAGAGCACCTGGCCAGACTCTCCAATATTACACATTTATGATCACCACAACAGCATGATCTATCCCTAGTCAATAAAGTGAGAGAGATAAGATCTACAAACTTTCTTCATTTTGCTATTTGCTTTCATCCCAGAAATCAAGCACACGGAAATCCCCCGGCCGGGAGCCTGGGCTCTTTCAGAATGAGCCTGGGAGTGCTTCCAGTGGTGGGGAAACCAGCACATCACTTCCTAGGGCAACTTTTTCAAACAGTGGCACTTCTTAATCAGGAGCCACAGAGGTTTGCACAACTGCCTCAAGTTTGTGCATGCTAACGAGGCTTTTTCGCTTCCCTCCCTTGCACTCTGCCCCCATAAGGACAAGACAGTCTCACAGTTCCTGTGAGCAGCTCACATGCAAGTCTCATGCAGGGTCTCCAACATGCCAGCTCTCACCATTTCCCATTAAAGAAGCCCCGCGGGCTCGGCAGTGAGCACCACTGAACTCCTGACTTCTTTCTGTTACACAGACTCTGGTGAAGAAGCCTCATGTAGGACTACAAGGCATAATCCAAACATTAACCTGGTTTTCCAGCTGGTTTTCAGCATTCCCAGCTGAGTGCTCTTGCAGGAAATGTGCACCTTGGAGCACGGCCATTTTCATAGTCTGTAATCCCAGTGGCTTTCCTGCCTCACTGCGGCTGGTGATAGAAGCTGCAATGCCTGGCACAGGAACCATACTCTCCTGTGTCAGCCTCAGAAAGGCAAAAAGTTAAAGAAAAAACACAAAGCAAAACAAAACACACTACTGCAATCAACTGTTGCTCAGCAGTGGTACGGATCTGATCACTGCTCTTCAAAAAGTCAACAGTTTCTGCGTATACGAAGTTCAGAAAGCCTTTGTTTCAGCCTGCACAAATTCCTCCCATCTGACTTTCAAACTGCAAGAAATGCAAAGCTCAGAGTTAAAAAAACAACTGTCAAGAATTAAGTTTTAGGTGATTACAGACTGGTGCTATAAATTCTGAACTCAGGTCTATGGGCTAAATGGTTTTAGATTAAATAGTCCACCTTCAGAGACTTGACTGCTGAATTTCAGTTATCCTATTAAAGTCCAGAGACGGTACTCTAAGCAGCTATACATAATTCCCGGAAATGTCATGAACAAATAAAAATTGAGGGCAAATGGGACTAGATTAGGATCTATTCTAGCAGAACAGGAAATGGCAATTTTGCTTTCACTTAGATTTAGAAATCTGGGCTTTAGGGGAGTCTTTTCAATAAGCGATATTTATACCGAGTTCATCTTGCAAGTGAGGGGATTGCTCTCTCAGAGGATAAGGGCTGCTGGCAGTCACAGTCCTAGCTCTCACACCACAGACCTTGTCTTACAGAGGTTTGTATTCATAACTTGCCTCCTAGTCATATCTCTCCAAAAGCTGAGTTAGCATTTTTGGAATGTTTCCAAAACGAACACCAATCAGTTCTTGATCTTGGATGATGATAGCTCTTCCACTTCTTTCAGGACATGCTGGACTGGCAGTCCAACTCATGTCATCTAATTGCTCTCACAAACTGAATCATACCAAATCTTCTCTGACTCACTATAGGAAGTTTCACATTCTTACACACAGGCAYACAGGAAAGACTCCCACATTTTTAAATAATTAACTAAAGACACAGCATTTGCTGAAAGAGACTGAAAAGATGGCTCTGTCCTTATGCTGGTCAAACCAGAGGTATCAGCTCTGCTATAGAAACACCTTATACTTCCATATTGTACCATTGGACTAGTACAAGTATATCAAATACTCTACTGCCTGTTCTAAGAGAACAGACATTTAACTTTCAGAGGGGTGAGGGAAAGCATTTTTCTGTCTCAAAAATAAGACTAACAACTCAATTACACTCAGGACATATGAAACTATTTTCAAAATAGGAAGGAAAGGATGTTTTCTAGATGATCAACACATCTAGATACATGTCAAAGTGGATTCCTTTTCAGACCAGCATCTTTTTTACTCCACTATTTAAGTAGGTGGGATACATTGCATATTTATCAGTACTTAGTAGACTTCAGTTTATGTAATTAATATTTAGAATAAAAAGTTCACAGCACTCTGCTCTTTTAGACATAGCTCAAAAATATAAAGCATTGTGTAGAAAAAAAGTCATTTAAAATCTAGTTTATATATATAAATATATATATATTTTAATAAAGCATGTTGTTTCAGATAGTGCAGTAATACTGTACCATAAGAGAAAAAAAGAGGTCCACAGGTTGGGTTTGTTTTTTTTTTTTTTGGGGGGGGGGGTCTAAATCAAGAATTTTGAGGTTGAAACAATTTTAAGAGATTTTACAGGAAACTCGGTTAAATGAACGCCAAAAGTTTTCCAATGAGCCAAGCCAAATTCAATATAACGCAATCTAAGGAACATCAGAGGAACACTCAGAGCTTTGCTATGATTATCTGTGGCCATGCCTCCACACACAGGCCAATTTTCAGTGTAGTATGACTTAGCAGGATGTTCAAAAATAGATCCCTAACCTTCCACTTCACATTAAAGCTGAATTAAGCATGCTATTATGGTGTTGATACCATACGTTCTAGACAACAGGGTGAGGTATTGGTCAGATGAGAACTGCAACTATTCACAAACTCAGAAATACCTGAATAGTTACTGCCTTCTAGCACATCATGTGCTACAGTTGTGCTACCAATGGCCTCTAGCAATGCAATGGCTCAAAGGCCTAGTTAAAGCAAAAATTTTTTCCTCCTCTAYAGAAATGGGATTATGTCTCCCCCCCCTTCCTCTCCTTCTCGAGATGTAATGGCAATTAATAAGCAGACACTGTAGAAGTTTATTTTTGAATGCATTGGCTTGTAATTTAATTTATGAAAACTATAGAGCTAGTCTGCTGCCACAGCTCTAGAGGAACACAACTATTGATATAAGCAGTTGCTCCCCCAAGGGTTGCCCCCCTGAATTCAGGGACTTGGGGCAGGGGGGGGAAGAGAAGATGGGGAAATATTCTTTGGCTGCTTTCTACTCACAAAAGGAAAACAGAGGACACAGATTAAGTTGGTGGTTCAGTGCAGATAGATGAAAGGCTGAAAATGAAGCCAAGGAATCATTAAACTTCCAAGACTAATTGCTGAAAGCTTCTGCATGCTGATTGAGCTTACATGCTTGCACGTCTTCACAAATTATTCTGCAGATAAGAAAGGACACTTTGTAGTTTTCATCCAGCCACCAGTGAAGCAGCACGCCTCTATGCCTCATGCTTGTACCAGCTGAGCTCTCAGGAGCAGCTCATCCTTCTTTCTCACCTTCCAGATTCACCAGTCCAGGGTGCTGAAGGACCCCTCCCTCTTGCTGGGGACAACCACCACAAAAGGTTTCTCCAGGCGAGACTGGCCAACTACAAGGTTTCAGAAGAAAACCCAGCTTGACCTGTGCTTTGCAGAGGCCAGTGCAATAAGGGGAGAGCAATGGTGATCTCTCAGCAGCCAGAGCTGCTGGAGGCCGAATGGGAGAGTCTGGGCCAGTCAGGGCTTATTTTAGGTCTGAAAGATAAGTTCTTCATCATACTGACTGTCTGTTGTCCAGCCCAGAAATCACAGATGTGTACCACAACGGCCTATCCAACATCTGACAGCAGGGAATATGATCTTCTAGCAAGCTGCAGATGAAAGATGGTGCCTAGAAGAGATGTTTGACAACCCAGCAGCAGCCAGGAGTCTGGAGGGGCCACATACACGTCGTGGGGTACCTTGCCAACATAATCACCTCTAAGAATAACACAAATATTTTAATGTATTTCTCAGCCCAGGTTCTGTACTGATTATGTATTAGTCTAAGTGAGCAGTCACTTACAGTATAGCAATAGACCTSGAAAACGCTCTGCTTTTATCAGGTATATTATAAACATCAGGCGTACTATGATGTATTGATGTTTTTCATTGTTCCTGAGCTTTGCAATGGGCTTTGGCAAAGGGCTGGATTATTCCTTGTGTGGACAGCAAATGCATTTTGGAGGCTTGTACAGTGAACAATGCTCCTAGCACTAACAAAACTGCTTCTGTTTGCAACATCATTCCTGTGCTCTTCAGTTCCCATGTGTGTTCACTCAGACTGTGGCTTTTTGTCTTTGCTGGCACACAATAAGTATCGTCACTGAACCTCAGAGACCCCTCGCAGGCTGCGGCAGCTCGACAGAGGTTCACAGACTGAGGGACTAGACGTACCTGTGCAACTCACTTGGGGAAAGCTGTGAAGACATGCCATCTGAAGCAAGGACAAACCTTACACCCAATCACAAGCAGTTTGGGTCTTTGAAATAGATGGTGAAAGAAATACTTGGTACAAATTAGCAAATTTCACCTGTTAGCTTACCAGAAAAAATTAAACAAACAAACAAACAAAAAACCCATTCCTCCCAATAAAATTCATTTCTGAATAGTTCACTGCAGCTTTGTACTAGTAGAGACTTCCACAACTTAGTTTCTAATCTATTCCATGAGACTGCGACAGTGCTTTGCATAGAGGATTTCCTTGGCCGGAAGAGCTGAATTTGAATTTCAAGTATTACAGTCCTCACAGTTCAGACTTCTCTTTCTGGAAATACTTGAGCCTTCTAAACTTAAAATTCCCCACTTTAAGAGGCTTGGCAAAATACAAGGATCCAAAATTGTGCATGCAAAATATTGAAAGTGTGAATGCAAACTACAGACAGGACAGCTACATTTGCATAAACTCCGTCAGCAACAATATTTAGTACTTGTCTCTGGATCCAAAGCGCTTGATCAGGGCTATCAGTGTATCGTAAAGGTTACAGGTATTGTTTCTGTTGTACAAATAGGGAAATTAAGGCAAAAAAAGAACCAGCTTCCAACCTTGTACAGGAAAACAGTGGTAGAACAGACAGTATAAAGTCAGTGTCATCAGTATGTTTTTCATTGCAATACTCCAGTTTTCACCTAACCTTCAACCCATTTAATTGCTCCTACAGGCAAGAAATAGCTTGGTGAGGGATTTTACCTAAGAGAGTAAAGTGAAAGCAATCACAAGACAGGCTGGTCGAGCTGTGTTCTTGTCAGCAAATGCTATAAAGGACAATAAAAGCCACCTCTGTTCCCACCAAGCTCCTTGGGAAGGCAGGGCCTGCATGAGTGCCCAGAGCACCAGTGAGTGCAGAAGGAGCGCAAGGGCAGCTGGACGAGCCCGGCTCACACAGGGACCCCCTCACTGCGGGCAGCATCCACCACCCGTCTGCCTAACAGGAGCTGCTGGGCAGCCGTTTCTCCCAGTGCAGGGGACCTGGACCAAAATACAGCCTCTTCCCCTCCTCGTGAGGCTATCGCTGCCTACAGACAACCAGGAGGTCTCTTGAACTCATCACAGGGCACACCATGATACTTGAGCCACCCCAAATTAGATGCATGGCTCAGTGTGAAATATCTCAAGAAGCTACATAAGGCACAGCTGAACAGTTTTAGGAAAAAAAAAAGTTTTAGCTGCAATTTTCCTTCCTGCACTGTAGCTTATCTTGATGTGCTGTTACAGTTCCCTCAGCAAGAAAAGAGTCAGGACGAATAAATACAAATAGACCTAATGCATTAGCTTGCTGCCCTACTGTTAGTCTGCCCTACCACTCAGCAGTACAATCTGACAGCATAGTGTGTGACATGAGTTAGTCAGGGGGGGTGGGGGGGGAAGACACACACACACACACACACACACACACACACACACAAACCCAGAATCTTTCATTACACAGTCTGCTGTTGCTGTATTTGTACTTTCCACCAAGGATATCCTCATAATGACAGCATAATAAGTTTGTATTAAAAAAAAGTACACACACACACACACACAGAAGTTTCCAGTAACATACTAAAATGGAAATGGAAACAAGTCAGCTTGACAACTAGCCAATATAAAAAGAGCTAAGATAAATTTTAGCTCGCACACCTATCCCTATTTTCCCTGCCAAGATTTGCTTTTGCCATCACTTTTTCCTATTAAAGTTTCTTCTGTTCCTGTGTTAAGACGCGTAGAAATAGAAAAAGTTACTAACACAATGACTATCTGGGCGAAACTTTATAACATCTATACCTAAAGGGCAATATCCTGGTATTATTGAAGTTGACAGTACTCTGAAATTAGCAGAGCCAGGATTTTCCCCACAGCAATTCAAATACTGAAAGTAAATAAAATAGTGTAGAAAAACAAAAAGAGACTGAAACATGTTTCTGTTTGATCTTCTTAGCTTTAAATCAAGTACTGGTCCTCCTTTACCACAATACCTCTAAAGAATAGTAATAACTTCTAATTTTCAGGAATTTCAGTCTTAGCAAAGGAGGCTTGCAGCCTGAATAATGTTTTCAGGTCTGAACCAAAGAAGCTACAGAGAGGTTTAGGCGACTTAGTAAAAGTAAGTCAGTGTTGCACTGAAAACAGCACAGCAGCACTCTGCTGTAGTCACTTCGCAGCCATACTGCAGTCTTGATCCTTCAAAAATTCAACCTATTGCTCAGGTTAGGAGCATCTCTCACAGGAACCTACTCTTTGCAGAGTCAATCCCCTGAAAAAAGTAGATGAAACTTAGAAAAAGAAGAGCCCAGCCCACAAAACAGGATTATACCTTTAAGTGCTTTGACAGCTCTAAGTGTTTTCTTCCTGCTCAGGAGGTTTGTTGGCAGCGGTAGCTGACCTGCAGCCTGTTATGTCTTTAATCATGGGCTTCTTGCCACAGCTCGTTCAGGAGCTGCATGTACGTTCCTGGTTAATATTAGCCTTCCCTATTAGCGTGAGGGGAGATGTGTTGCCTTATGGAAGCAGAAGCACTCCAGCTCACTGGATTGGCTTTCGGTCACAGGGAAGGGGTGCGGGTGGGGGGGGAGTGTTATTGTAATCCTGACAGGCAGAAACAAAGCTTCAGCTCACACACAAAGATACACAGTTCTTGTATCAACACACAAAATCCACTCATAACAAGACCAAAGACCTGTCATCCTGTTGCRAGCAGAAAAGGCTCTGCCCCACTTTGTCTTTTGTAAAGAGATGCTGCAGCATCTGGAGGAGGAAAGGGGACCGCAACCGTTTGCAAGTGGGCAGAGCTCAGCGGTGGCGGGCAGAGCCCCTGTTCGGACCGAGCCTGGGCTACTTGCCGAGGGACGCAGCCCCACTCACTCCCGGAGCGCCCCCACACCTGCGGCCACCCAGCCAAAGATGAAGCTTTTGCTCCCCACCACCAACGCAGCAAGGGCTGTCTCTTCGTCTAGTCCTCCCAACACTTTTCTGAAACCACATTATGTCCCAAGTGTTGTTTAAGGATTAAGGCAAAGGGAAAGCTTTGCATCCCTCAGCACAGTGGCTTTTTGTGGGCCAGGCTGCCCTCTCCCATCCTTCTACCCATGTCCTCCCAGGAGGGAGAGGTCTCGCAGGGGCGCGCAGCTGAGGGGCCAGGCCTTCAGGAGCAAGCACCCAACATCCCAAAACTTCTCATGCAGCCCTCAGAGCTGTCAATATTGTCTCACTCACTCTTTCCCCTGTAAGAAAATGTTGGGTAGACTCTGGCCATAAATCAGAGGCAGGAGAGGCAAAAGGACCCAATTTTAAATCTTGCATAACAGGCAAAAGCAAGAGACACTTTGAGCAAAGGTACTGAATATCTTGAAGTAACTATCAAGAAAATGCCGATCTCTTCAGAGGCTATTTTTCCCCTCTGGACATCATAATTCAAAAGACATCGGCCACATTATGGGAAACTGTTCATTCATTTACTGCCCATAACAATCACAGTAGGAGCACGATTTTTCTAATAAACTAAGTATGAGAATGGTGAGGATGAATAAAATACATTCCAGAGTTCCTGTAGATGCATTAAAGATGACATCTTAGCTCAGAGGCTCTCCCAGAGCGTCCAGACTGTACTAGTCATGTCATTTTGTATTATTTGACATGATGCCATATGTGACTGATAAAACCAGACAGACGTACACAACAATAATGTAACCATGCCTCCAGAAAATGGCAAAATTAGTCCCCTGTGACACTGTGACCAAGTAAATTAAAGCAAGTGGGGAAAAAGTATGTTGCATACATATATTCTGCTACCTAGCATGAAATTATTCACTGATTAACTATTCAAGTCTTTCTGCAAGCAGCCAACACTATAAAATAGGGATAGTCTTATGGAAAGAACATAGACTGCCCTTTTGTACCTATAAAGGAAGAGCAGCCACAAAAAGCATCCTGTTGACAGAATGATAGAAGAGGGAAAACAAGTCATGGGACAGGAGGAGTAGACTAGGTATGCTACAGTACAGCGTTAGTTCCCTCATTAGGTCTTTCTTGAAAGGCTATTATGTTTGCCACCACTTCAAATTAGAAGGCATCTTCCTTTGATTTCGATGCGGGCTTCCCAGTCCAAGCCTCTGGCCTCCAGCCCTGAAGGTGAGAGCCGTGCGTTGCCGACCAGAAGGCCGTGGCAGGCACCGGCGCCAGCAGCCGGGTCTCGCCCGCTGTCGCCTCTCCCGAAGGGAATGCAGCGCCATCACTGCTCTCTGAGGCTACAGCTATCAGGGAGCCAAAGCTTTCCACCCTTCATGGTTTATTTTAATCAGATTCTCTCCCTTGTTAGGAGCATACAAACTGCCATACTGGATCAGACTGAAGGTCCACCTCCCCCCAGATTCTGGTCTCTAACCATGGCCCACAGCCCCTGCTACGTTTGCAGGGTAAAAGACTGACCAAGTTGCTTCTGCTCACCATACTTTCTCACTTATGCCCAATTAATACATAGCCTCTTACAATCACAATATATAAATAATATTGCCACTAAATGGAACTGTTATTGACATTAAATCATTCTATAAAAGCACTTACGGTAGATTCCACAGATACTAGATTGCATGGAAATCCTTTATGCTGTCAAGCACTATTTTGGGTAATATAAACGCCCTAAGTTCTTTGCGTACATAGATGACACACAGCACTACTAGCCTGGCCTGTCTTTAACATTTCCCAGTTCTTTTCCAATTCTATTGCAGTTGCCCATTTTCATCTTTAAAAAAGTAACAACAAACAGGAGCAGTAGGACTAAAAGAAACCAAGCTTGGAATCTGCTTCAAACAGTTTGCAAAGTTTGTGTCCGAATATTTCGGTCATTTCTGAGAACAAAGCTTGAGGGAAAAGCATTTTTTAGCCCGCATTAAAAACCCACTGCGCACTAAGGTTTTCTCTGAAGACTCTCAAAATCTCTTGCTCTGAAGGAGGGACACAGACTTTGGTACAGGGAAGTAGCATTCTTGTCAATTCATCTGCAGGATGATTTATAAGTGTCTGAGAGATCACCTTTCTCGCACACTCAAAGCATCAAAAGCATTTCACAGCAGGATTCCCCAGAGATACTACCCACACAGGGCACACTTTACCTTCAGGAGACATTAGGAGAGGGCAGAAGCAGCAGGAATCGGCAGGTGGAAAGGACAAGTGCCCACAAGGGCGTTGCTTACCAGAGCATCTTCCCTTGCCAAGGCCAGAGTCCAGCACACCTAAGGTTCACCCTCCTTGGCTGTGAAGATCCAGTGCCAAACCACCTGTCCCTCCACTCTTGCTCAGGTCCCTGTAGACAAACAGCAATTATTGTTGATCAGCAACTAAGTTATTTAAATGGCAGAGAACTGTGTAATAGTTTCTAAGGCTTCAAGCACACCACAGGTGCCAAATAAATGTCAGTTTGATGCTGCTGTGTTACAGAACCTTGGGGGACAAAATTATGCCTTTAAAAGCGAGGTAGGAAGTTACACACAGAAACAAAACTACATTTAAAGACCAGAATTTAAAGACCAGTACTTGCAAGACTAAGTTCTCGGGTTGGCTAAAGCCTGAAATGGGGCTGTCTCTACAAAGCTAAAGCAGTTTCTCTGTGCTTCTTTGTCAGGATACGATCTTGTAGTTACACAAGTGTACAGAGTTTCTCCATACAATCCCTTACCTCATTCAGTGCAGAGAAAAGAACAGTTGTAGAAACACAGGAGAGTTAGATACAGGAAAAAAAGCTGTTTGTATAATCCAGCTTCTGCAGAAAATAATTCACTTGGAAAGATGAGTCGGGGGATTGCAGGCAAAAAAGGTTAGTTTCACAGGCAATGAGTATAGTATCAACCAGTAAATCGTTATTACTACCCACTTCTTCCTAGATAATATACTAGATTAGCTGAAATAAACCTTTCATTGGTGAGTTACTACATATTCCTTCTTTTTTAGGTACCTGACCTCAGCTGCTTTGTACAACTGAACTGCTTGCTGACTTGCATGAACATTTGTAGAGCAGATTCCAAAAATGAATTTTTGACTTTCACCTTCCTTTGGCCAGCTTCCCCCTTACAGGGTAGTTATAATGCACATTCATTTCAATGGAGCATTGCAAAAATAACTTTGGTAATGTTTGTGAAACACCAGGTTACCCTAACAACAAGCACCACAGTAAGCCATGTAGAAACTAATAGTTTTATCTTCAAAGCAGAGCTTAAATATCATGCAGCAAATAAGACCAAGGACCACATACTGAATGAGAAGGTATAATATTACTGAAGTAAGAACCACCCACTCTGAACAAGGAGGGGGAGAGGGCTTTACATTTATGTGGTTAAACACTACCATTTATGCACACTTACAGTGGAGCTGAATTAATAGCACCCCACAGTTTGATTCCTGGTATTTCTTGAGTGCTTGATTTTACAAGCTTCATGACATTCTTCTAATATTTCTCCTGGGTAAGCATTTGATATAAATATCATGTCTTCTTTTTTCTCTTAAGCAAACAAATTCTTTTCTATTAGGACATAATACCCCACTGCTTACTGAACATCTGGCTTTGAAAGAGCTACCTGTAGAGTTTTGAAGCCATTGTCTAAACCAGTTCAATGACTTTGCTTGTTTAACATTGAAGTAACACATTGCTCTTGCTCCTCCAAGGTATTTTCCCAACTTATCAGGCCACCACACCAGCCTGGGCCTGACAAGACACTTACTTACTGCACCCAGCACAGGAAAACACACCAGCTTGGGGAAGGAGAGCAGACAACCACTTCTTCATACTTCTAGTACAGCAGAAATCTTACACAGCCCTTAGCGGGCACTTGCTGATAAGAGAGTGGCTGTCTCAGAGCACAGCTGTGTAACATATGCATTTTACTAGTGCCTGATGACTCATGATTTCTATCTAGTCATTTCATCTGGTTGTTGTATAGGACCAAGTTTGGAGGCTCCTTAATGCATGCTCTGGAGGCAAGGGAACTGCCACTCTTTTCTCTCTAGCAAGAGCTTTGGAGGAACTATAAAAGCCATATTTTTCCTTTACTTATCCTTCTATTAAGCTTCAAGTTGTGCTGTAGTGTCCTAATAGTCAGTCCTAAGAGTGTCCCAATCAGCACAGCTGACTAGCAGTAATGATCTCTGCTGTGATCAGTGACTGCAATGATGTCTCTGAAATAAAATGTCTCTGGTGCCTTGTCTCAGGTGTTTTTAGTGGGTAACTATGCATTGATGCTATGCCTTTGAAACTCCTCACATTTGCAGATAGAAAAGAAAGGCTCCTTTCCACAGGTAAGTCCCTAGAGTACTTCATCAGCCCTCTGGTGCGCAACTTGGCTGCCCTTGGTCTGCTGAGATGGGTTTGGGGCTGCTCGTTTCCATAAGCTGGACTTTCACAGCCCCTGGCAGAGCTCACACAGATGATGAGGGAACAGGGCATTTTCCATGAAGTGCCCTGGTCTGGGGATTCACTCTCCTCCAGCTGCAATGGCCTGAGCACACCAACCTTCATGGCTTGCTGCAGAGCTGGATTTTTCTCTCCTGTTTTCTGGAAGCAGCCTATCTAAGTATGTATGCATGTGTGCGCCTGATTTACTCTGAGAAGGTGTTAGCAATGAATCAAATCTGTGAAGAAGTGATTCTCTTGCACACACAGACTCTTAGCCATGTGTCATCCTCCCCTTTTCAAGGCAGACTGTGGCCACCCTTAATTCACTCCATGCAGCTTTGCTGAGATGAGGCTGATTCTCGCTTCCTGCTCTTTCAGCAGTGGCCCCAGCATGGGAGCCCACCTTCCCCACATGCTGTGTCCTGTCCTGAGCCAGGAGACCAGCCCCAGGGCTGGAGCTATTTCCTCCCTCCTGCCTGCCATAGGGCAGTGGTGGGTCCCTGGCTTCTTCAGAGCCATCTGAAGCTCTTCTTCTGCTTTGGCAGGAGCTCTTTACCTGTAAGCAAAACCAGTCTGCTGCCCCAGCCCATCAGTGCAGAAAAGGACTGCCTTGAAGTTAGTTGTGCCCCTGCCTTCTGGAGGTAACCCTGCATAAAAAGAGACTGACTGAAGGTGAACTCATAGGTCAGGTGAATGGGAACAGAAAGATTTTGCAGAGGCAGCTACCTAAATCTCTGCTGCCTACTGAGAGGATCTCTATCTGGCCTGTGAGAGCAGTGTGCAGTCCTTCCGACTCCTCAGTAGAGTTGGATAGACAAATATCCATAACTGCCAAAATGCCTTCTTCCATTTATGGGTGGGTTAAGAAAGGGATCCCTCCATGAGAGGGACCAGGATCCCATCAGGTACAAGTTTGGCAATGGGGATCCAAGTGATGGAAGTGTGCAGTCCTTGCTTTTCTGGATGGACATAGACAATACCATCAATGCATAAGAATTTATAAACTGTGTTGTTCAGCAGCACTGCCCTGCTGCAAAGCAATGGCAGGGTAAACACAGCACTTCAGAGTCAGGCTAGTAGCGCTGAGCTTATTTCTTGTTTAGGGAAGACCACCCAAAATCCAAATGCTGATCAATGATGGTATGTGCATTAAAGAATTGCCAGGTTTGAAAGAATTGCTTACACTGGATTGTATATATTTTTTCTCTGTAAAAAGATAATCAGATCTGGCAATAGTTTACTAATGGGTGCTGCTTAAAAATACAAGAGGAAAGAATATTTGTATTCTTCCTTAGTTCTTTGGATAATTTCCCATTTAACAGCTATGGGGAAAATATCATTTGGAAGATATACCTATCAGTTGTGAAGAATTCACAACTTCCTTTTACAGCAACAAAAACTAAGCATGAATGGCAGCCTCTACATGTACCAGACTTGTTTGTGGCTTTTTACTTTTTGATGTTAGTATTCTTTGTGCTGTCAAGTCAACGGCGGGTTTTGAGAAGATGTAAGTCATAGATCATAAGTCTGACATAGCTACTTTATGGTCCAGGCCTGAAAGCCCACAGGCATGTAGCGCTGGAACAGACCTCAAAAGATCGTCTAGACTATTTCTCTGCACTCTACACTAAGGAAAGGTTGCCTAACCATCTCCAACAAATCTAGTTCAACCTGCTCTTGAAAAACCTCCACTGAAGGTGATACTTCTCCACTTACGATTATGCTGTGAGACTGAACATGCTAATCTTTGCAAAACTTTGTCAGCAGAAATTTAATATTTTCCTGAAGGTCATTAATGACCTCATTAGATAGCACTATACTTAACACTGGTCCCTGTGGAACCACACAACAATCCCTAGTATATTTAGTTACAGTTCTCTTTTGATGACTGCATTTTGAGATCTGTCAGCTAGCCATTTCTTAAGTCACTTATTAAATGCCTTGCTAGATATCCTATAGCATGGCTTTGTAATTAGAATGCTATGTGGTGCTAACACACTGCAGAAGTCTACTGTACCAGCTATCTGCCTTGATCAAGCCTCAACTCTTGAGCTCTGACATCAGGAGTGTTTAATAAGTCTTATTTTTTCTGAAACTGTGTTGACTAGTTGTAATTACAGTTCTTCTGTTCTCTCTTACTTACATTCCTGTATAGGCAGCTGATGCAAGTGATAACAAACTAACCAATTTACAGTTATTTACTCCACTTTTTCTAATCATGGCACAACTTTACTGCTGTGATGGGATTTCCAAAACATAATAGAAGTTACAGGCAGTGGGATCAGGATCCCTGCAGACAGCTGTTTAAGGAGCTTCTACTGCAACTGAACTGGGACCATAGGATGGAGCAGATGAGACCAGATTCGTGTCCTGTCTCTCTTTTCCACCCTACTCATCCCAGGTCCCTCGTGACACAGCAGTACAATATCTCCTCTCCAGTGCAATTCATCCAAGCTCCACACGTTTCACGGCCTCCTTTCTTTCGAGTACATGCGTGTGAATTTGGCTGGCTGCATGGAAACCCAGAGCCATGCGTTGCTGCCTGGCTGGCCAACACACACAAGCAGATTTGGCAACAGATGTCTGTTGCCAAACAGAATGGGAACAGCTGAGTTTTCCTTAATGAAATGAAAGCATTAATAGTGTTCTTCTCCTCTGCCCAGCTGTTGATTTTCACAAAACTTACAGGAGTTAATATCTTTTGAAATATCACCTCTGCCACATTGGTGAGAATTGGTCTGTGGTTTCCAAATTATTGGGGCAGGAGCTGGCAGACTGAGATCCTTTAAGCCTCATTTCTGTAGGAAATTAAGCTGAAAACTTTCCTTCCTCCTAAATGTTATTTAATATCCCCTTGGTTACTGACAAACTGAAAAGTACTTTATTGTTCTCACGAGATCCAAGGACAGCCTGCCACTGCTTTTAAAATACAAAAATACTTATCATATCCTTTTTGTATCATTAACAATGTAATCATCATCACCTATTCAAGACCAAAATAATTTCTTGGACTGCTTTTTTCCAACTTCAATATTGCTTTATGCCCTAGCAGGCATTAAGTGTCTTCTGTTGTTTAATTCCTGAAGAGGCTTTGGCACTAATTAATTCTAAGAGGAGAAAACTACCCAGATCACTTAGAGCGGAAAAGTTAAAGCCCTGCTCTTCCTCTCAGCATTTCCTGGTGCTCAGCTTCCAGCTCYGTGTGCTCCCTTCTGTTGATCCCTTCATAGCCTAACCCTCATTCGTTGGGAAGGACAACTAGCACCCAACTAGGCTTGTAGAACCCAGAAAGAGATACCTTAAAGAAAGGCACTGCAGAGCCCCTGTCCTTTGTGGATTTACTCTTGAGGTACTTTAGAAAATCTGACCTCAAATAGAAGAAATGGCAAGCAGTTTATTACAACAAAATTATTTAATGAGTCATGGTGGGGCTTTGGGAGAGTGAGGAATACAAAAGGCACTTGCTGACAGCAAAAAATATGAAATCCTGGAGATAAATGAAAATTTCCTTTATTGTGCAATGAAATTTGTCTTTTAAAATTTAACCAGTCCTTTCAAAATATTTCAAACCCCTCTCCCACCCTGCTGTGCTGCCATAATTACAGCAGAAAGCAACTGCAAAAAATGAACAGGATGTTGCTAATACTGCKGCTTTTTTAGACCACTTTTCTGCCTGAGTTTCCCTGATAGAAGCAGCGCACTAAAAAAATGTTGAATTATGACATTTCAATGACATTTTTCCTATAGCAAATTAAAGAGTTAGATGTCATTCGCCTCACACAAAATGCTTGCTGCTCTGGGACTCTCAGAATCTCAATGTGGCAGCACCAAAAGGCTCTTCCCAAAGTAGGTCTGGCTTCCACAAAGAAACCCTTTATGTAAAACAGATTATTTAATGCATCTTTGGGGAGAGACAAAAGCCATGTTATTCTTGACTTCTGGGAAAGGCAAATGGTAGATCTGCATTGCTCCTAAGTGATGGACCATCATGCCTGAGAGCTCTGAACCAAAGCATGCCTCAGGTTTGAAAATAGTCTTTTTGACTCGGAACTGTGTTTAGAAAATTCCTTCTGCAGTCTGAAAACCTAGAATTCGGGGAGTGAAGTACATGCTATAGGAAGATTTAAAATGATGGCAGAAACTTGCAGTTTACCAAGTATGCATTGTGCATTACCTGTGAATTTCTAGCCCTTTTTGAGTTGGAGGCAAAACATGCCCCATACTTAGTACTTGTTATATTAAAGCCTCTTTAAAAGTCACATGCTATGGACACATAAGGGCCTTTCTTCCTAAGTAACTACAAAAGCCTTTTGTCATGATGGATGACATATCTTCTGATTGCACAGAAAGTGGACATTGACGTTTTTGGGATGTAAAGCATATGTTTTTGAAGCGTTCCAGAGGTCAACATAAATGGAAATACAGAAGCATTATTTTCAAACATTGGTGGTGAAAGTTAAGATTCTAAATTAATATTTAGGCTCCCAAATAGGAAACATAGAAAGGTCAATCTGTAATCTTAATATTAAGCATCTAGTCTGTGTTCTACAAAATTATCAATAACTATTATGAAACTGTAAAATCAGCTTTTTTAGCAAAGTAATTAGAAAGTTCGTCTTAAGTATTAGCTACCATAGTACCCTTCACAGCAACAAGGTCCAGCAGAGTACTGAGGGAGTTCTTTGTGCTTTTGTAGTGGGACAAGTTCATGTATAATACAATTCTGTTAATAGAAAGAATTAACTATGACTGTTGTGTCTCCCTACAAATTCTGTATGCTGGGGATGACTGTCATGCTGGAGAAGGTGTGGTATAACTGGCTATTAAAATGTGGTTTCTGAACCCATTCTCAAAATCCACCTTCAGCAGGCACTGCTGCTCTTTCCCATGGGAGCCAATTGGTTTTTGCTTAGGTCTTCCTCTTTCCCTGCTTGCTTAGGCTCGGACCCAGAAATTCACATTCCCTAATCCCTCTTCCAGGCAGTCACTCATCGACTTTGTTTCCTTTTCTCCAGAAATAGAAACAAAAATTAAGGGAGTGCAAAGCAATAAAGGGTAATCAGAAAGAACGTGCAGTGTTTGTGATGATCTCAGCATTCAACTAAAGGGGCAGAGACTTTTCTACAGCGCTATCCTAGCAAATGCAGTGTTACAATGAATACTGCTGTTTGTTTTAAAAATAGGAAGAATTTTGCAAACATTAGGATTATTAGACATCTGCTTTTGTGGAGTGGAAATCAGAGCTTGGAGGCCATTCTTTTTTCCAAGAGACATCAGAAGACTCAAAATGCTTTACTTCCTTTGCAGATGTGGACACCATGGCACAGAAGTGAGGGCTACCTCACAGCCGGGGGCACTGCTGAAAGCAGAGCCTAGAACTGGAGCCCACAGTAGCTAGCCAGGGAGGAAAAGGGTAGCCAGGGAGATTTGGGGTATGACTGCAGGAAACAGCTTAGTGCATTCAGAAAAACAAGATCAGAATCCTATAGAAGATAAATGGCATTTTGAAGCTTTTAAGTCAAAATATAAATTAAACTGGTTAACTGATCAGTGCTGTAGCTAGTAAGGAATGCATTTGCTAAAAAAAATTATAACATCTGATCAAAGCTGAGAGTGGTGAAATGGCACTGACTGGTTTCTCCTGCCTGCACTGACCTGACCCATAGCAACCCAGAGTCCTGAGAGAGGGAGAAAAAAGGAAGGGCCCATTCTTGCTTCTGTTTATTTGTGAACTGAGATGCAACAGGTGAGAAGGAACCTAATCTCTCCCTCAACAGACTAAGGGAGATCAAGACATCTCTCTCACCCACCTTCCCTGAGCACTGGTAAAAATGAGGGTACACTCCAAATCCCCGGTTAGTGGGACTCCCCTTGCCTGGGTTTATGGAGCAGGGAAGAGAAAAGATTTTTTAATTCCTGCTCTTGGACACTGTGCCATTTTCTAGAGGAATGGGTGGAAAGGGAATGCAAGCCTGATGTCTGACACCTAGAAGAAAGGCCCATGGGCATGCTAGAGCGAGGCATACCAGGGCTTTTTATAGTTTTGTTAGTCAGGTGACATCTACCTTTGGACACTGAACCCTGTCCAGTTTACCTGCCACCCCCACCCACGCTTCAGCTCCATCCCATGCAAGTCTGAGGGCATAAACGGGTTGCTGGGATGGATCAAGACAAAACACCATGTGAGCGCTGATATGGTACAACTGCAGGCCTTGCTTCTTCCCCTGGAGGGTTTCCTGCACATGCATAGTGGCAGTACTAATAAAAAAGCAGACTCTATGGACTGTGAGTTCCAAACCAACTGGCTTCTAATCCTTCCACTCTTCAATTATCCTCTTACTGCCAGGCATAAACCATCCTGCAGCGGGGGAAAGACATGAGATTTCGGTAATAATGAGCCCTGCCAAGACTCATACATATTCACATTTTCACTTATCAGTTTGTTTCTGGGTAAACCTATGGGCTTTATTCCATTACAGGCTTCCTTCCAACATGGGGCTATTGCACTAGACAGCCAGTAGCTGAATTCCTAAAAATATTGACAAGGAACATGTCAATGCCCATGTGCAGTGAGACCAAATAGGCCTCATGCCTGAGCCATAATCTTTTTAAGCATGAATGACTGGCTAAAATGCCCTTTGGACCCAGTCAGCGCTGCTTGCCAGCCTACGCAGGGCTTTGCTGCTGAATACCTTAAGCCCTTCTTGCCCAAGCATTCCTTCACAGCAATACCAACCTAATGTCTTAAACAGAGAGAAAAGGATTCCAGAGGCCATATATTTTCTCTTGGATGCACATAAGCAGTTCCTATTGATTTCCGTGGCATATTGCTACTTTTAAGTCCTCTTCATTTTTCAGAGGTAAGGGGAAGTCCTGTAAGCTGCCAACAACATGTGATGAAAGGATTGATTTCAGACAGATTTTTGCAGCATGACATATATCTGTATGAAGACCTGCCATCCCCTTGGAGGATCATCTACATACAGCCCTGGGCAACATCTTTTCCTAAAACATTATGTAACTTTTTATTGTACACTTAAATGCTGTCTGGAACAAATCTTACCCTGTCCTTTCTCTAGCTGCAAATGGGTGCAGTAGCCTATATAAGCACCCAGAATTTCTTTCTACCTCTTGCTTTGGGATTCTTCAAAGCTATCCCATCCCATCCCCAGTTTTCTACTCTGGGCAAATGAAGTCTTCCTGGATTTTCTCTGACCCCTTTTGGGGACATTCTGCTTCCTTGTCTGCTCTTTTCTCTCTGTGCATCAGTGCTTCTCTCATACACCCCTTGGCTACAGCAGCGTTCTCCTGTACTGCCCCTTGTCAAGTCCCTTCAGGATACAGCCATTATTAATTGTTTGCCATGCCTCAGACAAGGAACTGTTCTTTGAGGACAAACCCCATACTGAATATTAACAAGACAAACATGGATAACAACTCCTGCCTGAGCTCGTATCTTGAAGATAAAGGGAGGGCCTCCACAAAGACTTTCCTCTGTACATCAGTCCATGATCTAAAATATCTGAGAGGGTTTTACAAAATGAGCATGGATTTGGAAAGGCTCAAATATTAAAATGGAAATTACTATTACTATTTTGGATGAGCCGTCTTTCAGTCATTGTGTGTGAATGATTGCTACATTTTCATCCATCAAGTCATGAATTTGTCAAAATAAGACAAAAATATATAAGCATAACATCCATGGTAGAAAGAAAATATACGTTTTAATGGGGTCTAATGCCAAGTGGAGCATTTATTTACATAAAGAAAGTTATGCTGTTGCCAAATGGCTAGTCCTATAGGCTGATCCAGCTCCACTAACAAAAAAAGGTTCTTTTTACACTGTTTTTTCCAGTGTAATAATAGCTTCTCACAGTTTTAAATATATTTGTTCGAAATGCCTCCAAAAGGCTGAGCATATAGCAGGATCCACAGCATTTTAATGACAGCAAGAGACAACAGCATGGAAGAACTGTGTAACCATCTTATACTTCTCGAGCTCTAGAGCCAGCCTACGCCACGAAATGAGGCAGAAGGGCTTATCACACACTGGGAGAATCCAGCAATGCTTGGAGTGATACAGGGGTCATACAGAAAAACCTTGCAGAAACAAAAAGCGTCTTAACTTGCTAAGCATCCGGTATTTTTCATCAGATGTAATTCTTACAATTACCACTTCTGCTATTGCTGATACAAAACAAAAATGGCTAAAATGCTCTTCTGAGATGATACATTTATCTACTTGGGGTTTGGCAAAAAACAGTGCTATCCACTCTTATATTTCTAAATGCTCTGAGACAGTTTGGATATAGAAAAGCAAAATCTTCTTCCAACACAGACATCTACTCTATTTATGTTTCTGTCAGTCCTAGAAATCGGCAAAGTAGAACACAGTTTCCCTGGAATACAGCCCTGGGAAGAATTGGTGAATAGTTTATATTTTATAACAGTACCTTAAGTCTCTGTTATTAGCTGCACATTTGTAATAGGACATTTCCTGAATCCTCATTAGCTGCCATAGCACTATAGCACTAAATCAAGCTTTATTTTTTTGTTTGCTTGTTACTTTGGGAGTTTTCCTCACTTAAAAGTATATTACATTGTTATATGGAGAGGGGAAAAATGAAAAGAACAAGAGAGTCTTGTTTTGAGGAAAGAAATGGGATATTAGCACTTGAATTATATGTGCGATAGAATAAATATATAATTGTATATATAATGTGTACCAATTAACACGTATAATTTAATTTGTGTGAAGGTTTTTGATTCTCAGTAATGAACAAACTTCCCCTTGGTTTTCTATTAAAGAAACAATTAAAATTTATGACAATCAGTATTACAGTAGATGTACATGCTGAAGGAAAACTATCCGATGCCTTATGCAGGACCTCTTAAACAGAAATATTGTGTCTATCAAAAGAAAATACTCCCTCGGTATTTTAATTTAAATACAACAGTTTGGATGGCTTGGATTTAAGCATGTTGGATTTCTTTTACATTGGATGCATTAATTTTTTTCTTCCTTTTTCTGTAGCCTGCATTCTTTTGGAGTGTCAGGGGCTGCAATTTGTTTCACTGAAGCCAAAAATGTGGTTTTGCTTTGTATACTTAGCACTAGTTTCTAGGTAAGATACACAGTGGACAAATCTGAAGTAAAGGTCTCTTCCAGCAGAAGGTCAGACGCTTGGTGCCTTTTCCATATGTTCTGAACTGTATTGCTGGCAGACTGTGTGTTGAAAAGGAGCTTTGAGAAAGAAGTTGAGTCCTGCTTGCACATCTGGAAATGTTGATGGTCAGTTAGATTTTAAAGCATTATGGTCATTCTCTACAGCAAAAATTCAACATACCTTCAAGGCAAAAACAGCGATTTCCAAATGCTCATGACATTCCAGTGGTCATTTGAAATGAAGAGAGAATGGATTTAAAAGAATCTAGCAAATGACCTTACACCCTTCAGAGTCCCTGTGTGCTACTTTGCCAGTGTCTACATTTTTACACTGCTATTGCAGTAGGACAAAACACTTTTGTTGTTATTTTTTACAGAGATTTAAAATTGTGAATATGATTTGCATGGTGAGGCACCTTCTGCAAAAATCAAGGAAAAAGGAAGACAGAAAAACATTCTTAGGCAAGAAGAAGCCCTGTTCTTCCTTATGAACTTAAGGACAAATGTGGATAAAATGGAACAAACAAGTTGCTCTATATGCTGCTAAACAAATGAGAAAATATCATGCTTTCAAAGAGAGGTATATCTATAGAGATAAAATCTCTTTTATTCACAAAGCGATGTGTTTTATGTACACTGCTCCTAGAAGCTCTTCTTTCATTTCAAGAAAGCATTGTATGTTTATTCAGTCTCCTGGAATACATAGACAGGACATATGGTGAGCATTTTTGGACCATCAATCAGATTCTAGTTCATCAGTCAAATCTGTACAATGTAAATACTGTCCAAAGGAACAAGGTTCTTTCATTTCTCGATATAAATTGCAATATTATTTATTTAAATAGTTGCAGTTTCTACTCAGGAAACATTTTCATTTTTTCAGTTTGAGGGTTTTAAGAGACATCAATTTTCTGAAAGGGTGGAAAAGCACCTCTAAAAATCAAGCTCCCTACCTCAGAAAACATAAAAATGGAGACGGTCAAAATCATTTGTCACTTTAGTTAACTGTTGGCCAAAATCTACGAGGCCCTCTGTACTTTCCTAGATATTCTTTATTTCGTATTAAGATCAGCGATTCTCACTTCATTTTGTGTGGCCTGCTTGTTGGGCTCTTTTAATTTGCCTTCGACATCGATGTGATTTTCCTGAAAAGACTCTGTCTGGGTCTGTATCTTATTTGCAGCTAATCTGTTCATCTGGTTTTCCTATATCAAAAGATCTACAGCTAGTGTAGAGCCAACACATTACAGGAGGTCAATGACTATATTCTGCAGTCAGCTGAAATCAAGTAACTGCAGCACAACCAGGTAATTTGGGAGCTGGCTGAGCACGGTGCCTAGGGAGCTGTATGGTGTTTGCTCAGGCTGCCTCCATTTGGGCCCATTGTTATGCACCACAGTTAAAAACTCCCTTTCTTAGATACTTGCATTCTTAGATATAGCCAGGTTTTGCAGTCTTGGGATCAAATGAAGAATCTGCCTTGAGAAAATCTTGATGTGTTGGGTGAACTGCTGCTGACTTGCCAAACTCTGGGGAAGGTGTTTTCCCTCTTTATAAAGGTTATCTGCCACCAGAGGTTTAATAGGCAACAAAAAACTGGAAGCAGGCAGCTTCAGCTACCCAGTTGTAGCAAAGAGCTGAGTAGTAATTTACTGCGTAAGTAATCCCTTTGGCTTCAGCAGACCACTTGCAAAAGTTGGTAGCAAAGCTATCAGCTCTTTACTGGCTCTGGATTGCACCGCTTTCAGTGAATGCAAATCTCAGATGCAGGTGTTCTAAGATGCAGTGTGTACTTCAAGGAGAAAGGTAATGCCAAGCCTGGACCCGAGATAGTGATTTACTTCTCTTTACCAAAGCCCTCACTTTGAGGGTCAGGCCCTCTTGTCCCTCTCTTTGTTTACACTTTTACATCAAAAATAATTATCTACTAAAAAATAAATGCAAGTTTAAAGAATGCTGAAAATCTCTAATGATAACCTTTAAATTATGGAGTAAACTGTTCTAACACTGTGTAAACTATATTTTAAAATGACCATTTGTGGTAAATAATTTGGAGTGTATGTAAACAAGATGGGTATTTTTTTTGGCATCCTAGACCAATTGTTTGTGAAACATTCTTCCAAACCTCTTGAGAAACTGCTGGAGGAGACATCCTGGAGCTACAGGCAAGCGTCAGGCTCCTCAGGGCAGGGATAGTGGAAGACGACACTGGAGAGATCTTCTGTAGCAGTTGCTTCAGGGCCCGAGTCCAGGCCATGAATTGCACAAGAAACCTCTGAGAAGTCCAGTAAAGTCATGTGAGAGTAAATCTTTTCCAATTTAAGCGCAACTGCGTGGAGTAGTTCACATCTCTCCCTTCTGTGAGGCTATCTGTCTCCTCAGCATGCTAAAACTAGCTACACAGGGTACAGCTGGCAGTGAGGCGAGGGTAGCAAGGAGCTCGCTCTGGGCCCGAGTATCCAGCTTTCCCTGTGGCCTGTGCCACACTCTGTGTTTGCAGTATCTGGGCCAGTTGTGCCTATGGGAGCAATTGCAATGTAGGAATGGACACAGCACTGTGGAGACATTCCCCAAGGCTTATGTTTCAGGTGATCTCTTCCTTTACAAGCTATGGATTGATTTTAAAGGGCTATAATGTAATAGGCTTATCCCTGGCCATGTTTAATCCATTAATCTTTTCGACATGCATTAGTTTGCTAAGAGGAAAGGCCAGTTCAGGATGACAGTGAAAAAGAGACCACATTCAAGTAATAATTGTTTCCATGTCAAAGACCAAGTCCTAATCTGCATAAGGGGTTCCTTTTATAGCTTAGCACAACTGGGAACACTGCTAATAACTCAGCCATTATTTTATCTAACTCACGGACTGTAGGTCTGAGCCAAATTAAAAAATGATTAACTTTCAGCTCTGATTCACCTTTGGGAGATTTCCTGAATGTCCAGCACCTCCAGTCTAGATCAAACTTGTTGCTATCCACCCCAGCACCAAAGCCACTGCTGTTACCACACAAGATGAAAAGCCAGCAGGTAAATTCTTGAGAGGTGGATGGGATTTCCAAATATAACTTCAGAAAATTTCCTATTATCAAGGATCTAAGCATTTAACAAAGAACAGATGATTGATATGAATCACACTGAAGTAAACATGTAATGTTCTTGATTACAGTATTGCATCTGGGCTGACTCAGGGCTTGCTAGCATGTTATGCTGAAGAACTGTTCCTTCAGCTGCACTTTATGCTTCACCCATTGCAAGCAAAGCCCATTTCCCTTGAGTAAGAGCTGCATTGCTGTGCCTTCCAGTGGCAAAATTAATTTTAAATTAAATCCTGTGACACAAACAGATGAGAACAAAAGCATGAGAAGACAAAGGGCAAGAGCCAGTAATGAATTAGATATTCAGAAAGCTTGTGACTTCCAGGCCTGTGGCTCCAGAGCAGGATCCAGGATCCTCTGATCGAGGAAGACCTAGGTTTCCTCTGCAACATGTGGGGAGAGTCACTCACCCCAGAGCAGAGTTCAGAGCAGCCCAGCACCTGAGCAAAGAGTCTTCTGGAATAGCTTAGAGGACCACATGAAAAGCAGGGATGTCCCTCCAGGGCTCAGGCATCAGGCAGAGTCCCCTGCAAGCAGGTACTTAGAGCCTTCTTGAAGAGAGCAGAGCATTTGCACATCTCTTTTAAAGCCAGCCAGGTAAGGAGGAAGGGAGCTGGTAACCCCTTTTGTTTATTAGCTGGGTGGTTGCAGTGCTAAACCAGGAAACTGGAGGACTCAGACCGCTACACCCTCATCAAGACTTCTCCAACAGAAGGCTGTAGGGACTGTCCCTTTTCCTATTCAGGCTGTGCCAGCGAGCTGCCCAAAACTTGCTTGCAATATCGCTGGAAACTCCCTCCTGTGCACACACTCTCATAAGAGCCACGCTCACTTCAGTGCCCTCTCAGTGGTGGGTATGTGTTGCAGAGTGAGCGGGGAGCAGGGACACATTCTCCCCTATAGCAGCTTGCAGCCCAGGAGGTAGGGCTCTGCTTGGTGTGAGACCAGTGGGTTTGAATGCCTCAAACTGAGGAGGGAACCGAATCCAGGTCTCCCACCGCAAGGGAGAGCAGAAACTGTGAGTGATGAACCACTTGCTTCTCCATCTCTTGCCACCCTTTAAAAGAAAGAAGTGGCCTGTTTCTTTGCAAGGGGCCATCCTGCCTACAGCCATGAGATGCGCTCTGCAAGCTCTCAGCACAGTTGTTACCTCAAGGGACTTCAACAAAGAACTGTTTAGTCCTGGATGTGAGTTAAGATAAAGCCCTGAACAGTGAGCTGGGTGCTACTGGAAACGTGCAGGAGCTCTAAGTGCCTTGAGAGCCCAAAGAAGAGGGGAGGCCTATGACATTTGTTTGCTTCCAGGCTGGGAGAGTAGCTGAGCAGGAGTTTGGGGGATTGTCTTTGTGGATTTGAGCTTCCATACATCCCCAAAATCTTGCTTAAGTTGTCCGAGTTCCTCATGGATCTGATCTTAAGTGGCTTGTTCAAGACAGCAAACAAGGAACTATTGTCCTGTTTGTGCAGTGCCCAACCTTCCTGTCTCTCCAGGCTGAGTAACAAAACTTTCTATGGCTGAGCACTGCAAGAGGCACACTGTGCTTCATGGAGGGCTGGTCATCACCGGACAACCCCAGCACCACACAGACAAGCCAAAAGCTAACTGAGATCTCTACATCCAGCCCTAGAACAGGCAGCAATGTCCAAGCAAACTAAYGGGAAAAACATTATCATCCTATAGCAGAGCCCCACTCCTGAACCTTGACTACAGTACAACCTCTCGTTATATAAAATCAATTCTACAATCTGCTGTAAGAGAGACATCAAATTTGCTAACATTATTGTTTTTCTGTTTCAGCAGAAGCTGCAATAACTCCTAAGTATGGCAAAAATTCCCATGTTGATGCTCTTTATTTCTCTGAGCAGAGAACAAAGCTGAACGCTTCACACGGTTCTTGTCAAACAGAACTGAACATGCAGTACACTGTCATCTCTTATTTCACCCAGCACAGGAAGGTTTCCATTTGGTTCATTATCGGAAGCTATTGCTTGGCTCTGATGTGTTCCCAGTTCAGTCAACAGGAGGTTTGTCTTCAACAGGAACGGAGCAGCATATTCCCATTCTGCATTGCACTCTTCGGGAGAAGCCTGCTACAACTCCTGCAGGATATTGTCTGGAGTATTGTGGCTCTTCTGCTTTTCAGTTTGTGTTACCTATCCGTTTGGGTTTTAGTTTTAGCTATGTTTTAGACACCTCATCCAAACCCACAGGCATTTGATAACTGAAAGGGCTWCAGAGAGACAAAGTTGCAATACTTTGTTGCAAAGATGAATCAGTGCATTTGTCAAAGCTTGACTATTAACCACACTACCCCTTCCAGCTGGATAAAGAAAATTTTAAAGAACATATCATAGCAACAAATTAATCTGGCAGTAGATTTTCAATAGCCATTAATGAAGTGCTTCATAGATGGAGCACTGAAAAAACGATGAGCCGTTCCTGGGGCTAGTTATGAAAACAGTCACCCTTAAGCAAGGATGTGTTAGTTAGCCAGCCAGCTTTGAAAATAGATCGACTGTAGCTGTTTTTGAAACAGCTCTGAAAGGACTGTGAGCACATCTGCTGCGTGTTAAACTGGAAAAATTTGGCACCTGAAGAACTGTTACATACAGTGTAATGACTGTCAGAGGCTGTAATACATCCCACAGCAAGAACTCTGTGCATTACAAAGCAGGACATATCAGACTCARGAAGCAATATTGGACTCTGGATGCAGCATACAGAATATAAATTTGACAGGCTGCTTAAAGGATAGCGCAGGCAAAGTAGCTTGCCCAAGCAGTGACTTCTGCTGAAGAAGATAGGCTTTCAAAACAAGCCATGGCCATCCAGTGAGCCTGTGCAGATGAGTAAAAGGGCTTACAATACCCCACTGCTGTTTTGCACTGACTGCTGGATAAAGCCTCTGCACCTCCCCCTATAGGTAGAGTGGGTGGAGAGCTGACTCCTGGGCAGTGTGATGGACCAGCAAACCYGGAGGTCCTCCAGCGTCACGTACGGAGCTGGCAGTGCTGCATTTTCTTCGCAGAAGGGGATCTGGGAAGCCAATATGATTCAGCTGCTAATGATTTCTTGAGTTGTACCTAAAACAGAGCTTGTGGCAAAGCTGTGTTTTAACCCTTTAGTTATTGATCACCTAAAATGTGCAAGTGTACCAGCTGTTTATCTTCGGGAAGAACCTTGTGTTGTCCCTGTAAGGGGAGGATGGGCTATACTTTCCAGCAAGGCCAGGTTGCAGGCATGGCAGGTAGGAAGGTGTTTGACAAAACAGGGAGATCCTTAACCCGACCTGGCCTTTGGCAGCTCCGAGTGCCTCTCCCTGCACCAGGAGGTGTCACGAGGCACTGGACAGACAGAAGTCCTCCTCTGCTGTGGCCCCCTTGGCTGCTGAGGGACTCCTCCCACTGCTGGGCACCACTGCCTCTGAGGTGGGGTGGGCAGCTGAGCTCTCCAGCCCTCACCACCAACACAGCTCCGGGCTGCCAGCCCAGCTCACCTCAACCAAAGCAGCGTAGGAAACAGCCACTGAGCAGCTCAGGCAGCAGATGTTACCTCTGGCAGGCAGGCAGGCAGCCAAGACCTCTCTGGCTGGTGCAGGGGGGACCAGGAGAGATGCATGTGGCCAGCGAATGAGCTTCAGGTAGCTCCAGCAAGAAAAGGGTGATGGAGAAAAACCTGGCGGCAAGCCCTGTGTGATTCCCAAGACGGGGGCCAGAAATGTCAGGTTTCCCTTGATGATTTCTACATTGCAACTGCTCATCACCAACAACAAACCCTGCAGTGCTCAGTAATTCAGGCTTTTGAATTCCCATATGGAGATGGGGAAAGGGAGAGAAGAAGGGGGAGGGGGTTTCTGAGGACAACTCAACTTTGTTCTGAGCTTACTGAAGCATATTTTGGGATTAGTGTGCTGCATGAGACACAGAGCCTTGACCACAAAACAGCTAAGAGCCCTTTAATAGATTTTACAAAGGGAGTGGTCTGGGAAAGTTTTAGAATGACAAAAACATGAAACTTTCTCGAGGAGCTGGAAAATAACAAAATATATGTATATTGTGTATTGAGTATATGATTGTTGGTTGTGACTCATTAGCCACATTAGTTTTTATAACCTAGAATGGGGCTAGAGAAAAACATGGAAAGTTATCAAGAAAAACTTGTTTTCTGTGTATTTTTTTCCTGTCTTCTTCAATCTTTTTGTTTTGGGTTCCATGCACACAATTGTACTAATCAAATGGAAATAATTGCCGGGTTTTAGGACTAAAGCTGGAAAAAAATGTTGCATCTTCCTGCAAAATTTTCATGTGAATTTTCTGTGTGTGAGATTTTCACATCTAAATGTTTTTTTTGGCAGTGGTGTGTGTATGTGCGTGAGTGTGTACATACTCCATAGGAATATTCTAGTGAAAACATTTGACTGCTGATCAGTTTACCTAGTCAACCAGAGCTGGGCATTTAAGGTTTTGCACTAGCGAATGATCTTCGCAACACAAGCTTTTGGCTAATTAAGGGACATCTAACCAAGAAAGAAAAATCTATTCAAGTAGCCAACAGCAAAAAGGCCAAATGTTGAGAATGAAATATTTGCAATTGGTCCAGAGCTGAAAATTATTCCCTTAAGAAACTTAGAAGTGTCAAATAATGAATATGTTAAGTGCTTACAGTTTGCACTTTCAGGAAGTAAAATCAATCAGACTGCTGATTACAATCATTTGCCTAACTGTAGTTAGGATCTTCATATGTGGGCTAGAAGCCATCTACTGCAATGTCTAAAGGCCTTCTGGAGGATTAAATTTAGGACAGGAAAGCACCGCTTTGTTTAGTTTTGTCTGCTTTAGTTGTGTGTGAATTTTAATTTGCTTCTGTGTTTTTTCTTGATTATTTTATTTGGATTTTTTTTACTACTAGATTATGGGGCTTTTTTGCTCTTCTTGAGATAGTACCTTAAGTAGCACCCACTGTCAAGAAATCTCTGTGTCCCATTGCACGTACATCCTACACACTTGCGTTTGAGGACTTGTTTAGTTCTAATGGAAATCGTTTGCTTTGGGTGGTCCTCATTGCATACACTAATTTCTATCCAGTACTCTATAGGAAGCCAAGTGGGCCCCAGTAAAATGTGCTCTTGGAAGCCAGCTCTGCCAAGCAAGCACATTGCTGTGTTTGAACTAGAGTTTTGTTAAGATCAACAGTTTGATTCATGGGCATATTCCTATACATATTCCTGCGAGTCATAGATTGCTATCAGTAAATCCTAGCCCAGCAAGAAGGAGCTCAGTTTGCCAGGATATCATGCACAGAAGAACTATCTCATAGGGTCATGCTGTTCAGGCACCAAGAAATAACGAGGAGCCCACACAAAGCCAAATGATTTGGAACATTTTGATAACACAAATGCCAAAGCTCTTAACAGAGGGAAGTTGAGGTTCTCCAAAATAGCTTTCTTTCCCCCCTAGCATTATTTTCAATCTTATCTGGCTCAGATTCAGGAGTTGATTTTCATCCAATTACTATTTTAACTGGGCCCTGGAGACGTCCTCAGGCATCTTAGTCATTTTTAAATCCCCTGTGAAGGTAATATAGAACTGAAGTACCATAGGCATATTGCGTACTGCCTGTGATTCAAATCTCTCCTGTAAGATTCCTCTGCCACAGATGCTGAATTGGGCAGGGAAKAAGGTGGCTGCCCATGCAAATGTGCTGGATGTCAACAAGTCAGTTCCCATCAGTGCACTGAGAGAAGCAGCTGACGTTGTCGCAGCATCATCTCATTAATCAGCCAGCCCACGAGAATGTGGGCTGCATGGGATTCCCCAGCACACAGCTCTGAGGAGGTTTTCAGAAAAATAAAACTGGTCTTAGCCAATTCAGCAAGAAAATATAGAAAGTTTTCAGCAGTGGGAAGCCTTTCTTAAAATACTGAAGTACTGAAAATTGGAAATGTCCATACATGATAGTGCTGAGTACCACACAATGATTGCTAAAAATGTCTTAGTACAAATTCACCAATTCCTGTTTTGAGGTTTGTGCAGTGCCAAAACACTTACTCCTCATTGTGGATTTGATGTAGGCAACTGTATGTTCTCACCATGGTRTCTGTCACCAGCAGTCTCTTGCTTTGTCATACACATTGCCCTCCCTTACGACATAAAAAAGAAGGCATACCACCAGTTATGGTCACATAGTCTCACCAGCTAGTCCAGTGAAGTAGAAGTGACCTTGTAGTTTTCTTCTGTTGCTGTCATTATGGAAAATATTAGTACCAGAATTGAAGTCACACTGACCCATTCCTCATTTCTGATTTCTCTTCTGCGAGCAGATAAGAATGACCTAGGGCCTCTGAGTGTGTTTTACATCAAAGACTGATGAAGAGTCCTGACAGCCTTGATGTCAGTGCTGTAAATAAACCATTAATCACACTGCCATTCCAGGGAACAACCTTTTCCCAAAGGGCATGAACCTTCTTCAGGTCACTAATATAAACCACATCTCCTCTAATCCAGCAGGGTAGTGGTAATGTCAGGGCTTTCAAGGTGAGCTGACTCTGTGTCGGGGGATACTCCATTACTCTCATTTTAACGCATAGGTCACTGTTATGGTTCCACTGGATTATAAATGGTCAATTAACAGAGAAGCAGTTACAGTGAATTAAATAAAGTGTATTGCAGTTGGAGTTACAGAGAGAAGTGGAAAGAGTAGAAGACTCGGTGTTCTGCTAAAACTTTTGCTTTGAAGTCAAGCACTGTGTATAAACCAATGTGGAAGTATAAGAGAAACAATAGGTTCAGTGATCTGGCAAGTAACCAGAACAATGTAGTTCTAGCAGACACTGCAGAGCTTAACACAGTGAATGAAAAATGTGTCCATTTTTAAAGGAGAATTTGATTTTAAAATGAATCCCAGGCCACTGCCTTGCCAGAAGTATTCTGAATATCATTACATACTGAGAGCTATAACTGACTCTTCAATTTGATCATCAGTGGAAATAAATTATGATTTATGCATACATTTTATGTATTTTATATATACTTATATATACATATGTATGGATATACATATATACAGATAAATATATATATAAACACCGTATTTAGCATGATTTAGAAATACAGCTAAAAACAAAGCTGATCCAGTCTGCCCTCCATTGCTGAACTGTTCAATCATCACAGCTGCATTGCAAGCAGAAATCTGGTCTTCTGAAGGGTAGCTTTTGCAATGGAAATTGCCTCATTCAGCATGGTCCTCTGTATCTCCCAGTGAAAAAACAGCATAAAGGAGATGGCTGAAGTACAACACAGCTGGTTGCATGTTCCCAGCATTGGAGACTCCAGGGGGCCAGCTGTGAGTGCCAAAAGTTACTCAGAGTAGCCCTAAATCAGGGAGCTCAGGACTACTCCAAATCATGCTTTGAATTCCTGTCCTATGGTACGCAGAGTGTAACAAAACACAAATTTTTCATTTGATAAATTATAAAAAAAATGGCCCCAAGAGCATGCTGGCCAGCTGGCCTAGGCCATTTTCACACACTCCCTCCACACCACAGCCTGGTGTGGAGACTGCTAATGTAGCTTTCTGTTACCAGAGAAACCCACCACTTTCCCTCTTRAGGCTGAGTCTATGGTTTAAGGCTGCTCAGTGTGGTTTATGTATTTAGTCCAGAGAGCACAATTTTGAAATTATGCTTATAAAAATGCTCCAGAGCAGAGAGGGTGATGCATGGCTGTAAGCTGCTCTAACACATTACCATGGTCCTCTGGGAAAGACCTCTGCTGCGTACACTGACAGGGGTTCATGTCGTCATCCAGACCTTAATCTACTTCATTGACAGCACTAGTTTTAGGACTTACAATTGAAATGTAATATCCCACAGCTTGATTTTGCTAAGTACTCTAAAGTCGGACACTTTTGCTAACTCAAGTGAGCACTGAACTGAATCTGTATAAACAAGGCTACTGCCCAAGCACAGATTCCTTACCAAGCACATGGCTTTCTGATCTATCCCACACTATATGCCAGGTACCTCAAGCCAAGGTCTCGTCTCTTCCACAAATACAGCTAATAAACTATTAAATCACAACTCTCCTGTGCTGCTTCTGTTTAAAACACAGCCAGTACCAGGCCCAAGGACCTGCTAAAGCTTCAGGTGACCAGCGGTAGCCTTATAACCAAACAAAACAGGGTGCGTAGGGGTGAGCATGTTTGCATAAGCTTGACTGTAAAAGCCTGATTCCCTTGCCTGACGCTTTAACCAGAACCAGAAGATGATATTGCTGATTTGGAATGGGGTTTTTGAAAAGAAAAATGAACTAAAGAAATGTTCTTCACTGAGGCGCAGACCAGTTGTGGAGGCCAAAATACTGCTGTTTAAAAATGTCTTTTGCAGACAAAGGGTCAGGAGTTTCTAAGCTGGCCAAAGAATCACTCTTGCTATAACCACACTTCAGTCAGGATTCAACAACTAGATTCAGGCCCAACAACTAGACTCATGACTCAGGCCTCCCACAGACATCCTTGGGGAAGGGAGCACTAGGAATGCCTCCTTCTACTTACATCAACAGAAGCTCGGCTGTGTTTTTCTAAGCCTCACATCATGTTCTGCATGCTTTTGTGTTCAATACAATATTTATTTCAATTTAAAATCACAAGTTTCTTTAAAATGCTTACTTCGAGGCTTTTCCATGCACCATCAATATCATGTTTTGAACTTGAACTTGATGTACAGGCCTTAATTCCATTTCAGAAACAATTATTTTTAAAAAGTTATAAATATCACTTTGGTCCTTTTAAAGCAATGACAGTAAACTAGACTAAAGATGTAAAATATTGGATCTTTTCTATTTATAGTTTCTTAAGGAATATTTGAGTTGAAGAATGTAGTCCATAAAATAATGAAAGAAAATCTATACTTAAAATATATTACTTCTAATCAAGAAGACTTGAACTGAATTTATACTAAGTAAAAATACCTGACTGAGGTTCCCAATATATAGGTTAACACTATCCTGACAGCCAGGGACAAAGAAAGAGGATTAGCTCTATTACCTTCTGTATTTGACAGAAGAAAAGTTTTGAAACATACATTTGAGCTGGACAGAAGATACCCACAAGGTCTCAAGAAGCAGAGGTATGCACTCCTTAGTACTTCTTCTGAACCAGACTGAGGTTTATGCAGTCATTTCAGAGTCGCCAACTAATTAAATGAATCTGTTGGTAAAAACGGATCCAAGAACTACGCAGGCAGACTATATGCAATGGCCCTCAAACACAGTCCAGTTTCCCTCATGCCACATCACTCCACGCAGACTGCCCGTGCTGTATTTCCATCCGCACCACCCTGGTAAAGGTTCATGGGCCGTGCTGCCATCCCTCCCTTATCGCACTGTGGCTTTCCACTTCCCAGCATCTTGCCACCGCCTTTCAGAAAGGCACCAGTGCAGGTCTGAGAGGAGGGGGTGGCCGAACGACTTCCGCTGGGTCTGCCACTCCGAGACACACCTGTCTGTCTGTCTGGACTGCTCGGCCTCAATAACGCATTGTAAGCCTACCCGGAGCTGGCCAGGCAAGGGAAGTGCCTGCAATTCCCTGGTCCCTTTTATTGCTCCCTCCCCTGAAGACAGTGCAGCAATTAAGTGTAGGAAGAACAGGCAGCAGGACCCACTGGTGACCTCCCGCTGCTACCAGCAGCCCGCTGCTCCCTGCATCATGTCTAAACCAGCCCTGACAACACACTCATCTTTCCTTTCCAAGGTGCCATGTGGGGTCTAGATCCCCGAAACAGTCAAAATTTTCAGGGGCTATTTCAAATGATTCAGGAATCAGTGGTCACCAGCAAGGCTCCACAGCTCCCTACCAGTCAAGAGAATAGTGAATGCTTGTAAACAAATGAATATTGTTTAGCATTAACTCTAACTGCCTCCGTCTGGTGTGTATTCTACAGTATGTCAGGAAAGGGTTTTTTTCCTAAACAAAAGGAAAACTAAATACAAGTAATTAATTTTGGCATCCTTAAAACATAACAGACATTTATTTTGCGGTGACAGAAAGGAAGCTTAGCACTATCTCCACAGTTCGTATTACCTCATGAAAAGGATATGGTACAAGACAAGCAAATGTRTTTCTCAAAATCGCAATCTAATGCCAATCTACATTCTACAAAATGTGGGCAAGGACTTCACTTAAAGCATATGAGTAAGGGAAGGCCCCATTTGCCGGTACACAGGATTAAAGCCTAAGTCTGCAAAATTTCAGAGGTACAAAAGAAGAACTTGTTTACTGAGGGGTTTTCTGGTGTTTGAAAATGTAACATAGTCCTTTAACTTTACTGATGGGCATAACTGTGCCCCAGGAATCAGAAAATGCTACCGAATGATTAGTAAATAGAAATCTCTTGAAAATGCCTAAAAGCAAAATGTGGCCATTTTCTGTACCATGGTGTGTTAGCAGTAACAGCAACCATTCCCTTAAAACCGAACCTTTGTTAGCTGAAACACAGACTCTCTCCTTGCAGCTCTCTCTTTCTCATACAACTCTACATTTTATATTCAAGAATGAACATATTTAAAATTAATCAAGTCACTTTTTTGCATCTATTTCTGTAAGTGCTGCTGGCCATTGCATTGTTGTAACACATCATCAGGGAAATGGCCAGCAGGAACAAGAGTTCTGCAAACTGACAAGACCAGCAACTTTTATTAAATGCAAACTGTCAACTTGTGTTCTTTAGATAAATGCTTTGAGTTAGGAAGGTCAGAGACAGGGAGAAGGTGTCAGCAGACAGATTGGAAGGCCTCTGGGACTTTTCAAAAGATTTATAAGTTGACTTTTGTTTAACTGTTTGGTTTTTAAGCGTTTTGGTTTCTTTGAGGTACTTGAACCAAAGTTGACATACCTTCTAATTTTGCTGTCTGCTGACTCTGCAAGTTTAATAAAAACACTGCAAATTTTCACTGTTCTCAGTGATTTAGCAGGAAACCTCAATAATTATATAGGTAAAATGACCTAGAAGTAGCCTTTGATCTGCAGCCCATGCATGCATCATAAAAACACAGGAACAAAGTTAGTGCCAAATGCTGCAACAAATAGACATGGATTTTTGAGTCACCAGGCTGAAGCTCATTTTGTGTATAACAAGATTAACATTGCTCTTCAGCCTTGACAGAAGAGTCAGATCAAACTTCTGACCTGGGGGTTGGGAAGAGGCTGTAGTTCCCTACTTATTTACATTTATACAGAATTGGCCCCTCAAAGCCTCAGAACCTGTTCTAGTTCTAGGAAAAGTAGGCTTTTCATTATGGCAACAAAATAGTCCTGGGTCTATTGCTTCTACTGAAGGCATGGTCAAATGAAGGGTCCTGAGGGCAGGGCAGGACAAGTGGGGTGGCAGCTACTCTTGACAGAGGAAGAAGGAGCTGCTGGCAGAAACATCTCTGTCCTCTCTTGGTATTGCTTGTCCTTCCTCCCATGGCCTCTCCTGTGTGAGGAATTAGGTGCCAGGGCTCATCCTGTGGCAGGGAAAATGGCTTTCCCTTGCACTGCAGAGAAACCTCTGGTGGGATGTGGGAGCACTGCTGCCACATAGTAAAAACCCTATGAAACAAATCAGGCAAAAATGAGTCTCCCTAAATCAGGAGCTCATAGCCAGAAACCCCAAATGCTCACCCTTCACATATTTGGTGGAGGGACCAGTGAAAAGAAAGAAGCCCTGTTCCCAAGGACAGAGCCCATGTTTCTGTTCTGGATGCTGTGTGTCACCATCACTGCCATTGGACCACTTGCAATGGCAGAGCTGTGGTAGATTTTTTTTTTTTTTTTAAGTTCATGGAGAGCAGTCCATTGACTTACTGAAAACACACATAAGCAGAAGGCAACAGGACCCACCTACTATAATATCATACCCAATGCAATATTCTATCCTTTGCCCTTGGAAGTTATTTGAAATAACATTTTCAACTTTTTCATACTTGCTAGCCATTATAAAAAGAAGATTTCTAGTGGTGTTATAATAGCTGCTTGCTTTTATCTGTGATAGCTGCTTTTCTGTATGTGTTTTCCTGCTGTTTTTGCAGAAGAGGTTATTTCTTTGACCTTCACACGGTTTTGGAAAAAGGTTTATATTTCAGATTTTCATTTTAATTTTGTTCTTATGTGTTAAGAACAAAAATGAGAACATCAGCTCCCTGGGGAATGTTGAAGGTATGAGCTGTGAGCCAGATGCAGGCCATAAAACTCCACAGCTGAGACTCCTTGCAGGCAGATGCAATTACCTATCCGCCCAATGGAGACTACAGATCCCAGCATGCATTGAAGCCAAGCCCCTGAAATCAAGGAAGAATATTTCATGCTCTGACTTAGGACCTCTTTGGGACATACCCCTGTCTTAAAGATGTAGATTCTGCTATCAGTTTGATTTTAGATGGATTAACTTTTCCTTCTGGGGCTCCTGGCCAATGAAGGACTTCCATGAGATACTGTGATCTTCTGCACATAAAATAACTATGAGACAGGTTTTTCTTCAAATAAATGCAGTATAGAGATACTCATGAATATAAAGACTTATTAGTATTGTTGCTTTTCATCTTGAATAGACTGAAATTACATTGTTATTACGTTAATCCCATGTTCCATGGAAGAAAGAAACCTGCTGCAAGCAGCACACTCAGTAGCACAAGAACATCCAAATCACAGACAGCTCCAGTAAGCATCCCATTACAAAGGTATTACTGTTGGTTAAATGCTTTAAGTCCTCAACTTTGTATTAGGCACAAGATATAAAGTTCTTGTCCCAAAATGCCAATCTAAAAGAGGCAGTCCAAAAGTGCATACATATCATTAACTGTATGTGACACACACACTGAAAGTATTATAACCTGGGCTATGCTACCCACTTTCAATCAGTTTAATAGTCAACCTTATGGGTTACAAATAGGAAAAAACAGAGACCTCAGGTCACAGGAATTCATCACCACCCCAAAGAGAGAGGCAGAGGTCTGCTTGGGAACTGGATGAACCATGTCAGGGGGCCGTGATGRGCCTTGTTTTGTGTGAGAGTGGATATTTGAGAGAATGAGGACAAAAAAAGTAGCAGGAACTGTAAAGAAAAACACAGAGGAAGACTATGAAGTCACTCAAAGCTGAAAAGGCATTGGTAGGATAGTCCTTAAAGTTTTGGGGTCAAGTGCTCAGTCAGCAAAGCTTGGGCCACGTGTGCATGTGGGATTTTGGACATGCCCTGGAAGTAAAAAGGACTGTGCCAAAGGCATCCATTTCCATCATCATCATTTTACAACTGACCCATCCTACAATACCGCACATTTCTGGTTAACAGCCTGTGTTGAAAGCAACTGTGATGTCAAAATACAAAGTTCGATTATGACAGATTCAATCCTTTCATGGTTCCAGAAACTGCAATAGCCCAATACGAGCTAAAATGTATTTCTTCATTCAGGATACTTTTGTACACCTTGTAGACACATAAGTGATTTTGTGGAGTCATGACTTGCATTTCAGATTGAAACACTGATACCATCTTGGTTCTCTGTTGTTTTTAATGATTAGTGACATTAAGTAACACCTTAAAATATTCTGTAGGCCACTTCAAAGCACTTTGTTATATAGAAGCACAAGCCAATGGACTCTGGGCTTCTAATTCATTTAGGTGCTTTTTTGGAAAATCTTGCCCATTGTTAACACTATGAGGAAGAAAAGTTTCTTTGTTAGTTCAAATGTTAAGAAAGTCTCAGTGTTGAAAACTGTCTAATTGCATTAGGCAGATGACACCAAATGAATTTCACATCTAAATCAGAAAAGCTTTAATGCAAGAATGAAAAAAAGTGCATTTTTAGAACAGATTATGTTTAAATGGATGCGACTATGCTTGTGCTTACTGTAAGAAGGGCTATTTTATTCTTTAAATATTTTTATTATTTGTACTGGCACAATGTGTTTAGCAATGAATATATTGTTATGTCCAAGCCATCCATTAACTTCATCCACTGTCTCAAATGTTTAGAGTTCCCTACCCTATACTGAGTGAAAAATGGACACCAAAGCCATAGCGTGACCTAAACTGACCTAACATCCCAGTTCATGGGTGAGAATGGGCGATGACTTCCATAGTCTTCTGCACAGCTTGTAATTGATTTCCATTTGACCTACAGTGTTTAATTTTGTTCACCAAGGAGCTCCTAGATCATCTTTGTTGTCTGTTTGTTAGCAGGTAAGATCAGTGCACCATATGCACGCCAGGGTCCGCAGGGGGTCACAGACAGCTGTTGCTTACCGAGGGACCACCAAGGCCTATTCCAAACACAGAAACAACCCTTTCATCCCCCAGCATYGGGCAGCACCATAAAATTTGAAAGGATTTCCAGAAACTCTCAGCTTCATTTTAAATCAATATTTAGAGCCAAATTGAAAGAGCTTCCTTAAAACAACTAACAAATTTGTCTTCACCTGTTTATTTGACAAGCATTTCCACACATGCACACACTTATATTTCCAGAAACTACAATTGCTTGCTGAAAGCGTGCAAGACAGCAGACTTTATACTGGTGATGTTTCTGTTCTGGTTTCCATACGCGTCCTTAAATAATGGCACAAAGGTAGTAAAAGCAACAAGGAAAAGTCACACTATTAATAGGCACCCTAGGAATAACAGATGCCTTAGCAAGTAAAATGTTGTGTTCCCTGTGTCACAAGAGCCTGTTCTATCACCTGCAGTATTCTCCCCAATGCATACTTGAAGGTTCGTTCATAAGGTCAAGGCAAAACAATATCAAGGTGACATTATTTCAGCCAAAGACATCATAACTTCAATAACAAACCTCAATGCAAAACCTCTGTACTCCAATTCAGAACACGCCTTTTTATTTGTGTAAATGCAAACATTACCATCTCTCATTTTGCTTAATACTGTTAATAGAAGAAATTCTTCTGTTTCTAAACAAATATTTCAAAGCCACTTGCATCCTGAGAGAAGATGTAGTTATTGGACAACAGAGAACACCACCATTATTTACATAAAGGTGCTTCCTGTTAGCATGGTATCCTCAATTCCCTGGCTTCATATTTTATTTGGTGTATGTGTCTAATTACTCTATAAACAGGAAGTAAACTTGAAAGATCATCTAAATAAACCCTAGTATATATAATTCCCTGGTAGGTTAATGAGAAAGGACCTGGCCAAAAGAAGAAAATTGTAATGTGCAAGACAACAGATTTTATTAAAGTAAAAATCTCTTCCTGTGTGGGACTTCTACAGTGACTAAAACCAGGCTAATAGTAAAACACTGAATAAAAGGAAAACCCAGACTCGGCTATTATGTATATTTTCTCACAAGCAGAAATACACACAGAGATTCAGTTCCCACGTGACTTCAGGTGAAGGGAGAGGAGTTGCAAGGAAGGGATCGTCATGCAATACATTTACCCTCTCTTCAGCTGGTTTTATATCTCCTTCTTTGAATTTACACCCCCAATGTGCCCAAACTGGGCAAGGTGGTTAGGGGCATTGGGTATGCCATAAGCAGATGCCAAAAATACCTGAAAGTGTCTAATTTAAGATAGACAATAAAGCTGCTGAAAACTGTGTGTCAAATTGTCAACTTTTTGTCCCTCTTCCAAAAACTCCAGAAATTCTTAGTATTAGGTTCTACTTTCCAACACAGACATTGTTCAAATAAGCAATGGTATTTTACTTTAGTTCTCAAATGGGGCTTTATTTTGTCCAGATGTTACTGCTCATACCCCTGTCTTCATTTAGAACAACACTTTGTAGAATACCTGATCTTTAAGTCACTTTTACTTTAATTTACCACTATATTTTTTAAATGACTGTGTTTGACATAAACCACTAGCTGGTTTCACAACTGTGGCTTCTCCACCTTTGGCAAACTGTTCACTTATTTTTTCCATCCTCTTTTAATGGAATTGCTGGAACCACTTAAAATCCATTAATATACTACAAATTTCAAGCACAAATCATACTTGTGTGAATTAGTACAGTTGGGAGGGCTGAAAAACTTCTGTTCCATAAGAAATCAAGTACATTGTGATCTTGTAACCACAGTCTTCAGAGTTTAAAGATTTTCTGCAAATACAGTCAGTTAAATCTATGTTTTGTAATATTTATCCACTATTTAATTCTCTTTTTGCAAGTTTTTATTTTGTAATACATGCTATGGGCTTTATGCACCCAAGTTGGTGTCATTGACTGTTAGTTACAAATCCATGTGCACACATTTATAGGTAATTATAATGCATTTTGTGTATATACACACATATATATTATTCTTACCCGTGCAGTATCATATACTACTCCTTGAGGACCAGAACTTCTGCTTGCATATACCACTTATTAATTTCCATGCTTATGTGCCAGATAAGCACACAGTTTCCTGGCTTTAGATTTAAATCAAAGGAAAACTAAAAAACACCACCTCRTAACTGTTGTTTAAAATTCAGCTGTTTGAAATGAAATGGTTAGTGTCTTCAGATTCAGTTTTTGAGAAGTTGAACAGTTTTGGGATGCAGATTCTTGAATTAGACAAGAACAACAAATTATACTCATCAGGAAAATTTGGAATAAGATGCTTTGGGTGTTAATGTTAAATTTATAAAAACTGCAATATAAACATGAAAACAGGTCATAATTCACAAAAATAAATACAGGCATTTAAAAAAGAAATCAAACAGTCAGAAACCTTAATTATATGCCAAAGTCATAGCTGGGTCTACACCCATGTTGAGCAAGAGGGAACACTTTGGTGTGGAACTAAAAGAAGCATCCCACTGCCCACTGGGGATGTTGCAGCAATCTCCTAATGCCTCCTGAAAGCTTGGGTCAAAATCTGGCCCTGAATATGTTAGAAGAATTGCCTCAGGCCTTCTCCCAGGTACCCAAGACAGTAATCTATATCGGTATGTTCAGTGCTCTCAGCCATGCTGCGCGTTTTGGGGAAGTGAAGGAAGAGGTGATATGATCCATATCCTATCATCTCCACCATTTACCTACACTGCATCCCTAAGACTTTCCAGCCCCTCTTAAAGGCATTAACGTGTTAGCACCTCTTCCTATTCAAATGTGTTCCCAAGAATGTGAAGGTCGGGGGCTGCCTTGGCTGCAGTGACCATGAGATCGTGGAGTTCAGTATCCTGCGAGGAGGCAGCAGGGCAC
>NW_020450888.1:416989-436184 GCF_003343035.1 Apteryx rowi | reverse complement strand
CCTTCTCTGGAGATATTCAAAACGCGCCTGGATGCAATCCTGTGCAATGTGCTCTAGGTGACCCTGCTTGAGCAGGGGGGTTGGACTAGATGATCTCCAGAGGTCCCTTCCAACCTCAGTGATTCTGTGATTCTGTGATTCTGTGAATAACGACCAATATTGAAACTAGACATGTAGCTATCACAAAGACATGATCTTGCATGTTCCATTTCTTTTCTCCTTTCTCCCAGCCCATAACCTTCACATCATTTTCCTGCTGTAGATGTTTTGCCCATGTACTGTCTTCTCTCACATCCTCTCCATTTGTCCCTTCTTTTGTGTTTCTTCCCTAGGAGAAAATGACTTGCTGGGAAGATGAATCCCTTTGGACCTGTGCTGGAAAGAAGTCAATTGCTGCAGGTGTCCAAACTGGCCAAAGCCTGATACCTCCTTAAAAACCAAGATAGGGGAGCAGTTGCATATTTCAGCTCTTTTTGCAGTTGCAATGGAAACATGCAATCAGTGGCCATGTGTAACACAGAAAAGATTCAGAGAGGTCACAGCAGCTTTTGCTGCTGTTTACTTTGTGCTAAGGAGCATTACTGGCCCCAGCCACGCAAACCTGCTTCAGCCATAGCCCTAGTGGAGAATAATACTACATTCTTCCCCATCCAAGAGAAGCACTCAGCACAGGGCACAGGCCCTCTCTTGCTGTTACCTTTTGTGCCATGCACTAAAAGCAAGGAGAAAAGCATGCAAATCAAGACACCATTTCCCTTTCCTCCACCCACAAATAAGGCTGTCTGCAGCAGAGTGAAATCTGTAGCCCCTACTTTCCATGAGGCCTGATGCAAAGCCCTTACTGCCAGCTTCCCTTAACCATCCCTGCAGAGCCGCGTCATATGATTCCCAAGCCATGCAAAGTCCATGCAGATCTTGTCCAGCTTCAATTAATTGTACTTCTCAATATCTCCGTTGGGTTTAATGCCTTTTCTTTCTTTAGAAAATGAGGGGAACAGAAARAGGCCAAATATCCAGAGCTCAGGGCTCCCTTAAGAATCATTCGGTTTCCAGAGAGGAATACGATTACGAGCAACATTCAGACAACACAGTATTAGATGTCTGCTCTCAGGTCCATGTGGAATAAAAACAATAGTCCCAACTAGGTCCCAGCAGTTTTATACTGCCTTGACTTCCAGTGGGTTATTCTTGATTTATGCCAAGGTAGAAGACAGAGAGAGAAAAAAAAAAGTGTCAGCATTATGATGTTTTGTAGCTGACAAGCCAAGAAGCAGGAATAAAGATATCATTTAAAAATCTTTCTCTTACTGAAAAAATACAGAGTAAGAATGAGTAAGAGGGTTTTGATGATACTGACTTACTGACAGAGAGGGAGACGAGCAGACAATTTTCATAGATGTTCTGATAGACAGGACTCAGCTTTAACGGTGCTAACCCAGGTCTTTACCAGTTTTGTTTTGCTCTGTATAATGTTTGGCTCTTCTGTCAGAGTGTTATCAGTGTTATTATTTTGAACAGAAAGAAAAAACAACCAAAAATTCCAACAGAAAGACGTGATCTATCATAACAGGAAAACAATTACTTCTTTTCCTCCGACTTTTCCTAAAAATGTGATAGCTACACTGTCTCCAAAAAAGATAAATAAGACTCAAATCTGCATTATGTTAGCAGAAACCACCTGCAGTTAATTACAACTAGATAAAAGAATGACTTGTCTTTTCGTCCAAATCTTCTCCCTTCAAGGCTCAGGTCTCTGTTCCAAACCACACAACAGAAAGGTTGTTCCTCAGTTTTAATTTATCCTGTGATAGGCAATGAATGACATTTATACACCATGCTTCCATTTCTCACTCATGCTGCAAGGTTTTATAGCTGCAGTGCCTGGTACCATGTGATTAGCCTTACATTCTTAATTTAATTTGCTTAATGAATTTGAGCAGGGGTGAACAGTGTAACTAAATTAAAATGTTTCTCCCAGCAAATAACTTGTTAGGGCTCAAGATATCCATTTCTATTATGGGTCATCTTCATTCTGTGGCTCTGTTTCAGCCACAGCCTGTATTTCATACAGAAGAGATGACCTTTGTAACTGAAGCAAAGAATACTTTTCTTCGTTTGACCACTAGTGTCAGTTTGTAACTGAAACAGCATATTAAAGTTTGATAGGAAGCCAGGAGACATATTTTCTATAACATCAAACTGATCTTGGGAGATTTTTCCTTTCAGTCAAATCTCTATTATAATTCACATTAAAGATTAGAAATAACACAGAGAGTAGTGTTAGAACATTTTAAAAAGGAAACTTTTTCTAGGGCAGTGGAGAGTTTAATTTTTCTCATTTGTTGTACCTTCACGTGTTGGTAATTTTGTGTGTGCATGCTGGACCTGACTGCTGGGTTACTTGCCAGAAAGCATGTCTCCCAACTAAAGCAAAGTATATCACATGAATTGTACACTATCTCTTAATGGTTTCTAAGCAGTGACTTCGTCAGGGGTCTGAAATATAGTTAGTGGTTCATGCAGACTAAATAACATTGTGCAGAACTTCCTTTGTTCCAAAGGCTGTTATTCATGTAGAGAAGGGATCCAAGGCTTATTCCAGCCTACAATCCTTTGATTAAACACAATGTAATTGTATTTTTTTACTATGTGCCAGTAATAATCTCCATATCTATCAGTTCAACCACATAGCTGTCAAATTTAGATGCTGCATTCACTTTTCTAAAACCATCATCAACCAGATTTGTTCATTTAATTTCAGCGCAGTCACAAGACAGGGCCATACTACGGACTTCTTACATATCTGTCACATCTAATTTGATCACTTTCTGCTAAGCTAGTCTAACCTGCTGGACCTTTGACAAACCAGAAAATCATTTCACTCTTCAACTGAACATCTAATCTCTGAACCACAACAGCTTGTGAGAAGAAATGTTCTTCCAGTGATCCCTTCAGTTTCTGCTAATGCGGAGAGAAAAAAACTGAGAGACTGTATCCTCCAGACAGCAGCATGAGGGTTGTGACAGGACACAAAGAGCCAGGCAAGAGAAAACTCTGATGGTGGAATCCAAGTGCTACCATATCACATAAATATTTAAAGATATTATTTTTACTCTTGATCAAGCCTTTCCTTGTCACTGTGTGCGTCTGCACAGTCTGGTGTAGATAGTTGCAAACAAGCTTTCTTTGGGGGCACAGCATCCCACTGGAGAGCCTTGCTGCCGAGGAGAGTTTCTTTCCTGGTTGTCCCACTCCGAAACAGTCTCACGCTACTGTGTCTGAAAGATTGGAGTTGGTTGTACCCAGCTATGCAGCCATACACTTTGTTCCTTTAAATCCTTCAGATCTCTTCTGTTTTTCATTATTTGTCCCCTCGCCCCTACACCTCTTTTGCTGTGGTTTCCTGGCAGACCCAGAAGTGGAGTACAGCAGCATGGTCATGGTGGTACAGTACTCCAGGCTCCCTGCTTCCTGAGCATCGATTCCTTTGGTGCTCAGAAGTAGTGATCATTGAACAGCAATGTGGCCAGCAACCCAGTACTGCGGGCTGGTAACTCCCRCTCCTCCTCAGAGCACAGGGCAAGCTTGAGCCACCCCTCATGGGAGCAGCAAACACTGCAGGAGAGGCTGGGGAGAGTGACAGCAATGGTTTTGATAGGCGTTTCTGAAGACCCTGCAGGTCAGTATTAGGAACTGGAAYTGGCTATGGAGGAAGCAACAGGAAAAATTCAAAATTAAGAGATGTGTGAGTTGTGCAGAGAGGTATGCCAGGAAAATTATCTCAACATCTGCTCCTCAGTGGACTTGAAACACCATAATCTTCACATTATGATGAATGCTTGCCATCTTGACAGGAAATGCCAAATGCCTTGAATTAATTATGTCTCCAGCATTTTCCTGCTGGAAAGATAGTTTTGGTCCATTTGAAAAAATGAAGCTTAAATAAACAAACAAGAACTGAAGACGCAAAAGTCATTGCTGTTAAACTACCTTAGATTAAATTGACGGATCTTCCCCCTCGTTGTGCCCCTCTCCCCCCGAGGTTTTACTTCTAAAGGTCAGAGCCCATCATTTTCTCTGAGAAGCTGGGATCTATTTATATATAGTACAGGATTTTGCTGTTGTCCCTCTATATAAAAGCCTTAAAGAATAAAAGAAACCAAGAATTCAACAGCAATAGTAAGCAGTCCCTAAGTGGCAGAGTTAAGGGAACTTAGAGAGCTGCACAAGAGAAGCAACCAAGGCTGCTTCTGGGAAAGTGTTGTCAAAGTGGTACCACACAGAGATAAGTGAATTATTGTGATAATCCCAAACTGGCCTCTAAGCGGCAGTAAAGCTGGAGCAAATTAGAGCAGTCATAAGGAAAATCAAGGAAAAAGAAAGTTTCTAGAGAGAGAGAGAGACTTATATAGGAAGGCTGTGAAAAAAGCTAGAAAAAGCATGGAAGAAAACCAGTAGCAAAATCAATACAGTAGTAAAACTGCCAAATGGTTCATTGCCATTCAGAAATATTGAAAAAACAAACATTCACGAGAAATTATTATTCTAGGGATTCCTGAAGAGAAAGAATATCTAGATTACACTCACTTCGTGGAGGGTTTATCACATGGAAGTTCAAAAGAAAGACTTATATTTTCGTTAAAGGCAAAATGTCCAGTGAAATTAAAAGAGAGAGCAATAGCCCTAATAAAGGGATTGTCTCTTTTACAGACAGCAGGGACAAAAAAACACCACTGAGATCCTTGACTATTATTCAACAAAACTGAGCTTTGCTGTGCAGAATGATCAGTAAAACTTCAAAGGATTTAGGATTTCAGGGAAAGAATAAACTTATGCCAAATCCACTGAAAAATACTACACCCTCCCAAATTACAGCTGATTTATAGAAGTGATGTTTTTCATCCAGGACAAAGCACCTGCCACAAAGCTACTGAGTTTTATTACAGGAGTTTTAAAGAAACATCCATTGAGAATGATATCTGTCTGGATATAAAACAACATTTAAACAGAACACAAGTTAAGCCTTCTGCTGAGATGATTATTTGGAACACCAGTTTTGGTTGCATCATTGATAGCTGTATTTTCACAAATATATTTTTCTTTTGACTATAAAATCCCTTTCAATGTTTGTCTTGAAATGAGGGTGTGATTTAAAAGAGCCTGTGTATGCATGTACATATACAGTGTGTGTTATATTTAAGAGCTATTTGTGCTGATCTACAGATTCCAGAGGTAGAAAAACCTTCATTCAAGTAAAATCCATACTCCCACAGTCAAATGTCTTTGCAAGCTCCCAGAAAAAATTGGCTTTTCCAGCAAAGGGGAAAAATGACACAGAATAAACTATAGATCAGGAAATCTCTAATTCCTTAATCTGTCCCAGACTTCATAGAAGAATTTGAGTAAACTGTACCTAGAATGGGACCTACTGGAGGGCACCATAGCTCTCTCCCAGTGAATGCACCTGGATTTCTTTATGGTGAGAACAAGCTGCACACCTGGATTTCCRCCTGAAATGGAGCCATGGTGTTCCCCAACTCCCAGAATGCCACATTGCAATTTCTGGGTTCCCTGGTTTGGTACAGTCATAGCGGCGTATCTCAGTTCCCACCTGGAGAGTGACAGCAAGTTTGGTCAATTTTCCTGTTGGAGGAAAAGAAATTGTGAGATGCTACAAGTATCTCACAACTCACAGTATTGTGAGGTACTACAGGAGAAGGAAACCAGAATGTCCTCTGGCTGCCCTGGTGACAATACCAAAAATTACCTGTGATATAGGAACTCCGTCAGTGACATTTCCCAGAAGAACTAACTTGAAATGCACTTGTGAAAGACATTTTCAGCACACAAACTGGCATTTGGGTAAAGCCCAATTTTACCCAGGAGACTTTTTGTCCTAGTTCTATCAAAACAGCAGATAGATTTTTCAAAATGTATGTTGTATGACCATGGACATATGCTTGAACACACCCACCTTATTTTTTTATCCATATCCATTCTTCTGACATATCTGTACAGATGTCACCAGTAAGGCAACCACGAGGCCACGTGTCTGGGCAAGTACAATTACTAATCAGCTRCTTGCACAGATCAGGAGCACACAAAGGCATGGCCATCATAGGACTTCATTTTAAAATTTGACAAGGATGTTAATGTTCATTAATTAATGCTAGCATTCAGAGAAAAAAATTACTCATGGAAGATACTTACTTTTAGGTTGCTTGCTAGAACTAAACGTTGGAGTGGAGGAAGGGAGGCAGACACTATGGTTACTCTTTGCCTGTAAAATAAACCTGTTCATAATCTTGGGGTACTGAATAGTTGTTTGTAAAATTATCAGCCAAGAAATAGCTAGTAATAGTTAACTGATAGGTAAGAACATCATTAGAGTTCAGTGTTAACACTCTCAATGCGAGCGAGCTTGTTTCTAGAGCTTAGAGCATTCTTTGTGGATAAATATATCCATTCATTCACTCAAGCTTTCTTTTGAAATTAAGAGAGTTGGGCTTCTATTTTGGACAAAGAAAGCTGAGATTTTTCAGAAACTGAAGGCTGACAGCCTGTAATGCAGTAGTGAGTCTCAGATGAAACACTGCCAAAGGCCAAGAAGAGTAGGTAAGATACTCCAGAGGTATAAAATACCAGTCCCTGCAGCAGGTCACTAACCTTTCATCACAAATCTCACAGATCCTTTAAATTTTGGGATGTATTATTTTCATAAAAAATGGAAATAGAATGAAATGGAATTGCTTACCCAATGTTTCAGAGAAGAAATGGTGTGTATGGAGACAATTTTTCCTGAGACCTTGCTGCAAAACATCTATCTGATTACTTTTCCTCCAGGTGAGTAAATTATTACAAATGCAGCAGCCTGTCAATTACAATTACTGTGAGAAAGAGATCACCAGTAGGTCACTGTTCCCAGATATTCCAAACATGTCAACTTGTATTACTGTGTTTTGATATCACCCCTTCTCCAATTGCTGTTTGCATTCTACCACATACTGACAAGTTCTTTTTGGGTAAAACTGCTAGATATCGAGGAGGACTTATTTATAGCTAGGAATGAAAATGCATACTTGAAAGCAGCAAGGTGACTGGTGAAAGCTATGGCTTGGGTTAAAGCATAATTGAATATCTCTCAGTTGTACTTAGACTTGCTGTCTCTCCTTTCCCAAACCCTTGATCTGCCCCTGCCCCTCTGAGTTCTCTTACAATTTCTGGATTCTGTGCCAAAACCTGATATTGCATAACTCTGCTCTTACAAACTGGTACAGAAGGCAGAAGTACTTCCGCCCTTAATTTTGGGCAAGTTTTCAAAAAGATTATTCTTTCAGAAAAAGTGAATCTGTGTACACAARGATGACCTTTTATTGCAGCTGCTGTGCATCTTAGGGAGAACAAGAATCAAGTAAGACAAACTTCTCTGTCATTTTCTCTCTGTCCAGGAGTTTCCCAATCTGGAGGCTTGCCAGGATCCACAGCTGGGGTCAGATAGGGAGAGTAACTGAGGTCCAAGGTCAGACTCCAGGGCTAGGGGGAGACATTTGTGGAGGCCTGGAGGGGAGAGGAGATGTGGAATGTAAAGAGCTCAGAGAGTGGGGCTCTCAACAGAAAAATGCACTGATGGCAAGGAGATGAATGAACATTGGCTCTCAAAGGACAGAGGAGTTTTCTTTTTTCTGCAGAAGCCAGACCCCATTTCTCTATCAAGCTATACAAACATAACCTAAAAGTAAAGGAAAAGGATGTTTACCAAGTGCAAACGAGTTGAATTAAGTAATACAATGGAAATGAATTCTCCAAACTGAGCAGCGCTCTTACCAAAATCACCAGGAGTGAGTTTATCTTTGCTACAGTCTGTTGTGTGGGAAAGGCATCACCTGTCTGGCTTTCAAAGTGTTCCATTATGGAAAAAAAAGGATGCCTCCACTGGCCTCTGTTGTTACTGTTGTTTTATACAAGACAAGGCTGTGAAAAGGCCGAGGCCTGCAGTTCACTTCCAGCCAGCTTTGAGGGAATGCAAGTAAGCTGTTCCTCTTCCCTTACCTTACCTGGGGATTGGTAAACTGACAAAAGAAGGCTCTGAACTGAAGAGAAAAGCTTCAAATATCTTCTGTAGCAGGGGAAGTAGCAGATTAGAATGGATAAGAACCGTTTCCAATTAAAGGTGTACCAGGAAAAGTAACCAGAAAGGTCCTTTGGATTACAGCAAAGCTTTAATTGATAAGAGAGTTAACAAAGAGACAACTCTGCAGGGATGCTCAGATGTGGTCAAGATGGGCTTCTTGCAAAGTTAAGTCAACATGGCAGAGAAAAAGAAACTGCTGAGCCCTGGGGCTGAGGCCGTTCCAGGCCACTTCACTCACCGCCGGGAGTCCCTCTTTGCAGTGGCATTTAGCAATGTGTCGGCCCTTTGTTTTGCCCTGTTCCAGCAGCCTCCTACACTCAGCCACACTGCCTGGGCATCTACCTACAGCAATGTTGGCCAAGCAAATTCCAGTGACGGGAATGGCAGCTGGGATGCAGGTGGTTGAATAAAGACAAGAGTGAAGGCAGGAGGAGAGGATGGGATCTGAGAGAGGTGTCATGGTCAGAAACTGGAGAACCCAAAGGAAGGGCACACTCATCTAACTGGCAAGGCAAAGGCTGAGATGCCAGATGGCATCCCAAAGTGGGACCTGTCTATCATCAGGTGAGGTCCAGGGACTTGGCCAGGAGAAGAAAGCAAGACTAGAGAATAAGAGGTGAGAAGAGAAGTACCTGAGCGCAAGAGTTGGCAACATGAATTGAGCAACCCATTACCTCTGGTTCACACATCTACTTGGATGTGGGAGTTGTCCATACTTTGGCCATCAGGCTGGAGGTATTGCACCCATTGAGTACATAAGACTGCATAGTCTCTCAGGAGACAGACCGGTGGCTGCCTGCAACTTGATTGCCTGGGTGAGCTGAACGAGGTTGACTGGGCCTTGCCCCCGTTTTTGGAAGGTGCTGTTGCTGCTGTGAAATATTGTTGCTCTTCCTGAACAGCAGTAAAATTCCCTATTTGCTACAAACCAAGATGTCTTAAAACTTTAGCCATATGAAAAGATGTGCTTAGCATTGGTCCCTGCTTAGTTTTGATCCAAGACCAACAAAATTTGTGGAGAGGAAAGGTTGCCCAGAGTCCTCTGACTGAGTGAAGGCAGGTCTGGCACCTCTTCGCTGGCTGATCCCACTGCACTCAGGGCTGATGTCTCCCTCTGTCAAACAAAATGTACATTTACCCTAACAACATTATGCACTGGGAGAACCACTAGCAAAGGACACACAGGAGCCAGCGCTAACAGGTTGAAAGGGGCTTACTTTTTTTACTCAGCATTCATATTGAACAGTGTCATACTGGTGCATTTTTTGTACATATCCTGTGGTACATAAAGAGCTGCATTAAATAGTTTGTATACAGAGCATATATACTTTTTTATACCTATGTACACATACCCCCTCCCATGCACACACATCCTGATTCCTTGTATCAAAGCACAAGGCTTCATTAAGAAGTTAGCTAACAGTGAACACAGAGAGGAATTCTCAAAAAAGTAATTCTGAAGCCTCCATTTCTCCACCCCCCCCAAAACTGAGCAGCCCCACTGCACATGTTTGCATTTGCAGGCCTGTGCGTGCTAGGCAGTTGCAAGGCTGCGCTCCATTTGTACAGCTGTAAACTCTGCCATTTTGTACTCCTACAGAATGATCCATTTGCCTCACACAAACAAACAAAACACCTTTTGTGTATTATTAAGAAAGAAAGGCACTTTTGTTTGGTATAAAAACATGAGTTAGGTTTCTTTACCGCTTTCTTCTTATGCAATGGGACCTCAGAGAGGCCAGCAAAAATTGTTTCCATATTTTCCAGGAAAGGCATCCCAGTTTCTCCAAGTATTTTTATGGTTATTTTCTTACAGGCAATGTCTCCCATTTTAACAGATTTCCTTCTGTCCTTTCTACCTCACACCCTCAGACCACGCCTGCCCTTCTCTGCGCTTTGCAATGAACCAACCCCAGGAGCTGGCTCAGGAATGGTCATAAACTAGGTTAATATCAGAGCTTTGTTATTCAAAGCTGCTCCAGAAAGAGGAGGTACAGAAGTGCAGATCTGTTGAGCTGTTATATAATAAGGTAAATTATACATTCTGTATTCCTAAAAGCACATGGGAGATGAGACTCACAGATGTGTCAAAGCAACTGATCTAGCTATCAGTCTTTTCCTACAAGGCTCATACAACAGCCCATTTGTCATGCCTCCCTAACGTGTGACTCTCCTGACGTCATAAAACTATCTGAACTACAATATTAGAAAGTCAGGCAATGCTACGGACAATAACAGCCGCCCCCTTCCTTATTTCACAAAACAAGTATGCTTTGTGAACATGGAAGTTTTGCAGTAGTGTAAGAAGGGTAGGCTGTAATTCATCCCCTGTGCTAGTCAGCTACAGCATCTAGACTGCTTTCCCTTCAAGAGTGAGACAACGTCACAATAAGAAGGACAAAAAGAATGCTTGACTTGGGCACAGCTTAACAAGGAATTAATTCTGACACAACAAATTCTGAATTCAGAATTAAATGAAACTTCAGACAAAATCAGCATTAAAGACATCTGAGTCATTCATTCTGGTGCCTTTACAACAGAGCTCTGTGCAAGGAGAGAAAGAGGCCTTACCCTCTGCTGGACTGCCCCAGGAGCATGGCTCTCCTTTGCACGGGGCAGTCTCGCATCTTACAGGCACTTACAGCTGTACTGTGAGCATGCAAAATGTCCTCCTCCTTTTGGGCCTCTTGTGCTGAGAAGCGTTTTGGAAATCTGAACAAAACTTGAGGAGAGCAGGGCTCAGCCATCCCACTGAATGGCTTCACCTTGTCCTTTCCCACCACCCGTCTGCGTGAGACCAGCTCTGCCACTTCAAGTCGCAAGACCAAGGTCATAGCCTCCCCTTGCCTGTCCTCCACCTCCTCAGGAGCTCTGGATGCTGCTTTCAGCTGAAGACTTACAGAGTCATTTCTAGGGCTGTTATCCTGCCCAGCTTTTTTGTCTGAGCACAGTAAGCTCTTTGCATCTTCTTTTTCCTACTAGATGGTCACTGTGGGTTGAGAGCAATACTGCCCTAATGCTTCTGAGCTATGCTGTCTCCACAGGAAGGCTGTTTTCCCTCTCCTTACTATAGGCATTTCATCAAATTTCTGCGTGCTCTAACAAGTTTATATTTCCTTGCCTTTGATATATTGAGCTTTACAATATCAAATGGCAGAACCTCCTGTGCTCTATAACAAACCGCATGCACAAATTTTGGCAGGGGAGACAAAGCGAAAGGGCAAAAAGGAGTTCCTAAGACCTGTCTCTCTTGAATGGAAAAAGCACCAGGACTTGGTTTCCTGTTCATGCATTAGAACAATATATTGCTTGTGGCTGAGACACAGCACGGGTCCAGGGCCCCAGATCTGCATCACTTACAATACAAAATAATGTGCAAAACTCATCAAGACTAGGAATTTATGAAGTCTGAAGGAACAGGTAGAGGAACATCCCATACCACGTCTCAAGGTGGTGCTTGCACACTGGAAAACCCAAAGGGAGAAAAGGTCTATTTACACCACTTGGAGGTAACTCTGACCATGCAGTCACCGATGAATCAGCCCAGCGTCCCCGCACCAGCTGCCATCCCTCTTGCCAGGCTCTTGGGGGCTGCTGCAGCCCCAGGGGTCCTGCCGGCCCCCCAACCTCCCTCGTGGGGTAGGGGGCTGTTTGGGAGCCCAACACCACCAGGGCACTGCTGTGCGAGGAACGCCCCCAGCCCAGCTGTCAGGTCGACCTGCAGAGAAGCACCAGGGAAAAGGCTCCAAGGGGAACAGGGAGCCGAGGGCCAGCACACCTCCAGCAGACTCCACAGCCTTCCCTGGGCAGCAGGGCTGGGAAGCAGCATCCTTCACCACCAGCACAGGGAGCCTGGGAACAGCCGCTCGCTCTCCCACCAGCTCACATGGGACTTTCATGCCACACTTGACCTTTTTCCTTTGGAAAAGGGGCTTCATTGTCAATAAAACCTCCCTCATGAGGTGGCAGAGGATTTGGTATTCAGCAAATCCAACCACATCAGAGTCCCACTGGTCCAGTTTCTATGCTCGCACCTCAGGGGAGCAGACAAATCACAGTAGCACATCTGTTCCCCGCTGCCCATGCTATAGGGGAAGACACCCTGGAACAGCAGAGCTCTCTGCTGCAGGATGTGCTAGGAGGCTGGCGACTGACAGCACTGGCACCAGGTTTATACGTGGAACTAATGCAACATTGTTGTGGAAATGCACGCAGGAAATGGGAGCAGCCCTCAGACTTTGGATGAAAACAGGGTTCATTTTAACAGGATGCAGAAAAGCATGACAAATCATTAAGTGTGGTTTTATGGGCTTGTACACTTTATTGTGCCATCTCTTCCAAGCTCCTGTCTTCAGATGTTGGCAGCAGGTGACAAGCTTGCTAACCAGTTGTAAAGAGACAACTGTGCGGGTACCATAGTGCAATGTAAAATAAACCTCTTACTCATCTTAAAACAACAAGAAAGCTCAGAGAATCATAGGCTTAAAGCTCCAGACAGGAAGAGACAACATATGCAATCAGCAGTCGTAGCGGCTCAGAAGGGGACACTGACAATTTAGAGTGCTTTTCTTTGCGAGCAGTGAAATGAGGGATAGGAGCGATGACAAACAGAGATAAAAAGAACCTTTCGACTTTCCTCGTAAAGTGTGTGGCCCTGGAAATTGGAGTTCGCCCACTGGCTGCATCCGTTACTGTGTGTGAGGGATGGTGAGGGACTCTTCCTCAGAGACCACTCATTCTGCCTAGCTTCGCCTGTGTTTTGTTGTATGGATTACAGCCTTCCAAGGTGTGAGCTGACTTTCTTCAGATTTCAAAAAAAGCATGATTGTCTGAGCTGTTTTCCAGCTATGTTAGGGTTAGCAAAAACCCTAGCAGTTTCAACCAGAGCACCCAGCTGTTTGTTTACTCCTGAATTTCTCATCAGATTGTTTAAGACCTAGCAAAGATGGAAAAAACTCAAAAGCACTAAGCTGAAAATCGACATCATAACGCTTTGAAACCTGCGCAGACATTTTCCCATCCTTTTCTGTCTGTTGATGTTAAGTTCAAAGTCAGGCTGGAAAATCTGTTTTGTCAGATGGGCAGCTGGCTGCTAGCCGTTCAGAGAGGTGTTCAATAACCAGCAACTTTGCCTCACGCACAGCATCACTGCACACTCTGCTTTCCAGACACAGGGCAGCTTTGTACTTCTTATTTATTTATATAGTAGCTCATGGAGATTTATATTAAAAAAAAAGAAAATATTGGGAGGCCAGAGCACAATACCACCAAAAATATTCTGATGCCAGCAAAGACTGAGTAGTTAAGCCTGACAGATTCTGGGTTTCTGTGTGAAGGTCAGCTAAACAAGCCTTTTTTTTTTTTTTTTTTTAATACAAGCATCTGTTTTAGTTTTGCTATTATTTTTTACTTGATTTATCAGCAGGACACCAGAGTCTTAAAGCCTGTGCAAAACAGTAGCCCACCGTCTGGCAAGGCTAACTTAAATGTGCTAGGTGTCGCTTTCAAACTAAATAGGATATAGGATATGGAAGTAAAATCGAGTTTCCCGGCAGAAAGGCTCCTTTCCTGGTCCCCCAGCCTGTCCCCATAGGCAGCAGCATTTGGGACTGGGAGTGGCCGCGGGGCAGCCGTGCGCTGCGGGGCAGTTGTGCCCTGTGGGGCTGGTGCTGAGTGACGGCTGCTGGTGGCTGGCCACAGAGGAAGGCGCAGGGTCAAAAGGAGAGGCAGAAATCTTCGCTCCGGCCACTCCCAGTCCCAAATGCTGCGTCTCAATAGAACAGCTTTTGTAAGACTTAAAACCAAGGTACTAGAACTAACCACATAATTTCAAAACATTGTAGGAGTACCATCCTAAAACTCTGTGATTATACAAAAGGATGAATGAAATACATAATACACAGAAAAAAATCTGTCACATCTGGTCTTACTGAAGGAATGAGAAATCTGAAATCACTGAAATAGTGTTTTCAAATAAGTTAATGAAATGAGAGGTTTTCATTTAAGTGAAATGTTTCTTTAAGAAAAGCAAGAAACCAAGCTGGGTGGAAGATCTGTTTTCCTTCTTTAATTAATCCCTGTCTCAGACTTTGAAGACCTTTCTGCCCACTGTTTTAAAGCATCATCATTTATCTTGAGTACTAGGGATCCATTCAATGGTGCTCACAGTCGTTCAGCTCTTTCTGCAAAGTCGGCATCCCCACCCTTGATAAGATTGGCAGATTTCAACCCAATCTATAGCTGCCAAATGTCTTCACAAACATCAGTCTGTCCTTGAGAGGAGAGAAGTCAGGGGAAAGCTTTAGGAATTTTAGGGCAGTACTGCTGGGAGTTTTAAGGAAAAAAATGGGGATAGATTTATATAGCGCTTGGTTACTGTCTTCTTGTAGGGTCGAAGTTACAAGGCTGTTACAAGGCTGCAATTGCTTTGCCATGCCAGATGAATAACCAACAAGAAAACACGTGGTTACTCCTATGACTAAAGAACCATTTTCTGCAAAGCTTTTAGATGCAAGACTCTAGGAAAATCATCTACTTTCAGTAGAAAAAAATTAACTAAAGTCATAAAACTAGTGACACAGTTAATTTGGACATTAAATCTAGGGTGAGAATGTGTTTCATAAGAGAGAGTGTACTCTGAACACAGTGAACATTTACAGCTTAGAAGCAACTTTGTATTATTAACTGCCCTCCTAGTGTAGCCATTTCCCTATTAAATGTATGCTTCTGCCTGGAAAACAGGACAAACAAATGTAGTAACTTGACTTTACAAGACATGGCACAAATTCAGTGAGCCTTTAACACCGAACATCTAACCCTTATTACAGTTGTGCCCCAAAGCCATATTTAATATATGCAAGATTGTTAAAGCTACCTTGAAAAGGTGACACCTTACAAATTGTTTCTAGCTTTATGCTGTAATTAACAGTTAGAAATAGATGGGGCTCAATAGTTCCTGTTAAAACATCTTTTCCCCGGAGCTGCGTCGCAAATAGATTTAGCCCAACCAATCTRATTCTGAAAGTGAGGATTAAAAAGATTTCTATTTTTACTCTGTAATTCACTCTTGCTGGTAATGAAAGCTGATGAGAAAAATATAATCAAAACCCTATTTTACTTAATATTTTATAGCTATCGTGAAAGACTATATCTCCCACTGTGTTTTCAAGTACTTATTTCAGAAGTAATATTTTAGTACTTTATTGAAAACAGTTGGATTCTTTTCAGCTGGGTGCTAAATGCCAATGCTTGCTACTCAACGTTTTCTGAACGTTTGAATTAAGTTGACATAGAGCAGAATACTTCAGATAAACCCTCGATCCAATGTAATTTAATACCCATCTCACCCTGGTTTTAACCGGATCCTCTTACACTTAGGAAAACTGGCCAAAACACGCAATGGACAAGAGAGGGAGCTCTTCTGCTGCATCTTCTCTCCAGAAGCAAGCCTGGTTTCCTTAAAGTCCAGGGCTGCTTCCAGGATTTCATAACACAGGAAACAGAAGTTATGTGTTCTGCAGAAGATTAGATATTGAGCAACGCTGTTACCAAAAAAAACAAAACAAAAGCAAGCAAACAAGCTCCCCTTGCTCTCTCTTGTAAGGAAATAGTGAATCTTTAAGAAGTCACCTTTTCCTGCTGAGCCACAGGGCTTTTTGTTTTCTTTTTCTGAAGTGTAGAGACTGGTAAAAATCTTCATATTTTATATGGTTTTGTTTATTACCAGACATGAAGACACATACAGGGCTGTGCTCTGCCCTGATCACCTCTGGGTTGCCCACCTAAAAGGTAAAAATATGCCGGTTTCATTGTGTTACCATTTGATCACATTCCCTCATCTTTATCACACCTAGGCTCAGAGCAGAGTGTATATTACACAAATAAAGGTCAAATTGCAAGAACTGTGCAGCTTGACCCACCCATCGTACATGGCAATTTAGCAGTCCCATTTCCAGGGAGTCAGCTGCCCTACATAACATTTATGCTCCTGCGTCTAAAGCAGACCACATGAACAGGCACATGCTCTGCATGGGGGTAATCCCCACGCGCCTGTCCCATTATGGGATATTGTGCCACGGCAGAGGCCCAGGCTCCAGCAGTGCCGAGGGGAGCAGGATCCCCGGGGCAACTGGATGAGTCCAGGCAGCGCTCAGTGCCGCTGCCACATGAGACCCTGGAGAGCCAACTTCTCCTGGCAGTTTCTGCTGCCTGAGTTTGGGAAGGCACAACAACACAGCTGCTACCCAAAGAGGGCAGCCCACAAGCAGCCATTTCCCTCATTTCCCACCTGGTGCCTCTTCAATTCTGGAAATAAATAATAATAATAATAATAATAATAATAATACATAATGGGAGTAACAGAGCAGTGACTAAAGCCCTGTGAGGACTGAGCAGCTCACAGGGCGGACGAGCGTGCAGACACATGCTGGGAAGGATGTGCAGGAGCTCCGTGGCCACGCAGCCGATGACACATCGGATTTTCCACAATCCGGCCCACAGCGCTTGACGGGTGCATCACCACCGGCTGGCACGGTGTCAGGCTGCAAACTCAGAGCCTGCTCCCTCCTGCACCTCTGCTGGCAGACTTCAGCTTAGATTTCTGGGAAGAAAGGAGCAGGCTCTCAAAGAGACGGATGTGCGGTCCCAACTCATCAAAATAGGTAAGCATTTACCTGATGTTCACTATATCCAGCAGGCCATTTAAGCATAATTTTTGTGCTAGGTTTTAAGTTTAGACATATTTGCTTAACAGAGATGGATGGCAACCCTAAACTCTGAGGGAGGACACTAATTTTAAAAGTGTCATTCAGATTTCAAGCAAACTATAGCAGTTGCCTCATCCAGTCCATGCCTACTTAAATTCCCTCCTCCAAAACAACCACACCCAGAGATGGCTGATGTCCCAGGAAGTGTTTTTACCCCAGTGATACTTGTATTTTGAAGACAGTCTGTAAGCTGTACTCATATTCCTGTTTTGTTTCACTTTGCTCTTTCTTTTCTACATGTACCATTTGGTGAATGCTTGACTATAAAAAACAGCAGACACCTCTCCTGCAGAAATAAAAAAGGCTGGGAGCTATGTTGTAAACACACCAGATCTTTACTGGAATCAAGCATTAATGATACTTTTCATGATTTTGTGCAGCAGAAGTGGGTTGGTGACAATAATTTACTCTATGTTTCTTCTTAAGACATAAAATATCCCTCAAACCCCATAAATACTGACCTCTCTCCATTCTCTGACTTGAACTTGGCAGCTCTGTTCTCAGTGGAGCAAAATCAGAGCCAGGATATCCCAGAACAACACATTACTGCCTATGTTTTCACTGTTATATTGTTCAGTTGGGGTCAGATAGGTGGCCAATACTCAGGCAGACTCCTCATGGGGCGCTTGGAGGAGAGACCAAGAGATGGAGCAAGATAACAGCACATATTTTAACATTAAGTCATTCAGAATAATGATCCTTTTGCTTTAGGGTCCTTGGAGGGCAGGGAGGAGAAGACAGAGGTTTCCATAGAGGTAAGGGAGGAGGCAGAAAGTGGTGGATTAGAAATAAGGCACCATGACAAAATTAAATGTTTTAAGACAGTGAAGGAATGAGGCTGTTTCCTTTCACTTGGTCAAGATGCAACTGCTGCATATACAATGGTCTGGGTTTGCACTGTGCTGAGGCTTCAAACCCAGATATTGTATATGGACAATTTACACAGACATATTTATTAAAGGCCTGTGTTATTTGGACATACCAGCATGTGGGAGCATCCAAAATGCACTGTTCATGAGACAAGCCTATCCCTAAGAGCAGGTTTGGGCAAAATACAATAAGAAAAATCCAAAAGGTTTGCAAGACCAAAATGCACATACGGGGGTGGTGAGCCCAAATCAAACAACCAAAGAACCTGACCACTGATACTAAGGATATGTACCTCATCATGGCTATTCCCAAAGAGAGATTTTCCTGTTCCTATTTGAGGTCAGGACACATACAAAAACAAACCAACATATGTAACAGATTACAACAAACACAAGGGAAGGGTGTGAACAGATACCAAAAGCCAAGAAGTGTAGGATGTCACAAGCTAATGTACAGCCTGGTGGAACTGGCACTACTCTGAACAGAGGTAAAACCTTTCCTATGCAGAGACAATGGTAATCTCAGATCATTTCTTAATGTTTGTCAAAGGATTTGGCACCACATGAAACATAAGTAAAGTTCCTGCTCCCACAGAACTAACCAGCAACTATTAAGTCTTGCGACATGTTTAGAAGGTCAACACAATAAAGCACAGATCAGTTATTTATCCAGAGCTCCACATCAAGCACAGAGCAAAACTAAATACAGAGTGGAAGCCAATAAAATACTTGAGTAACTATAAATTTGGCCCGGTTACTCTCAAACTTTTTGTTGTGCAGATTTTAATCAGAACAGGATATAATGGTCCTATTCAGACTAGCACAGTACCTAGTGTTTACAGGACTGCCCTGGAGATGGAGGAGAAAGAGGAGGTGTGGGACTGTGGTCATTTCAGGCTGAAGAGATGTCTGAACTCTGTGTTCATGAACAAGGGCTCCATTAGGTCAACTCTGTCTCAGACTGTGCTGAAAAAGATAAATGGTTAGGTACACGGACCTGTACACAGAATCACAGAATGGTTGAGGTTGGAAGGGACCTCTGGAGATCATCTACTCCAACCCCCCTGCTCAAGCAGGGTCACCTAGAACACATTGCACAGGGTCGCGTCCAGGCAGCTTTTGAATATCTCCAGAGAAGGAGATTCCACAACCTCTCTGGGCAACCTGTTCCAGTGCTCTGTCACCCTCACAGKGAAGAAGTTTTTCCTCATGTTCAGATGGAAGCGTCTGTGTTTCAGTTTGTGCCCGTTGCCTCGCGTCCTGTCGCTGGGCACCACTGAAAAGAGYCTGGCTCCATCCTCTTGATACCCTCCCTTCAGATACTTGTACACATTAATAAGATCTCCTCTCAGCCTTCTCTTCTCTAGGCTAAACAATCCCAGCTCTCTCAGTCTTTCCTCATAACTAGACTCTGTGCCACTGATCACAAC